>NC_138374.1:116257708-116267783 GCF_054177405.1 Leptonychotes weddellii
CCCCTCCTCGGGGTCCCGTCTGTGACTCAGGGGCAAAACTGGGGGATCTGGGAAGCCGCCTGCAAGGCCCAGCTAGGGGCTCCTGGGCCAGCCCTGAATGATAGGGGTTCCCCAGCCAGCGGGCGCTCTGTGGGCGTGGGGGCCCCTGTGGGCTCGGCTCTCTCCCTACCTTTCTCCTCTCTCCCCACAGCGGCGTCCATCTTCTCCCTGAAGGAGATCCAGCTCCAGAAGGACCCGGGCTACCGGGGCCTGGCCTTCCAGCAGCCAGGTAGGGGCTCATGCCTCCCCCACCCCCTCCCCTAATTAGGGGAGACCAGGGCAGGCTGCTCCTCCCTCTTGAAGAACAGAGTGAGGAATAAGCATGCCCCCCTCCCCAACATTGGCCTCCTTGGGGGGGGGGGGGGGGGGGGCCCATGGGGAGCAGGGAAGGAGCTGGATTCCCTATCTCCTGCCCAGGCTTCCTCCCTCCAGTGTGTCCCTTGTCAGCCCCCAGCCCAGACACAACGCTGCACCTGACAGAGCCCTGAGGAAGGGGCACGCTCTCTGGGCTACATTCTGTTTGCAAACCCTGAATTCTCCCGCCTCCATTCCGGGGGAACCATACCTTGTCTCTAGAACAGCTGAAGGCCTCAGATGTGACAAGTGCGTTATTTCGTATAATCCTAAAACACCCCTTGCAGTTGGTACCTTTTGTGTGTGTGTGTGTGTGTGTGTATTTTAAGTAACCTCTACACCCAGTGTGGGGCTCAGACTCACGACCCCAAGATCAAGCATCACAGGCTCTCCCGACGGAGCCAGCCAGGTGCCCTGAAATAGGTACTATCCAGGCTCCCCATTTCGTAATCAATGGATCTGAGGCACAGGGGAGTTAGGTCACAATCTCACACAGCTGGTAAGTAACCGAGTTGGGATTTGAACCCAGGACCTACTGGCTTCCGGGAGCAGAATAGCCCTGGAAGATGCCCTTTGCTCCTGGTCCCCGGGACACCCTGCTGTCCAGCCTCCTCTCTGCAGCCCCATCCCTTCCCCTCTGTTCTCCAGGCCGAGGGAAGAGCCGGCGGCAGAGCATCTTCTGAGCCGCGCCCACCCTGCTGCGGCCCCAGGACCCCCAGGGACGAGAGGTCACAGCGAGCACAAGGGCACAACGGCGGGCAGGATGGGGCCTGTGTGGCCCTGGGAGGACTGAGGAACAAGGGCTAATGGCTGGCCCAGAAGACCTCTTGGCAGCCCTGCTGGCCACGGCTGTTTCCTCTTCCTGCTTCCCACAAGCCTCCCCTGTGGCCTTCACCTCGACACCAACCCCTCTGTCGTCAGCCCTGGAGCTGGGCTTGAGCTCCTTTCCTGGGGGGAGATGAGGAGGTGGGGAGTGGGGGGACCGCAGACCCTTTCTCACCCTGAGGTGCTTGGGCACCAGCGTGGGACCCACACAGACGGGAGAATCCAGGCGCCAGGCTGAGCACTGTGCCCCGAACGTGGGTACCCCCGTACCTCCCCGCCAGGGGCTGCCTGCCCACACGTCACTCACTTGCTTCCCCTCTGAGAGCAGGAAGCTCGGGCCACCTTGTCTAGGAGCCTGGAATCCTGGGTGCCCATGTGTGTGCCAAAGCCCACCCCCCACCCGAAGGGCAGGTGTCCCTAGAGCAGCAGAGAAGAGGAGCCCAGCCCTACTTCTCCACATCCTCACCCTGTCCCCATTTCCTTCTCCTGGCCAGAGGCCCCATCTGCTGCTGGATGCCCAGCTGAGTCCAGAGGTGGCTGGTCCCACCAGCTGCACTCCGCCACCTCAGCTGGCTCCCGCCCATCTCCCCATTCTGAACAGGATTGCCTTAAATTGGCAGGTGGTAGAGCACTCACTGCCCTTGGAGCTCTAACCCAAGCTCCTACCTGTCCACCCTTTCCCGAAAGTGGCTCCTGCTTATCATGCCTGGGTCCTGATAAGCCAGCCCTGGGCCGAGGTCCGGGGGACGACAACCAGATAGGCAGGGTCACCTCGATGCTGGTGCCAGGCCAGCCTCAGCTCCTTGGGGCTCTCACAGCCTCCCCTATTCCCTCCTTCCCGGCCCCTAGGACCCGGTCCATGCTCCACCCTATCCTGGCACCAGCCTCCCCATGCCCCCGGGCTCCCAGAGGGCAGGGTGTAAATGCCTCAGTCTAAGGTGGAGGGAGGTGGGATAGGACGCACAGGCTTTGATCCCGCCCTAGGGGGCTGGGAGTCAGAGGGCCTGCAGCCCCGAAGAAGGCTCCCCCTCACCACCCCTTCCGAGCACGCCTGTTGTATCCCCAAGGTCTCGACACTTGGCTGAATCTCCAATGGCAAGGCCAAGGGGAGGCCAGGCCTGGCTTCTCTACGCAAGCCCCCTGCCCAGCCCAACCCCTCAGCCTGAGGAGCAGTCCTGGAGGGTCTTGGCCTCCCCACGAGTCCCTCCCCTCCTCCCTGCACTGTACTGTGAATGTCCCGTGACTCAGCACAAAGACAGATAATATATTTAATTCATGTTGTACAGAAAAGCTGATTTTGACGGATCGATGCCAAAGAGGGAGGATGGAAGGCCCTTCTCCAGGCCTCATGAGTGTGGGTGGGGCCTGCTTGTATATGTATATATTTAAAGCAGACAGAGAGTTTGGTTCGCGTGCATCTCTGAACCCACCCTGGGCATGGGAGGGGTGCCCTGCACCCTTCCTGCCATATTCCGGATGTTGCTGCCTCCAGAGCCGGAAGTCAGCTCTGGGCCTTGTGGGGAGGAGCTGAGGCGGCCTTCGCCCAGGGACGGGGCCTGAGGGGTGGGTCTGGCCAGGAGAGCACAGAGGGAGCCCCGGGGAGGGGTCTAGGAGCCGGCTGCTGGGGCTGCCCCTCTCGCTCCCCCAACCCAACGGCTCCCTGACCTCTTGGGAGGGAAGGAGAGGCGGTTTAAGAGAGGGTTGACATGGGGGATGGCCAAGGCCAGGGCACAGAAGGAGGGTGCACATGTCACTAATCCAATCCAGCAGCAATTTCTACAAACTTTGAATCCACCTTCTGTTGCCCAGACCGCCTCTTATCTTGAGGGCACACAGCCTCCTTTGTCTCTCCCAAAGCTCTCCACATCCTGCTCTGCTCTCCAGTTCGGTGTCCAGGTTTGCTTTCCCAAGAGCACTGTGAGAATGCCACGCCCCAAACGATACCTCCTGACCCTACCTGTCCAGCAGCCTTGGTCCCCGCTGGCCTTTCCCTTCACCACACCCACTTGGCCTTGGGGGAGGGGGGGGGCATTTGTGGTTTGCAAGAGCCCGCAGCTGCCTGACAAAAGATCCTAATCAGTGATGGCTGCAGGGCTGGGGGTGGGGCCTGGGGCTGGCTCTCCCCTGCCCCACCCTTGCCTTCCTGTGGGTTCCCGTTGTCCTGCCCCTACTGTATGGTCCGGTGGTCAGGGCTGACGTCCCACAGGCCACCACTGCCTTCGCCCTACCGGGCCGCCTGGGCCGGCTAAGTGGTAGGCCAGACCTCCTTCTTTTCTTCCTTGAAGCAACTCAGCCCCTGCGGCCCATCTTTCCACCTCCATCTGCTCAGACCCCTCCTTCCCGTCGCGACGCTCCACAGCATTCCACCACCTTCGGTCTCCAGAGCAAATCATCAGCACCATGCATTGGACACAGACTGGTTGGTCCTGTGCTGGGCGCCAGGACACCCAGATGCATGTGTCAGCCTTCACCTTCCAGGAGCTCAGGCCTACAGGCAGAGAGGGCCTTCCTTTACCCAGATTTTGGTCAAGTACCCATTGTGTGCCAGGCACTGTGTTGGGCCCTGAGGATGGGGCAGTGAATAAACCAGCAACGTCCCTGCTGTCATAGAGCTTAGAGAGACGGTCACCCAAATAACCACAAGGCACATCAAGGGGTCAGCAGTGTGATAAAGGAAAATCAAGCAGGGTCAGGGGAGATGTGATGGCCTGGGGTGGAGGCTCTCAAGATCAGGGGGGAGCAGTGACTTGTGAGGGGGAGCCATGTGGACCCCCAAGGACAGAGCATTCCAGCAAAGGCCCTGAAGGGCGTGTGTGTGTGTGTGTGTGTGCGTGCGTGCGTGTGTGTGTGTGTGTGTGTGTGTGTGAGCAAGGAGGAGGCAGGCTGGGGCACCGAGGCCCAGCGGGCTGGTGAGGTCGCCGGGGAACACGGAGGAAGCAAGGATGCCCCGCTCCAGCTCAGATCCATTCGCTCAGATCTGCTGGTGGGGGGGCCAGGCATCCGCAGTTTTGAAAAAGGTCCCCAGATGACCCTAATGTGTAGCCAGGGTTGTGAATCACTCTTGTGGGGCATGAAGGAGTGAAGCTCTGGGTTTCATTGTGAAATGGGAAGTCACGGATCTCTGTTTTCCGAGGCTCAGGGAGGCCCCTTGAGGAGGGTGCTGTGAGAGGGGGAGGGGAGGGACACCCCCACCCTACAGGCCCAAGGAGGGAGCCCAGAGCAAAAGGAGGAGGGAGGAGCCTCTTTCCCGCGGGTGCTGTGAGGTGGGGGCTGCCATCACATTTCCCGGGTGAAGCGGCTGAGGCTTTGGGGTGAGCCTGGCCACACTGAGAGTAAGCGGGCTGGTCAGAATTTGAACCCAGGTGTGCCCAGCGGCGCAGCACCACGCTCTGGGCTACACCACGTGCCTCCCAGGTAGATGTGGGCGGCTAGCACGGAGGCTTCCCCTCACTCGTCAGCATGGAGGATACACTTCTGGGGTCCTGGGCACTGGGAGCGGCACCCTTGCCCTCCGGCCACCTGCAAGCATGGGTGACCAGAGGCAGCAGAGGGTTAGCCGACAGTCACTGTCCCCTCGACCCCACCACGCACCCCCTGCCATCCCCCAGCTCCTCCTCCGGACCCCGTGGACCTCCCACCATCCACCAGCTGAAAGGGCAGCGTAGGACCCCGGCGAGTCCTGCTCCTGTGCTCTGGCGTGCTTTCTGGTGCTCGGAGCTGGGCTCCAGGGAGGGTCCCGCCCTCCTCGGACACCTCCCCATCAGCCCCTTCTCCTCTCCCTCCCTCCCTTCTTCGGACCTCTCTCTGCCCTTTTCCCTCTACCACCCCCTCTTCCTGCCCCTGCCCTCCTTCCTCTTCCTGGTGGGGGGGGGGGGACTTATACCTGGGGAGCGGCCATCAGCCCTGGCCTCCTCCCTCAGGAACAAGATTCTGCAGCCTCCCCGAGCCTCCAACCCCTGAGAAGTTCTCTGGGTGCCAAGTGTCATCCTGTCTCTCGCCCTCATGGGTTTTCTGGCGAGGCCAACACAGGCATGGGGCGCCGTGGCCGCGGCTGCGTGGGCAGGCAGGGTTCAGCCGGAGCGTGGCACGTGCGTGGCTCTGCCCTCCGGGCTGCAGTCAGCGCTCCTCCCTGCTTGGAGCTTCCAGCCTCATCTTCCTGACTCCTCCCTCCCTCATTCCTTACTCATCTGAGGGCTCCTGCCTCTGTGCCAGGCTGTTTCCAGTACCCGGGATACAAACTTGACCCTGACTTAGACCCTACTTGGGGGAGCTCAGAGTCAGTTAGGATGTGGTCTTGGCTTCCTCTCATGAGATCTCAGTTACTTGGGGGAAGGGGAGTTGTCTTTTAGTCCTTTTAGAATTTACCGAGATCTTTTCTTTTTTCTTTTACATTTCAGAGACAACAAAACCTTTTTATGCCATCCACCTTTTCCCTGGAGGAGGAGTCCACTGGGCCCTGGGTTCTCGAGGAGGAGTCTCGCACACCCAGGGCTCCAAAACACATGGACCTGGATTCAAATCCCACCTCTGCTGCTTGCAAGCTGGGTCACCTTGGGCATGTTCCTTAACCTCTCTGTGTCTCAGTTTCCTTCTCTGTAAAACAGAGATAGCAGCAACACCCTTTTTCTCAGGATTGCGGGGATTCATGCAAGGGGTTGGGCACCGAGTGCTCGTTAAACGGTAGGATGGATGCACTGCACACACACAGCCCCTTCTCTGAGAGGAGGAATTCCAGCTCCCTCCTTCCCCCAGGGATCCCAGTCCTGGCATTAAAACTGGGCACTTTTTCTTTTCTTGCTTTCTTGACCCTTGATAAGATCTCAGTCATTAGTAAGAATGTATTAAGCACATTGTACCTAAAAGATTTTGCAAGACTTTTAGAAGATGACCTCAACCAGCGTTTTGTCTCCATGGAGATTTAAATGTAGCTGGGGAAGTCATCATGGAAGAGAGTCTACAATAAAAGCATTGCGTCAAAGGTGTCACTCAAAACGGGTCAGCTGCCTTGGGAGGTAGTGAGTGCTCTGTCTCTAGAAACACTGGGGCAGACGCCGGGGCGGCACCCACTGGGAGTCCCAGGCACATGCCCTGTCTCTGCTAAGTCTGAGAAGCTTACAGAGGAAGGTGCCATCTTGGGGTCGGCCGGATCCGTACCTGGTCTGACTGTATTCTATGGGGCTCCCCTTTGCCGGGCGGGGCAGCAAGGGATGGCCCACAGGTGAGAAGCATTGCTCAGAGTAGCTGAGGAAAACGTGGCCCACGGTGCTTGGAATCCCTCCTATCAGAGAGGGGGCTGTGTGTGTGCAGTGCATCCATCCTATCGTGGCCCACAAACCCCCTTCCCCCCTGGATTCCAGGAGGCTGGGCCACCCTCCCAGTGACGTCACTCACTCTACCTCAAGACTACCTTGGCCTTTCAAGACCAGGGAGTGACTCTGGGGTGTGGGTAATGAACAAACCTGGGATTCCAGGAGCTGGAGCTGATGAGTGGGAGCATTGCCTTGGAAAGAGGGGGTGGGCCCAGGGGTTCGGGGCCAGTACCATTTCCTGCCGTGGGCACCTGCCTTGAGAGGTTATCCTCAGTTACCTGTGATTGTGCACCTCTGGCCAAGAGTTCAACTTGGTAATGGAGTTGACTGCCCCGCTCCACCCTACGAGGCAATGGGGAAGGCTGGGGTGGACGAGCAATGGAGCAGTGCGGTGTGGAGGTCAACAGCCTGGCTGCCTCCACTTGGATCCTGCTCCATCACTTCTGGTTGTGGGACCACATCACGTGGCTGCTCCGGGCCTCAGTTTCCCCATCTGTAAAATAGGCTGATCGTAGGATTAATGTGGAGATGAATGAGTTAACACATGGAAAGCACTCAGAATGTAGTGGCCACATAGAAAGCTCCACGTAAGTGTTGCATAAGCATTAGCCTTGTTATCTGTCTCTCAGAATGGCGACAGGCATCCTCGTCCCTCTGTTTTCACTGAGACTGCTGTGACCAGAGGTCAGAGGTTTCTCACTAGAGGGAGGAACGGTTGTGTGGGGGGCACAGGAATGAATAAAACCCCTTCTGTCCGTGGGGAACACCCGTCCTCCCAAACTGCCATCAGAGTTTGAGAACTCCCATGTCCCTTATCCTAACACATCTCTGTGTTACGCAAAGTGCTGTAAGCTTAACAAACTACCTAAATTTAAAAAATACTTTTAACAGACAGTTATTAAAAATCTCCTTGGGGGCGCCTGGGTGGCTCAGTTGGTTAAGCGACTGCCTTCGGCTCAGGTCATGATCCTGGAGTCCCGGGATCGAGTCCCGCATCGGGCTCCCTGCTCTGCAGGGAGCCTGCTTCTCCCTCTGCCTTTCTCTCTCGCTCTGTCTCTCATGAATAAAAAAAAAAAAAAAAATCTTAAAAAAAAAAAAAAATCTCCTTGGCCCAACCAAGCAAGTCTGTGAAACACTAAAGATTTGGAAATAAGTAAAGTGCTCTCTCCTCAAGGAACTCATTTGGTCAGGGAAAGATAAGGCGATTGCATAAATTACAATAATGGCTTCGAAGTGGGCTTGGTTATCCGCACCTCATATATGCCCCTGTGATAAGCCCAGAGGCCTTGCCCCTGTCAGCCTCCCTGCCCTCCCCTTCCTCAGCCTCTGCAGTACCCGTGAGTTTTGCAAGCCTCATAGAGTTGCACCTGCACCCCTCAGTTCAGCTTGTGGTGGTGAATAAAAATGAATTAACATAAAAATGAAACACCTGATATATCAGGAAACTGCTGGAATCCCCTCTTCCCCAGTTCCTCCTTCCCTTCCTGGCAGCAGGGAGCCCCCCCACCCCATGCTACTCCTGCCTTGAGCTCAGACTTCTTTAGGCTTAAGTGCCCATTTACAGTCACAAGGTAAAGCCAGTCTTGTTTCTAGGTGTTTCCAGAACCTACTCCCTCCGCCCCCGCCCCCAGGATGCTCAGAGGAACGTGGCCCTGGGTGCAGAGGGGCTCCAACAAGCCATCGACTGTCCTACTGTCATCTCCCCCTCAAGGCTCCCAAGCCCTTTGTACCCCAGCTCTGACCCTCCCAAGGGCAAGGTTCCCAAGCCCTTTGTATCCCTTTGTACCCTAGCTCTGACCCTCCTTCTCTGGCTTGTATCTGACCATCCACGGCATGCTCTGCACTCTCACTGCTGCAGGGCCAAGGACCCACCTTGCCCTGAGGCGCTTCCTCCCTCAAGCCTTTGCACCCCCAGAGTGCATCTGTCCCTGTTCCCTCTGTCTGGACTTCTTCCACCTCCTCAGTAGCTCCAGCTCAGTCAGACTCACTGGGCCTTGGGCAGGTGCCTTCCCCTTGCTGGGACTCAGTGCCCCAGTCCCTATCATGAAGGGGGGCCCCAAGTGCCCTGGAGCATCCTCCCTGCTCCAGATTTTCACTTTAGTGTTTTGTAAGAGTCATTTCCCTCTCCCCTCCTTTCAAGCTTGCCTCAAACTCTCCTCTTCCAGGAAGCCTTCCTTAATCAACTCCTTGAACACTTTCCATGTGCTCAGTTTTGGTGGCGCCCGGTTGGGCTATACCCATGCTGATGCCAGGACTTAGGGGGTTTCAGCCCCTCATAAGCTCTGTCGCCCGAAAGGTCGCCCAAATACACACAACCTGAGTCAAAACGGAGCTTAGTATGGAAATGTGACCTCTAGGTAAGCCCTCCAACAACCCCCACCTCCAACCAATCCTACCCCCAAGCCCAACTATCTAGAAAGTCTAACAACCTGTAATCTTTTTTTTTTTTTTTTAAGATTTTATTCATTTGAGAGAAAGAAAGCATGCACGAGAGGGGAGGGGCAGAGGAAGAGGGAGAAGCAGGCTCTCCTCAGAGCAGGGAGCCCGACGCGGGGCTCGATGCCAGGACCCTGGGACCATGACCTGAGCCGAAGGCAGACACTCAACGCCTGAGCCACCCAGGCGCCCCTCACAGCCTGTATTCAGTACTCGGTTCCCAGCGTCTGTCAGGTCTCTTTCCAGGGTTCAGAGCCTCAACTCCCCGGGGGGTCTTCAGTGTGATCTCCCCCAGGTGTGGCACCCCACTCCAGCTGCTTTGTTAAGGGCATGACACCAGTTGGTGACCAAGTAATCCCTTGGCAACGATGGTGGTGCTTTCATGCCCAGAAGCCCATTTTGCTCTGACAACATCCTGTGAGGTAGACAGGGTAGGCCCGATGACCCCGTTCCGTAGATGTGGAAACTGAGGCCCTAGAGGTTTAACACCTTGCACACATGGTTAGTTAAATGACAGAGCAAGGCCTCTCACCAGGTACGCCCACCTGCCTCACTGCCCTCTGAACTGCTTTGTTTGCCAGCCAGGATTTTAATTCATTCCAGCGTGGAGCTGTTGAGCCCTTGGCTCCTAACACTGGCAAGAGAGCCAGAATAAGCAGATTTGACCTCTAATCTGACTCGCCCAGCTGGTTCAGAATGCAGCCACTCCTCACCTTCCCTCGTCCACAGCTGCTCTGGGCCCCCTCTCTGCACCCCTCCTTCTCCTCCCCCGGCCCTCCCACTAGCTCTGGGAGCCCTGGGGTGGGCGTGGGTGGGGTCCCAGGAGGATGTGAGCCTAAGGACAGGCGGGATGTTTTCCCTACTCCACATTGTTCGGCCCGTGCCCATTGTGTGGGCCGAGAGCTGGACGTCACCAAGTCGCCTGGCAGGCTTTCAGCAGAGCTGGGGAATATTTCCGGAGGGAACTGACCCATTAGGAATGACTGAAGCTTCTCAAAAGCCTTGGCATTTCTTTGGATCAGCCAGACTGGGGGAGCTGAGGCAAGGAAGACTAGATGACTCCCTGCTCCTGGCCCACCTGCCGTTTGCCAAGAGGGCTTTGTCCCACAGAG
>NC_138374.1:116268283-116284053 GCF_054177405.1 Leptonychotes weddellii
AAGAGACCAATGGCAGGCATAGTAACCCACTTCTTATAGATGAGGAAATGGAGTCTCGCAAAGGTTAAGGAATTAGTTCCAACCCCCCCCCCACACACACACAGAACTATTTCTTGGCAGAGCTGAGATTTGAACCCATGTCTGTGATACTGCAAAGTCCATGTTCTATAGCAGGATTTCTCATTCACATGCCTAAGAATTGGCTGGGGAGGGGCGCCTGGGTGGCTCAGATGGTTAAGCGTCTGCCTTCGGCTCAGGTCATGATCCCAGGGTTCTGGGATCAAGCCCCACATCGGGCTCCTGGCTCAGCGAGGAGCCTGCTCCTCCCTCTCCCTCTGCCTCTCTCCCGGCTCACGCTCTCTCTCTCTCTCTGTATCTCTGTGTCTCAAATGAATAAATAAAATCTTAAGAAAAAAAAAAAGAATTGGCTGGCGTGCTAGCTAAGAATGCAGAGTTCTGGACCCTGTCCCCACACTACCCCCATCCCACCATGCCCCATTCTCATTCAATAAAGCAGGGTTGGGTGGCAGGAATCTGCATTTTTGCCAAATAACACAAGTGATTCTGAAGTGGTTGGGCCACAGGTTGAGAAACATTGCCTTGGGGTCTGGGCTCCATTCTATGACTTTAGCCAAAGGGAGCCCCAACCTGGTCTGGAAACGTGGGTGCAGCCCCAGGCCCCTGCCAAGACCTCAAGGGGTGCCCTCTCACCTCACACGTCTCTTGCCTGAGCAGTGAGACCCGGGAGAGGCAGCCTGGAACCTAAGAAGACAACCAATCTGCAGCCTAGAAAAGTCTCCCATTACCCACAAGAGGAACCCGCGTGACAGACTCAGGGATAAAGGGGTCTTCGTTCATCCCCGCAGTGTTTGTGGACCCCTGCCATGGGTAAAAGCTTGGCACAGACCCCTCGGAGATCCTGGATGGCAAGGGGTACAGGTTTCTCAGAGCTGGGTGCAAGCAGGAACTTCCTGCTTTAGAATTATTTGGGGTTTTGGGACACCTGGGTGGCTCAGTCCGTTAAGCTGCTGCCTTCCGCTCAGGTCATGATCCTGGGATGCCATGGTCCTGGAATGGAGCCCCACAACCAGCTCGCTGCTCAGCAGGAAGCCTGCTTCTCTCTCTGTCCGCTGCTCCCCCTGCTTGTGAGCTTTCTCTCTCTCTCTCTCTCTGACAAATAAATAAATGAAATCTTAAAAAAAAAAAAAAAAAAAGAATTATTTGGGCTTTGCTAAGAATTCAGAGTCCTGAGCCCCAACGCAGATCTCCATAGTCAGAAGCTCTGGGGGGTAAACTCTAGGGATCTGCATCTAAAACACACTCCCCAGGCAATTCTGAAGCAAATAGAGGTTTGGGAAGTTGTGCTTAGAGTGTCTGGAAGGCAAGGAACTCCTGAGGCATGGGGACCCCAGGAAGGCCCCGCAGCCACAGCACGGGCTGGAAGCCCCAGGTGCAGCTGTGGGTGAGCGGAAGGAGTGGCACACTCGGTGTGTGCAGATCTGGGTTTGAATCCTGGGCAAGGCATAACCTCCCTGAGCTCAAGTCCTCACAGGCCAGATGAGGTTCATCTAGACCACCTCCCCACGTTGCTGTGACGACCCAGGGAGCATGCTGTGGGCCCTGAATGGGCAGCAGCAGGTGTGTGGTGGAAGAAGCTTATTCTAGGTTCTTAGGCGATGCCAACAGAAGGCTCCTGGCAGCATCCAGGATCCAGCAGGCACAGACCCACTTCATTCCACTGGGGAGCCAAGAGCTGGGTTGGGTGTGGGGGTTTGGAATTCAGAACTGTGACTCTGGACTCTGAGGGAGTGGCCTGGGGCATCCTGGGAGGGTCAGGGCTCAGGCTGTGGCCCACAGGACTCCGAAGGCCCAGTCAGGCCTGGAGGCCCATTGCCACCACTCCACCCCCCTGTCCGTCTGTCCACTCCCCGGTCCGTCCATTCTCAAGCCCCTTCACTCCACTTCAGGAGGTCATACCAAAAGCATGGGCTCTGAGGGTCAGCTTGAGCCCTTCCCCATTCTACCCTTACTGTTCCTCATCTTTTTTTTTTTTTAAAGATTTTATTTATTTATTTATTTATTTGAGAGAGAGAATGAGATAGAGAGAGAGAGCATGAGACGGGGGAGGGTCAGAGGGAGAAGCAAGACTCCTTGCTGAGCAGGGAGCCCGATGCGGGACTCGATCCCGGGACTCCAGGATCATGACCTGAGCCGAAGGCAGTCGCTTAACCAACTGAGCCACCCAGGCGCCCCCTTTTTTTTTTTTTTTTAAAGATTTTATTTATTTATTTATTTGAGAGAGAGACTTACTGTTCCTCATCTTGTTTCCCTGCTGTTGTCCCCGCTGAGCTGGGGGGCCTCACTGTTCCCCCTCTCCTCCCCACCACCCTCAGGCAACTCCAAGGACCCTCTCCTCTCTTCCTTGACCCTCACACCCTCTTTAGAGGCTCCATTCCCCACCTACCCCGCAAGGAACCCAGGGGCCATCCTCAGGCCTGTAGCCAGCTCCTTCCTGGGGAAGGATCTGCTAAGCCAATTCATAGCCAGGAGGTGAACTAGGCATACCCAGGCCTTCCCCGGGAATATGTGCACTTCACAAGAAGCTGCAAATAAGAAGCACAGTCAGCCTGGAGGAGGGCCTCTCCCCTGGCAGTTTAGCCTTGTGGTTAGGGCCACAGGCTCTGGAGCTGAAGAGTTCAAATCCTGGCTAGACCATCCACTAGCCAAGCGACCTGGGCCACCTGCTTTGCCTCGCCATGTCTCAGTTTCCTTGTGTGCAAAACAGAGATGTCGTCAATGTACCCATTTCCTTAACACAGGGAAAGCACTCAGAACACATCGGGCACATACTAAGGTCTAGGTAAACATTAGCCAGTAGTGCTTATTAATGGAAGGATTTTGAACACTGGGCTTCATAGGTAACTGCCCATGTCTGCCCAGGGCCGCGTGCCGGCCACATCCAGCCTTAGCCCTGGTGCTGTTGTCAGAGAGTTGTGCTGCAAGGGATGCCAGTGTCCAGGCTCTCAGGCTGGGACTCATCCTCTTGGGCAATCTCCTTGGGAATAAGGATGAGAGCGACAGTGGCTGGATGAGGGGCGAGTCTGTAAGAGTATCCCTTAAGCCAGGGCATAAATGGAGGGGAAAGGAACTTGACCTCCACCCTCTGCCATTTCCTTTAAGTTCAGCTCCCCTGTGAACTGGGGGCGGAGCTTGGTGTGAGAGATGCGGGGCACGGGGGACTGTTGGTGAATCACTGGGTCTGTGCATTCTGGGGAACTGGGAACGAGCGGGATTCTCCGGCAGCAGGTTTCTTCTGCATGAATCTGCAAAATGGCAAGAAGACTCAAGTCCTCCAGGCAAGGAGATGGGCAGTGGGGCCCTGCTCCGGTCACTCCTCCTGCTCCCATCTCCTCCCCTCTGGCCAGTGTCCGTCCAGGAAGGGGCGGGCAGGAAGACTGGAAGGTTCCTGGAGTGGGCAAGTCTCTGCCCCAAATGTCACCTCCTCTCCCAGCCGCACTTTCTCCAAGGACATGAGAAAAGGGCCTCCCCCGCCTCCTGCAGACCCGTCATCCTGGGAGAGCCCTTTCTCCTCACATGGGACCACCGCGGCTTGGTCCAGGACCCACCGTTGGCATGGAAGCTGCGGCCCTATCTGAGAATGCGGCTCACGAGGAGGGGAGCTCGGACTGCAGCCAGATCGGGCAGAACACCGAGTTCACACCCCAGAAACTCTGATACACAGAAAGGAGACACCAAAGCGAAGGGGGGACTGCAGCCAACAGTACCTCTCAGCACCTCCATGGTGCAGAGGGCGGAAGGAGCCACGAGGGAGTAGCTGGGAGGCCCTGAACTTCCTGGCCCTCGGGTGAGTCAGGGGCTGGGCTACACCTGAAGCACAGTGACTCGTAAGACAAAGGCCACACACGTGAAGAATGCAGTGCAGAGGGAGACAGTGGGTTACGGGGCACAGAGGAGGGCGCCCCCCATTCTATCTGGGAGGGGGGACATTTGAGCTGGATAGGCTGGGTCACGTTACTGAAGGACAGGGGAGAACAGCCAAGGGGACTTGCTCATGAGTCACCGATCCTGGGGGGTGGGGAGCAATAGAGGAGGATGAAAATGCAGGCAGGGGCCTTGACAGGCCTATAGAAAGGGACTGAGCTTTATCCTGCAAACAGTGCGGTGGAGGAACATACATGACTTTGTCCTGATTATTGGAAGCTGTACATCTTTATCATAAAAAACTGGGGGAGAAATAGCAAAAGGAGAAAGAAGAAAATTAAAATCACTCGGATGCCAACTACCCAGAAATAACCACTGTTAACATTTTGATGTTTTCCCTGCAGATTCTTTTTTATAAAGAGAACTTTAAAAAGAAGATATGTATGATAAATATAATATGTAACATACAGGCATATTAATTATAGCAAAATGCATAGTTCATATTAAAAGATTATGTTATATTAGAACATCTTCTGAATTCAGAGAATATAGATTAACATACAAGTTGTTTTATAATAATTTATTTTTTAAAGATTATTTATTTATTATTTGACAGAGAGCACAAGCAGGGGGAGAAGCAGACTCCCCACTGAGCAGGGAGCCTGACGTGGGGCTCGATCCCAGGACCCTGGGATCATGACCTGAGCCGAAGGCAGATGCCTAACTGACTGAGCGACCGAGGCACCCCATTTTATAATAATTTAGTATAATATGTGTGTTTTTTACTTTTAATTTTTTTGGTTTCTTTTTTTTTTTAATTTTTTTTTTAAGATTTTATTTATTTGCCAGAGAGAGAATGAGAGACAGAGAGCATGAGAGGGAGGAGGGTCAGAGGGAGAAGCAGACTCCCTGCTGAGCAGGGAGCCCGATGCTGGACTCGATCCAGGGACTCCAGGATCATGACCTGAGCCGAAGGCAGTCGCTTAACCGACTGAGCCACCCAGGCGCCCATTTTTTTGGTTTCTTTAAAGATTTTATTTTTAAGTCATCTCTACACCCAACATAGGGCCAGAACTCATGACCATGAGATCAAGGGTCACATGCTGCACCAAAACTGAGCCAGCCAGGTGCCCCTATGTGTGCTTTTAAAAAAACTAAATTGAGATTATACAAAGGGGGAGTTTTAAATTTTATTTATTTTTAATAGACAACACATCCACGTGCTCCATAATTCAAAAGGTCCAAGAGCACATATAGTGAAAATGTCCCTTTCACCCCATCCCCCCCGCAGCTGGCTCCCCTCCTTGGAGTCAGTGAATGTTGTAAACTTCCAGGGACTTTATGCGCAGACAGGATAAGCACATCTTACCTTCTCCCCCGTTACACAAATGCTACACAAGTGTTAGGCGCTCACTCTGCATCCCCCAGCTTTTACTAAATACATTTTGATACTATTTCCTATCAATATATAAAGAGTTTTCTCATTTTTTATGACTATATAATATTCCATGATATGGATGGATGTATCTAATTTCTGCCTCTTCTTAGTCATTCGGGTGGCCCGCAATCTTCTGCCTACACGAACAGTGCTGCAATAAATAACTTTGGACACGCGTCATTTTGCATAAGAACACCTCTATCCCGGGATAACCTCCTGGAAGTGCAATGATGATGACCATGATGATGAAGGGATCGCAGGTCAGGGGTCAGGTACAGTCATAAGTGTTGATGGCTGATGCCAAATAGCCCTCTGCAGAGGGGACACCAATTGCTTTAAAATGTCCCTCTTTGGGGGCACCTGGGTGGCTCAGTCATTGGGCATCTGCCTTTGGCTCAGGTCATGATCCCAGGGTCCTGGGATCGAGCCCCGCATCGGGATCCCTGCTTGGCGGGAAGCCTGCTTCTCCCTCTCTCACTCCCCCTGCTTGTGTTCCCTCTCTCACTGTGTTTCTCTCTGTCAAATAAATAAATAAAATCTTTTTTTTTTAAATGTCCCTCTTTGGATGTAAATGAGGGATGAAAGCAGGTGTGAACTTGGAGGGCAAGAAGGCTGGACCTGCTGCGGGCAGGGGGACAGGAAGGGCGGTCCAGGAGGCTCTGCCATTGAGCAGGAGAAACCCACCTGGGACTAAACCATGGGTCAGAACCGCCCAACAAAGACGGTGGATGGAGCTGGAGCTGCGGCTCCAACACGTTCTGGACAGAGACATGAGTGGGCATTCGGAAGTGAGTGTGTGGAGGTCTGTGATGGGGCGATGGGGTGACGGGGTGACAGGGTGGGTGGGGAAGCCCCATCTGTCTTGAAGGGACAAGTAGGATAAAAACAGCCAAACAGAAGGAAAGAGCCCCTCAGATTTCAGGAACCTCCAGTTCCCAAACTGTCGAGATATTTATGAGCATGAAACTGAATTTGGTTCATTCTCCTGTGTTCTGACAAACATAAACACAGACACATTAAGAAGGAATTGAAGGGGCACCTGGCTGGCTCAGTCAGTGGAGCATGCGACTCTTGATCTCAGGGTCGTTGGTTCGAGCCCCATATTGGGCATAGAGATTACTTTAAAAAAAAAATAGGGCGCCTGGGTGGCTCAGTTGGTTAAGCGACTGCCTTTGGCTCAGGTCATGATCCTGGAGTCCCGCGATCGAGTCCCACATCGGGCTCCCTGCTCAGCGGGGGATCTGCTTCTCCCTCTGACCCTCTTCCCTCTCGTGCTCTCTGTCCCTCATTCTCTCTCTCAAATAAATAAATAAAATCTTTAAAAAAAATAAAAATAAAAACAAAACCAAAAGAAAGAGGGAATTGAAGATATCCATTTCAAGACAGACTACTGGCCACACGTTTGTCACTCCTCCCGTGACCCCCGCTAAGCTGACAATAAAGCAACGAAGAAAAGTACACTCTCCTTTTTTTTTTTTAAAGATTTTATTTATTTATTTGAGAGAGAGAGCACATGAGAGGGGCGAGGGTCAGAGGGAGGAGCAGACTCCCTGCCGAGCAGGGAGCCCGATGCGGGACTCGATCCCGGGACTCCAGGATCATGACCTGAGCCGAAGGCAGTCGCTTAACCCACTGAGCCACCCAGGCGCCTGAAAAGTACACTCTCCTAATGAGGAAGAGAACAGGAGGGAGGCCAGCACTGATGAACATTTTCGGCGAGTAGATAGCGGTGGACATGGAGAAGAGTGGTCCCCATGAAGAGGGAGGACAGAGTGGGAGGCGGCTGGGAAGGCCCCACATCATCCCAGCAGAACCACAGCGGGGCTCAGGCCTCAGAGAGACCACAGGGTTGGACCGCGTAGAGGAGGCTGGAGGTGGTGCTGTGGCTGACAAGAGAAGGATTGGCCAACAGCGTAGGGACAGCAGATCCCTAAGCAACACATGGGGCAGCCAGGGATCCATCCCCAATCAGAAGGTTCAACGACCCCAAAGAAGCGGCTGCCACCTCCGTTACTTGGAGTCCCCCACCCCTTGTGACCCAGGCTCCCTTCCCAAAGGAAATGAAATCTGCCAACTGACCAGTCCAGCCTCACTCTTAAATATGGAAAGTCAAAGACCGTCAGACATTTGACAAAAGCTTCTGGTGTGAAAAGGAAACAAAGCTAAGTACATAGGGGCAGGGACAATGCTCCTCAAGAAAGAGAAGTAACTTCAGACACAGAAGATACAAGAAAACTTTCCATAACGGGTAAGTATTTTCAGGGTGATTTAAGGGGGTGTTGCATCCCCAGACAAGGCCAGGATCCTATGAAAGAAACAACCAGAAAATAGTGTGAGTGGGGTGCCTGGATGGTGCAGCTGGTTAAGTGTCTGACTCTTGATTTCGGCTCAGGTCACGATCTCAGGGTCATGAGATCAAGCCCTGCATCCAGCTCTGTGCTGGGTGTGGAGTCTGCTTGAGATTCCCTCTCTCCCTCTCCTTCTGCCCCTTCCACTTCCTCCCCTCCCCCCCACGCTCTCTCTCTCTCTAAAAAAAAGAAAGAAAGAAAGAAAGAAAGAAAGAAAGAAAGAAAGAAAGAAAGAAAGAAAGAAAGAAAGAAAGAAAATAGTGTGAGCAACCAGAAATTAAAGAGAGGATTATAGAAATAAATATTTCAGTAAAAGGTGTTGGAAGGTAGAGAATTAGAGAATCATTATGATAAAAGTCTATCCAGAAAAAAAAGTACAAAGAAAATGTAACGGAAGAAATTCTCAAATAAGAAAACAAAATAATTCCCCAAAGCCAAAGAGCAGAATTTTCAAATGCAAAGGGGACAGACACCAAGAATCACAAGTGAATGAGGGCGCCTGGGTGGCTCAGTTGGTTAAGCGACTGCCTTCAGCTCAGGTCATGATCCCAGGGTCCTGGGATTGAGTCCCGCGTCGGGCTCCCTGCTCTGCGGGGAGCCTGCTTCTCCCTCTCCCACTCCCCTTGCTTGTGTTCCCTCTCTCGCTGTGTCTCTCTCTGTCAAATAAATAAATAAAATCTTTAAAAAAAAAAAAAAAAAGAATCACAAGTGAATGAGAGACCCACACATAAGCACTGTCATGGTGAACTTTTAACATAGCAATGGTAAACACAAGATTCTGAGATATCCCTAGAGGGGAAAAATTTACCTCTAAAAATATAAGAATCAGGGGCACCTGGCTGGCTCAGTAGGTGGAGCATGCGACTCTTGATCTTGGGGTTCTGAGTTCGAGCCCCATGTTGGGTGTACGGATTACTTAAAAATAAAATCTTAAAACAAACCATAAGAGACTCAATCTCAGGAAACAAACTGAGGAGTGGAGTGGAGTGGAGGGGGTTGGGAGGGATGGGGTGGCTGGGTGATGGACACTGGGGAGGGTATGTGCTATGGTGAGTGCTGTGAAGTGTGTAAAACTGATGAATCATAGACCTGTGCCCCTGAAACAAATAATACATAATATGTTAATTTAAAAATGTAAAAAAGAATAAAATAAAATAAAATCTTAGGAAAAAAAAAAAAAGAATCAGACTGGCCTCAGGATTCCCATTAGCTAAGGCTAGAACAATGCCTTTGACATTGCGTGAAAAAAGCAATTTTTATTTTATTTTTTTAAAAAGACTTTTTACATATTTGAGAGAGCGAGAGAGCATGAGCAGGGGGAAGGGCAGGCAGAGGGAGAGAGAGAAGCAGGCTTCCTGCTGAGCAGGGGGCCCACACGGATGGGCTTCATCCCAGGACTCTGGAATCATGACCTGAGCCGAAGGCAGACGCTTAACCTACTGAGCAGCCCAGGCGCCCCGAAAAAAGCAATTTTTAATGCGACGTCTATATCCATCCAAATTACGATTCAAGTGTGAGGGCGGAGCCATGACACTTTCAGAAATGAGGGACTCAGAAAATCCAGGTACCATAAGCCGCCTCTTAAGAAATTACTTGAAGATGGGGTGTGGGGAAAATGATAGTGTAAACAAAGAAGAAAAAGAGAGGGAGGGAGGGAGAGAAGGAGGAAGGAAGGGGAAAACAGTGGGACCAGGCCAGGGCATCTGTGAAAGGAAGAAGTCCCAGGCGGACAGCTATGTGACAGAAAAGCACCTCACTCAAGGGCACCTGCCTGGCTCATCAGAAAAGTATGCAACTCTTGATCTCAGGGTTGTGAGTTCAAGCCCCATGTTGGGCATAAAGCTTACTAAATCAATAAATAGACAAACAAACAAAGCAACTTGTCCAAATTAGAGCGTAAGAGAGAGGTCCCTGTGTGGGGGGTCCTTAGGGAAAAGGGGGACCTCATAAACCAAATACTCGATAGGCTGAAAAGTTGGAAGACAAACTTGAAATGATAATGTCAAGTCAAGAGAAGAAGAGAGTCAATCAAACTCTAGGATAAACTAAAACAAATAAAAGGAAAGGTAATTATAAGACATCGCTGGTTCAGCCACAAACAATTTTTACATTGTCACAAATGTAAATGATTTATTGAACTTGAACTTTTAGAACCAACCTATAGGCAAAGCATGAAGACCTAATTATGGTTAGAAAGCTAGAACATAATGTTAGCAACCTTGAGCATTTCAAGGAAATGTTCAGAAGACAGAAGTTGGGAAGGAGAGCCCAAGGGAAAGGTAGGAGTGAGGGTAGGCTTAGCCTACAAAATAGTGCGTCCAAACTAGCAAGAGCTGACAGGGTGAGAAATAAAGATATAAATATGTTACCTGAAACAGCAAACATAATCAACAGATTTATTTTCATTTTATTGAGAGGAACTGAATAAAAACAGCTCTCTTAACCATGTTGGGAGGAGAGTGGGAAGAGTGCTGTACGGATGATGTATGTGAACGAAATCCCCATCCTCCCCAGTTAAATCAATAGAGGATGTCTAAAATGGAGAAATCCAGAAACAGCAGCATAAGCGTATTATTTAGAGACATGGAAGTCACTCCCAGAATAACAGAGGTAGAAGTGGTTGCCTCTGAGGAGGGAGACTAGGGGAGAGAAGGAATGAGGTGGGGCTGTTCACCATGGGCTCCTCTGTTCAACCTTAGTTCTAACCGAGTGCAGGAAGTACTTGGATATAAACATTTAATTGTATCACAAGGTAGACAAGAAGGCAGGCGGTGGGAGCTCATGCACCTTCACGTGAGAGCTGGAGGCCAGATTCAAAGGAATTAGACACCCGAGTCATGAAATACCTTGCAGGTAGGACTGAAAAGCAACCAGGATAAACGATGAGGACATTGGAGATGAGAGAATGTTCTGATTTTCACAAAGACACAGAAGGTATTTCTGGAAACAACGGACCAAATGGCTCAATATAGAATGCTGGCAAAATTCTAGCACAGATTATTAAACAGATGGCTTGGGAGTGTTTTGGGATTTATTTATTTATTTATACTCCGCCTTGTTCCAGAAAGAAGGACTTGTAGAGGCTTACAGAGAGGCGTACAGTACAACAAGATAAAAAATAATTTTCTGTGAGAAAAGATTCTCAAAAAGTTAACCATAGAGTTGCTATGTGACCCAGCCAATCCACTGTAGGTATATGCCTGAGAGAACTGAAGCACGTTCACATGAAAACTTATGCATGAATTCAGCATTATTCATGATAGCCAAAAAGTGGAAACCCAAATGTCCATCGACAGATAAACCGAAAAGCAAAATGTGGTACATCCATAGGATGAAATTTCTTGTTCAGCTATAAAAAGGGGTGAAGTACTGAGGTGTGTCACAACATGGAGGAACCTTGGAAACATGCTAAATGAAGGAAGCCAGACCTAAAAGGCCACATATGATTCCATGTCTATGAATTGTCCAGAATAAGGAAATCTATAAGGAAAGAAGGTAGACAGTGGTTGCCAAAGGCTGAGAAAAGGGGGAAGGGGACGTGACTACTAATGGGGATAGAGTTTCTTACAGGGGTGATGAAAACGTTCTGGAATTAGGTGGTGGTGATGATCACACAATCTTGTGAATATACTAAAAACTGCAGACTCATACACTCTTTTTTTTTTTTTAAAGATTTTATTTATTTATTTGACAGAGACAGACACAGTAAGAGAGAGAGGGAACACAAGCAGAGGGAGTGGGAGAGGGAGAAGCAGGCCTCCCGCTGAGCAGGGAGCCCGATGGCTTGATCCCAGGACCCTGGGATCATGACCTGAGCCGAAGGCAGACGCTTAACGACTGAGCCACCCAGGTGTCCCAACACTCTGTTTTTTTTAATTAATTTATTTAACTAATCTTCTACATCCAACGTGGGGCTCGAACTCACAACCCCAAGATCAAGAGTCACATGCT
The DNA here is from genome assembly GCF_054177405.1 of Leptonychotes weddellii. NCBI lineage: Eukaryota > Metazoa > Chordata > Mammalia > Carnivora > Phocidae > Leptonychotes > Leptonychotes weddellii. The sequence goes on from NC_138374.1 coordinate 116,279,963, forward strand.
CTTATAACTGAGCCAGCCAGGCGCCTCTGAATCATACACTTTAAAAGAGTGAATTTTATGGTATTGGGATAATATCTCAACTAAAAAAGGGAGGGATGAGTAAAGGAGAGTAAAAGGACAGAAAATAAAGAGGAACCAAGTCAGCATGCGATACATATACTATATAATTCTGTACAGGTGATAAAGGTGGACCATGACTTTGGCCATGAGCTTTCCAGCAGTTTCTATCAGCTTGGAAAGAGTGCTAATTAAATGATTTCCAGCATCCACAAGATAAAAAAGAACTGGATGTTCAGGAGAATCATAGCTTTTCTTGGTACCGATGCCCAACAGGAATCTCTCCTGTGCCTCTTCCTATAGGGGTCCATTGGCAACAACATCCCCACCATAACTGCAGTGACATATCGTAAGGTCACTCAAACTAGGCATAAAGCCCCAGCAGAATTCAATAAGGGCACTTTAATGCCGGGCCTGAATGGTATGCCAGGGTATGTGAGCAGTTCTCCGGGAGTAAAACGTAGATTCTCTGGAGCAGTGGTTTCCAACCTTGGCTGTACATTAGAAAACCCTGGGCAGCTTTTGCAAAACACCAATACAGGACTCCATCAACCAGAGAGTCTGACTTTCTTTAGCTTCTAGTTCAAGCTTCTAGCAATGAAACATTAAATTCATGTACTAATATTTTCTAAATGTCTGCTGTGAACTAGGCAGGTGCTGTGCCGAGTGCCTGAGACAGAAGGATTAATGTGTGACCCACTCTCTAACCTCAGGGCGCTGACAGCCGATCCGCATTAAGGACACTCCAGCTGGTGATCACAAGGAAGTGTGGTAAGTGGAGAGGGAGGGAACACACGCAGGCACCTCAGGTAGCAATGGGGGGTGGAGGAGCTCCCGGCAGGATGAATAGCTCACCTGAGCTCCGAATGAAAGGTTAATTAGGAGGATGGAGAACGGTGCATTGTGTTCAATATTTTTCTCAATGAGTTGGATGACAATTAGTAACCATCCACCATCCATTAGGAATGTGAGGGGCCATTAATCTGGGACAGCTGGAGGAATAGCCCTTCGGCGGCATGGGTGAACTGGGATCCAAAGTGTGCTGGCAGGGAAGAGAAACCCAAATGGAAATTACATGAGGCTCAGGGTAGGGGAAGGCAACTAAGGAAGTGTAGGCGGCACCGAACTCGGTGTTCTACCAGAGGCTCAAGTGTGCTCTCATTTCTTCCCACCACAACGCTGTAAGGATGTGATATTTTGCATTTGAAGAGAATTGGGCTGACAATGTTGAGCCCTGAATTGACCGTCAAGTGCGGGGCCAGAACCTAGTGCTGGTCTGTCTTGCTCCTGATTCCACATTCTTCCCGTTATTCCACGTATACCAAGTCCTATACTGCATAGGATTTCAATAAATCAACTGTGCCTAGACAAGACAGGAAGACTTAGTTCAATGGCAGTTCCAGGGGGCGGGGGTTGGGGGGGGGGGACACCTGGGTGGCTCAGTCGGTTAAGTGTCTGCCTTTGGCTCAGGTCATGATCCTAGGGTCCTGGGATTGAGCCCCACATCGGGCTCCCTGCTCAGCGGAGAGCCTGTTTGTCTCTCTCCTGCTCCCTCTGCTTGTGCTCTCTCTCTGACAAATAAATAAATAAAATCTTTAAAAAAAATAGCAGTTCCTGGGGGAAAATGTCACCAGCCTTGGGTGTGTAAGTAGGAGTTGAATGTGAGAGGCAGATGGTGTCATGGGGAGGATCCAGACTTTGGAGTGGGCTCAAAATTCAGCTTCGATACTTTCTAACTGTGTGACTTTGGGCAAGTTACTCTGCCTTCTTGAGCCGCAGTTTCCTCATCCATAAAAAAAGGATAATAATGCCTACGTCATAGGATCATCGTGAAGATTAAAGATAATGTAGGCACAGACAAGTAGAAGATATTTATAATACGTGTAACTGAGAAAAGACTCATATCTAGAATATAACAAAAACTCCTACATAATTTTTCTAAGGACAGACAACCCAATGTTAAAAGTAGGCAGAAGACTTGGGGCGCCTGGGTGGCTCAGTTGGTTAAGTGACCGACTCTCGATTTCAGCTCACATCATGATCTCAGGACCATGGGATCGAGCCCCACGTGGGGCTCTGCGCTGGGCATGGAGCCTGCCTAAGATTCTCTCTCTCCTCTAGAGGGAGGGTGGGAGGGGGGTGGGAGGATGGGTTAGCCTGGTGATGGGTATTAAAGAGGGCACGTTCTGCATGGAGCACTGGGTGTTATCCACAAACAATGAATCATGGAACACTTCATCTAAAACTAATGATGTAATGTATGGGGATTAACATAAGAATAAAAAAATTCTCTCTCTCCCCCTCTCACTTTGACCCTCCCCACCCGAGAGCTCTCTCACTCTTTCTCTAAAATAAATAAATAAATCTTTAAAAAAAAAAGGTAGGTAGAAAACTTGAAGGGGCGTTTCACAAAAGAAGTTGAACAAGTGGCCAATAAGTACATTAAAAAAATACTGAACAGTATCTGTTACTAGAGAAACGCAGATGAAAACCCCTAAGAAACTAGTGTCCTCCCAACATGAGGGTTAAAATGAACATGACTGGTGACAAGGATGCGGAGCAACTGGAACTCTGGAGGAGGCTATGCTGATACAATCCCTTTGGATAACTGTTTGGCAACATCTCCTAAAGCTAAACCAATCCTATGGCCTCGCAACTTCACTTTTGGGCATATCCTCAATAGAATGAATGCTTATGTCCCCCAAAAGACAAGTACATGAATGTCCAAACCAGCTTTATTTATAATAGCTCCAAACTGGAAACAACCTGAATGTCCGTCAATAGCAGATGGGCTAAATAAATTGTGTGTGTATAAATTTGTATGCAATAAAATTGCATGCAAATAAATTGTGTGTATGTATACGGTGGCATACTGCATAGCAATGAAGAATTATGAACTTATGTTCTCACAGACATAATATTAAACAAGCACACTACCATTTCCGGGGTGGGTGCTGGAAATATTCTGTATCTTGATCTGGGTGGTGGTCACCTGGGTATGTACACATATAAAAATTCAAGTTGTTCACTTAAGACTTGTGCATTTTGGGGCGCCTGGGTGGCTCAGTCGTTAAGCGTCTGCCTTCGGCTCAGGTCATGATCCCAGGGTCCTGGGATCGAGCCCCGCATCGGGCTCCCTGCTCCGCGGGAAGCCTGCTTCTCCCTCTCCCACTCCCCCTGCTTGTGTTCCCTCTCTCGCTGTGTCTCTCTCTGTCAAATAAATAAATAAAAAATCTTTAAAAAAAAAAAAAAAAAAAAAAGACTTGTGCATTTTAATCTATGTAAGTTTAACCCCAATAAAAAAAAGGTAAACAAGGGGTGCCTGGCTTAGTTGGTAGAGCATGTGACTCTTGATCTCAGGGTCGTGAGTTCGAGCCCCATGTTGGGCACAGAACTTACTTCAAAAAATATAAACAAAAAGTTATTGTAGGTCATGTGCTTAGCACAGAGTGGGCACTCAATAAAAAGCTGTCAAAATTTCTAGAAAAGAGGAGGCATTCTAGAAAATTCGGTGCTGCTTAGACCACTCGGGAGCATTGAGTGTAGTGCGGGGAGACCCCATTTTTATGAAGGTCACTAACAGTCAGAGCATGACATGAATGGAGAAAAGCATGGCAAGGGGTCTGGAATACATGGCCAATGAAGGATGGCTGAAGGAAGTGGAGAGGATGTTGCTGGGGACAATGAAACTTGTCAAGGAAGAACATGAAAAATGTCTTCAAATAGTGAATGGCTCTCTGTAGAATGGGAATTAGACTTTTCCTTTGTGGCTCTAAAGCAGTCATTTGCAAACTGTAGCTGCAGCTCAGTACCCTGGAGGGCTTACCAAAGATTATTGAGCCGCACCCCCAGAATTTCCGATCCAGCAGGTCTGGGGCAGAACTGAGAATCTGCGTTTCTTTCTTTTTTTTTAATTTTATTTTTAAGTAATTTCGCACCCAACGTAGGGCTCTAACTTACAACCCCAAGATCAAGTCACGTGCTCTACTGACTGAGCCAGCCAGGCACCCCTAGAGAATCTTTCTTTCTTTCTT
>NC_138374.1:116284553-116336440 GCF_054177405.1 Leptonychotes weddellii
CTTCCCTTCCCTTCCCTTCCCTTCCCTTCCCTTCCTTTCCCTTCTTTTCCCTTCCTTCCCTTCCCTCCCCTTCCCGCCGCCGCGTCCCTGCCCCGGCGGGGCTGAGGCTGCCCGGCGCCCCAGCCTCCAGGCAGGCGGCGACCACCCCTCCCGGCGCCGCCCGCCGTGCCCCGCCTTGGCTGAAGGGCTGCCTCCCTCCCCCACCCCAGCTCTCCCCGGAAAAGTCTCTCCAGAGACTGAAGGTGACTTCGGGATTATTTATTTGCCTTCGCTCGCCCGGGTGAGGGGCTAAACCCGGCTCTCACCCTCTGCCCCGCCCGCGCGCCCCGGGGCCAGGGGTGATGGAGTTGGCGGCGGTGGGAGAGTCTCCCTCCTGCTCCGCGGCCCCAGGTCGGTCAGTAGCCCCAGCTGCCGGGGGCGGAATTGGAAGTGAGGTGGAAGGAGAGTGGGAGTGTCACCTCAGGGGCCGTGCTCGGTGCCAGAGCTGGCTGCGGCTTGACAGAGCGCCCTGGGGCGGGCTCCACTCAGACCGTCAGCTCCAGTTCAGCTGACACACGCTCTTCCTTCCCCCGCCCCCTCCCCGGGTGGCCACGGGGCTGCTGGGTCCTGTGTGGTCCTGCTTCAGAGAGAGTCAGGGTTCCTGCATTGGCCCCTGGAGGCGAAGCCCTTCTGCCTCTGAGACACTCAGGACCTGACCATTAGGGCCGTGTGGGGGAGGCGTGGGGTGTCTCATGCACACCCTGGTAAGGTGACCCTCCATCTCTGGTGCCAGGGGCCCCCTCCACTTCTCCCATTCCCCGTTACTCCTCCTTGGCCTCTGCCTGCCATGGCCCCAGAGATGCCCCTTTGTATCCCATTGCAGAGCCTCAATCTCTGGGCTTAAATTGGACAGGGCCGCCCCCGCAGAGCCCTCTGGAAAGGCAGCAGGATTCGCTGTCCTAGTGCAGCTGGGAAAACAGACCCAAAGCAGGGGATAGATGACTTGCAAGCTGGAGGCTGCTGGAGATTTCCCTAGCTCCAGCTCCTGGCTGGGTGGTTTTCTGGACAGCATGGACTCAAGCAAGCAGACAGCCGGGGAACAAAACCATAGTTAGGCTATCCCAGAGAACCATCTGGGTGTGTGTGTTGGGGGGGGGGGTGCATTCTGGGCCAATTGCTCTCCCCCTTTGGCTCACTCCTCCACGTATCCATGAGGGTGGGTTTTCCTATCCACCTTGCTTCTGGAGCTGATGGAGAGAACACAGGTATCATATAGATAGACCCCACTTTAAGCCACCCAGCTGACGAAACATTACCAATTAGGGAGTGATTAGCCCCATTATCAAATTCTCTTGTAAATGGAAGAATCTTCCTCTTAAGAAGCAAGTCTTGTGTACACTGGTTTTTCTGTGGGTTTTATATAGGATGGATGCATGGGGGATTCAGAAAATCTTAAGAAAAAGCTCAAGATCCTTCCTGATTCTGCCTCGAGGTTTAATTAGAAATCTAGCATGGTGTTTTTCTGTTTTCTTTCTTTCTTTTTAAAAGCATTTTGACTTACAAAAGCTCCCTTACCTGGAATTTTTTAGGAACGTGTGTAGTGCAAAGAACAGGAAGGGGGGATGAGGATAATTCTGGATGGCAGGTTGGCGTGCCAGGTTTTGTGAAAACAACAGAGATCCACACCCAGCTGGGCCCTGTCTTCCTCACTTGCTCTGCAACCTCCCTCACAGCTCCTTACCTAACCAGGAGCTCTGAGCAGGCAGTGGAAAGGGTCCTGGGGCAGGAAACGGGCTCACAGGAAAGAAGAATGATATTGGTAACAGTAACAACTAACTTCACTGAGCTCTTGCTCAATGCCCCGCACTGTTCTTAGTACCTCCCTTGTATTGACTCATTTGTCTTCACCGCAACCCTACCGATTAGTACGATTTTATCTCTATTTTGTGCATAAGGAAGCTGAGGCACAGAGAGGTTAAGACACTTGCCCCAGGTCACACTACACAGCTATTAAGTCAGGATTTGAACCCAGGCATTTGTCTCTAGAACCAGCTACGTGGGAAATGGCTCTTGCTTTATGAGTAGTCAGCTTGAACTGTGTAGGGTGCAAGTTACACCCTGTCCTTACCAGGAACGGGCATATGAGCTAGGGATTCCTGAGCTGACACTCCTGGGAAGGAAACCCGGGGCCTCTGGAACTTCCTGCTGGGATCTGAGGGTGGGGGTAGGGTGCGATGGAGGGCATAAGTCCTATCAGTTCACGTTCACATTTAAATTCGGATCTTCAGTCCTCCTGCCCTCAAAACAAAATGTCAGAAAGAACCCTTTCCTTTGGCTAAGAGCAAGGTGGACTTCAGGGGGAATGGAGGATGTGTCAACAGGGGTGGCCTGTGTGTCAACAGGAGTCACTACCCAGCTAGGACCGGACAGCTCCATTTCTCAAAACAAACAGAAACCCCAGTAGCCCCGAAAGCAGCCACAAAGCTTGACTCCTTGGCGCCTCGCTACAAGTTCAAATGCTAATACCCCCACCCCCACCCCCACCTGCTTTTCAGCTTAAGTGATTACCCGCTCGTGCTCGTGCACCAGGCTGGTACTTGGGGGAGGGGGCGGTGGCAGCGTTGCTTTAACAAATGGCAAGAGCCTGCTGCCGTGGACAGACTCGAGGGAGAGGCATGGGCAGCCCAAGTCACGTCCTGCCTACTGCTTGGCCCAGGCTGAGGACCAGGGCTGAAGAGGGTTTCTGGACTCCTCCATAGGGACATGCATTGAAGGGTCTGTGCGTGGACAGCCTTGGATGTTAGAGTGGGACAGAACGGGACAGGAGCTCTCTGCTCAGGGTAGGATCAGTCCCCCCTACCACCCCCACCCCCCACCCCTAGCTTCCAGCACAGACAGAGATCTTGAAGGAAACCACCATGTGCAGGCCAAGGGGGAGAGGAGTGCAATTAGGGTCAGAAGAATCTGGACTAGGATTCCCTTAGAAATATCTTGTTTGGGGTGCCTGGGTGGCTCAGTCGGCTAAGCATCTGCCTTCGGCTCAGGTTTTGATCCCGGGGTCCTGGGATCGAGCCCCGCATCGGGCTCCTTGCTCAGTGGGGAGTCTGCTTCTCCCTTTCCCTCTGCCTGCCGTTCCCCCTGCTTGTACTTTCTCTCTCTCTGTCTGTCAAATAAATAAGTAAAAATCTTAAAAAAAAAAAAAATCTTGCTTATCAGGAGCAGGGAGCCATTCAGAGAAGAGAAGAACACAAAGTCACCTGGTTGGCAGGGTGTATAGGTATGTGCTTTGCCAGATAGGAAAGAGAAACGGGTATTTAGATAAAAGGTTAGGTGTTTTTTTCCCCCAGTTTCTTGGGGACCTGTCTAACCACCTTGGGCAGTTTGGGAGACCCCTTTATCTCAAGGACATCAGGGTAGATAAATGGCTTTCAGACCTTCCTCAGCCTTCTCCCAGCCTCACCTTGGCCTCTCCCCTGCATGCACCCTCTTAATTGAAGGCTTGAGTTCTTCCCCTCTACGCTACTCACTGTCTCCTTCTCTACCTCTAATTTTCCTCATTCCTGCAAGTCCTGCCCTGCCCAAGACCTGGCTCTGATCCTCTCCTGCCTATTGCATGCAACCCAGTCTTCCTTCCATGCAAGGCTTCCCAGGCTGCTGTCAAACCTGCTTCCCCAAGATGCTGGCCCCCTGAAGTACCGGGAAAACAATACAAAAGACAGTTTCGTCCTCTGAGCTGAGCCCTGGTTGGTCTCCCATCTAGAAAGACTCTGCCTCTCCCTGAAGCAGCTTGTCTGTGTTTCAGTGTGCAGCAAACCTGGGCTGAAAGCCTACTGGGGGTCTGGCCCCAGACGGGATTTTTGCTTTAAAAACTCGCCTCAGCCTGGGAGTTACCATATGACCCAGCAAAGCCACTCCTAGGTATATGCCTCAAAGAACCGAAAACATGTCAACACAAAACCTTGTACAGGAATGTTTATAGCAGCATTATTCATAATAGCCAAAAAGTGGAAGCCGACCAGATGTTCATCAATGGATGGATGGACAAATAAAATGTAGTACATCTATACAGTGCAATAGTATTCAGCCAGAAAAAGCAATGAGGTTCTTATGCACACTACAGCATGGGGGAACCTTGAAAACATCATGCAAAGGGGAAGGAGCCAGCCACAAAAGACCTCCTGCTATATGGTTCCATTTCTGTGAAAGCCCAGAAGGGGAAAATCTATAGATATAGAGAGTAGAGTAGTAGGTTCCTAGCATATGGAGAAGGAATGGCGAGTGACTGCCGGTGGGTACAGGGTTTCTCTCTGGGTGAGGGCAGTGCCCTAAACTCAGGTTGTAGTGATGGGTTCACAGCTCTGAACATACGAAAACCCATTGAATCACACACTTTGAATAGATGTCAGTGAAATGAAGGACATGAAGCAGGGTGGGGATGGAGAGTAACAGAGTTGAGAGGTTACTTTCACCAGGTGGGTCAGGGAAGGCTGCTCTGAGGAGGGGACATTTGAGCTGCCACCGGAGTGACAGGAGGGAACCATGCATGCGAGTAACTGGAGGAGAGGGGTTCTAGGCAGGTGGAGCTGCAAACATCCAGCATGGGAGGCGGGGGAAGTGCTCCCTGCAAGGCTAGCACCCCAGCGGGCCAGGAGTGTGGTCACACACACGGTGCAGCCCCAATCTGAGTCTAACAGGGCCTGAGTCCTGCCTTAGGTTGGGATCTCCCCAAAGACAGGCTTTCCTGCTGCTCCCTCTGAGTCTCCCCAGCCTTAACACAGGGCCCTGAGCAAGCTGGGGTGTCACTGTGGGAGTGACCGGTTAGAGGGGACCCTTCCCCTGGCCCCCTCAGTCTGAGTCGTCCCATCCCCGTTGGGCAGCCTGAGCTGTAGTCTGCAGCCTGCCCAAGCTCCCAGGGGGTGCCCTGACTCCTTTTGGGGTGGGGAGGGGCTAGGGGTGCCTCTGCCTCTTCCTGGGTTCTGGGCACTTCTCTGACCTGGCCCCTCCAGGAAGAAGATTATCAGGGTGGGGATGATCTGAGGCAAGACTATGAGCATGTCAGTGCCCACCCTGGGGTTCCTCACATCGAGGTGGCAAGGGGCTGGTCCTCAGCAGCATTTATGCCCACCCCGGGGAGTGGAGGGCAGGATGGACTGGCTGACATCTTACTGTTTTAGCCCTTCCCCTGGTGTGGAGCCAAGCAGCTCCTCCTCTTATCATGGAACCAGGAGGGCCAGAGCCAGCACCCCGGCAAGGCCAAGTCAAGGTGATCACGTGTACCCTCTGGGTAAAGCAGAGCACATGGGCCGACAGGGTCAGCAGCACGCTCAAGGTCACACAGCAGACTGGTGGGACAGGCACCACGAGGCTCTCCCTCCCCCATTTCACCTTCCACGTGGGGCCATCAATGAGTAACTTGGACATTTCTCAGGCTTCCCCCAGGAAGGGTTCCTTAAACTGTCTGAGCTGTTCCTGCACCTGTTCCTGCACCTCCCCAGGCCTTGCGGGGAGTGGGGCCTCCCTCTCTCATTGGCTTGAATTAACCTCTGAGCCCAGGACCATGGGAAGGAAGATCAATGACACAATGCTGGCCTTCGCCTGGACTCGGAGTCAAAAACTGGATCCTGACTATCTTCCCCTGTCTGGGCTTGGCTCCTGATCTATGAAATGACGGGTGGGTCCTCGCTGCCACTGTAGCAGTTCCTGGACCACCCTCCCATGGTCACCCCAGACCAGCAGGCTCTGCAGTAGGAACAGAGGCAGGACCTGGCTGGGGAATCCGGGGGCTGCGGAGCATACTTCCCGGGGCCTGGTGGCTGGCAGGGGGAGGTGAGCATCGGGGAGGGGGGCTGCTGGTGGCCAGGGGGAGATCCCAGGGAGTGAGCAAAAGACTGTAACATCACACTGACTGCACTTGGCAGCCTCAGGAGGTAGAGCTTACTATCCCCATTTCATAAAGGAGCTAGGTATTCACCCCTAAAGGCTCAGAGGGGCTGTGTGTAAATGCCTTGCCCCGAGCCACCCGCTGGTCTAGGACCAGTCTTTTCTTTTTTTTTTTTTAAATTTTTAATTTTCAGCTGAAGTATAGTTGACATACGTATTGTATCAGTTTCAAGTGTACAACATAGTGATTCGACATTTTTATGCTCTAGGACCTGTCCGATTATACATCCTACTACGTTTGTGCTGCCAAAGCTGTTTTGACATTATTATTCCCTAATTTTCAATTACCCACATTCCTGGAAGGGGCCGTTGACCAAACCATTAAGTGACCAAGCCAATTAGTATATTTCAGTCTGGCTCTGGGATGTATCTGGGACTTCTTTTCTCTTGGCAGCAGTATGCCATTCTAAAGAAATGTGTTCAGGCTGAGTTTTGGAATGCCCAGTGCAGCCCTGCTGAAGCAACTGGGGAGGGCAAGCAGTTGCTGGGATGGAAACACAACACGTCTCCATCCCCCGGTGCCCAGGAGCCGCAGGCCCAAGATGGGCTTCGCCCTCCCCAGCCCCAGCTGGTAGGCGGCAGGTTCAAATCATGCCCCAGGGGTTGGCAGGAGGTGCAGGACGGGGCCTTCCCGGGCCAGTTTCCCTCCAGGCTCCGCTTTCTGTTTTCTCATCCCTTCCTGCCTGTCCCTGAGCCTGGGAACAAAAATCTTCCCTGTGGGCATCGAGTGTCTTCTCCAGAACGACCAGGTGAGAAGGTGCAAATGGGGGGAGAGGAGAGGCCGAGACAGGGCAGCCCACCGCGACCGTGCCCCTTCTCCATCCCTTCCCCAGCCTCCTGCTTCTCCACTGGCATCCCGGCCCAAACTAAGGCTTTATCTCTGGCCTCTGTCTCTGCCTCTGACTGTCTCTGTGTCACCCCCCACGGCTCCCGCATCAGCCCCCTAAGTCTCCCGGCCGTCCCGTGTGGGGTGACGAGGAAAGCCTTCCTCAAGCACTTTTCTCATTTGAGCGGCAATGGCCAGCACCCCCGGAGGGAACAGCAGCTCCGGACCAAGCACAGGGCCCAGCACGGGGGCCAGGCACGGGGCCCGCAGTGAACAGGCTGCCGCAGACGCCTTGGGAAGCTGGCTTCGGAGCCAGCAGTTATCATAGGAAGGGTTTGGAGCTGCCGGAACACCCGCAGAGGGACCCCTGGGGGCTCATGTTCCAGCCACCACAGCTGTTCACCGCTGCTTCCCAAGCCTGCCGTTCCAGGCTCTGCTGACTCTGGTCTCCTGCTCCCTCCTGGCCGCCCCCCTCTCTGGCCTGGCGGGGTCTGTGGCCCAGCACCAGCCCTTTCACACACACACACACACACACACACTCTCTCCCTCTCTCTCTCTCTCTCTCTCCTCCATGGAAAAGCAGCATGGCCTAAGGATTATCAAGACGAAGACCTGGGTTTGTTTGAGTCCAGAATGTCAGCTACTTTCTTAGGCTCTCTCAGCCTTAGTTTACTTGTGGGTCCAATAGGCACAGTTGCAAAGCCTACCGCCTTGGGCCTGTAAACAAATGTTAGTTGTCATTTTCCTTTCTCACAGCTTTCCTTCACGTTCTCACTTGCCGTTCCCAGGTCCCTTTCCCTCAGGACTTTGCTACAGGGCTGTTTTGTTGTTGTTGTTGTTTGAGAGCAAGAGTGTGGTGGGGGGGGTCGGGGGGGGGCAGAGGGAGAGCGGGGAACAACAGACTCTTCACTGAGCCTGAAGAGGGCTCTCGATCCCAGGACCCTGAGATCAGGGCCTGAGCTGAAGGCAGACACTTAACCAACTGAGCCACCAGGATGGCCCTGCAGGTTTTTCAGGGCAACAATGATAATGTGTTAACTCTTCAAGAGAGTCTGAGCACTTGACTTGGGACATCCATGCTTTACCGCAGAGTGGTGAGCGAGGTGGTGGAAAGGTCACCCCATCCCATGCGCCAGCTCAATGAGGAGAATAGTTGAGGGGGTGAGAGAGGACCCTCTTGCTATCCCTGAAGTCAGGCCTGCCAGGAGGCTGCCTAGTCCATCTTGTGCAGGCAAAGGAAAGGGAAAGAGAGAGCAAGCGGTCATGAGAAGCCTGCCATTTTCATCACCCGTGGAGATGTGGGCATCCCCTCTGTGCCAGATGCCAGGGAGCAAAAGGAGACTTGAGGCCAGGTTGCAGGAGGCAGAAATGCATGAAGCCCAGAGGGCCACCCAGGCTGTCAGTTCTGTGGACCCACAGAGCGAGAGTGCCAGGGGGAACGGGGGCCGGGAGAGACCCCCCTCCCTGTCCTCCTCCTAGTGGCAACGGTGGAGGGAGTCCCCCCTCCCTGCTCACACAGAGTTGGGAACAGGCAGGGGTCATGATCAGTGATCTCCCCAGCAGATCAGCCTGGAAGCAAGAAAAGAGAAAATAACGAACTATTACTATCAGCAGAGGCCTTCTGATAAAGAATTTAATCAAAGATGGGCCAAAAGGAGAAGCAGAGAGCCACGGGGGTCGGAAGCAAGACCTTCTGGGGAAAGATGTAACTGAGAGCTCTCCTGGGGGCCTCCCTCTTTTCCTTAATGTGCTGGTAACTCAGGTCTTCTTGCCACACGTCCTTGCCACCTCACCAGGTCTAGCTGCCAGAACAACTTTTCATGATCTGATAAATTTCCTTTATAACCTCTCTCTTCCAGAACCTTTTTTTTTTTAAGTAGGCTCCACGCCCAATGTGGTGCTTCAACTCACAACTCTGAGATCAAGAGTAGTATGTTCTGCCAACTGAGCCAGCCAGGCATCCCCAGAACCTTCTTGCTACCCAGTGTCCTTCACCCACATTAGCCTTTCGGAGTGGTTCCAGAAAACACAAGGCATCCTTTCTCAGAGTCTGTTTATTAGGTAGGGTGTACCAACAAGACCTTGACAGAGCCCTAGACGTTCCATTCACTCACTCACTCACTCACGGGGAATAGGCCCTCAGCCTGCCTGTTTTGAGCTCCTCTGCAGGAAGCTCACCTCCCAGACACCCCTCACTGGGGACAACCACAGGGCCTCCCTTCCAGAAACTTGCAGAGCCAAGATCTCTGCCCAAGGGCCGGGGCGGGCGGTGGCGGCAGGGGGGGGGGGGCGGGTTGGCTGTGGGCTTTGCTTCAGGTGGCTTAGTTGGCACCTGCGAAGGGTCTGGCCGTTTTGCCATTCCTGCGTGGGGAGAGCGCATTGCAGCCCAGTTGGTGAGGGGAGGGGTTCGGGTTCCACCCCGGGTCCCATCTCCACAGTTCTGCGCAGATGACACAGAATCCTGGAGATGCTCAAAGCAGATGCCCCTCGCACATCCATGAGACGGACAGAAATATCTTTGTATACAATAGTTTATAAGTAAACTATTTATTTATTATTTTAAAGATTTTATTTTTAAGTCACCTTTCCACCCACCCAGCGTGGGGCTCGAACTCACAACCCCAAGATCAAGAGTCGCATGACTCTACCGACTGAGCCAGCCAGGCGCCCCTCTAAGTAAACAATTTAAAATTGCTTATAGGCTGAACAGTAGCAGTGCCCTCTGTTTAGTGCATATCGCGTGTCACCTCATACAGTCTCCGGAGTTCTTACAGCCCCGCCGTGAGGTAGGGATCGCTCCCTGAGAAGACCGGGGGCACGAGAGACATCTCGCCGGCAAGCCCCTAGCTAATGACAGAGCTCCTTGCGCAGCCCCCTCCCCGCTTCTACCAGAGGCTTCCCCGAGGCTGCCCAGCGCCGGGAGGACAAGGAGAGGGCTCTGTATTTGAAGGCCACAGGCCCCTCCACTGAGCTCAGCCCTCTGCTACTGCAGCCTGGCCCAGTCACTATGGGCCCTCTTCACGTCTTCCCTGGCCATCTCCCTGGTGTTTGCTGTCATCCCCTTATGTCGAGACGTGAAGGTGCTGGCCTCTGTCATGGCGCTGGCGGGCCTAGCCATGGGCTGCATCGACACCGTGGCCAACATGCAGCTGGTGAGGATCTACCAGAAGGACTCAGCCATCTTCCTCCAGGTGAGCCCACGTGCGGGCATGGGGCTGGGGGGTGGGAGGCCACGGGGGCTGCCCGGGCCCTGGCCTCCTCTCCCGGCCCCCTCCCCGGGGCTAGGTGTCTTTGTAAACTGAGAGTGCCCGTGATGGCAGGATGGGAGGGCTTGCTGTTTTCTCGTCCCCTTGCCCCTCTTCCTGTCCAGCCCTTCCCTTTATCAAGCCCCAAGTTATCTCAGGCCAAGAAGGTGGTTGAGAGGAACTTCTCTCCTCACCTCTCCTGCTTCCCTATTGCTCCCCACTCTAGGGCCACGCAGGGGCTCCCCAGACGGGACACAAAGTGGGGGATGGGGTAGGAAGCCTGAGCCATCCCCCCCCCCACACCCATACCGCTTCTCTGCGCTCCCCAGGTTCTCCATTTCTTTGTGGGCTTCGGCGCTCTGCTGAGCCCCCTGATTGCCGACCCCTTCCTGTCTGAGGCCGGCTGCTTGCCTGCCAATGGCACGGCCAACAGCAGCTCCGGCAGTCACCTCTTCCATGCGTCCAGGGTCCTGGGCCAGCACCACGCTCAGGCATGGCGGTGGTCCAACCAGTCGCTCTCCAGGCTGCCTCCACAGGAGGGAACAGGGACCCGCGTGTCGTATGCCTTCTGGATCATGGCCCTGATCAATGTGAGTGCCACGAGGGCAGGGCTGGGTGGGGACAAGTGGACAGTCACACCTGCCAGTCCATACCAGCTCCCAGTGTGGAGTCTTCTGATTCGGAGCAATGTGCTTGCCTGAAGGGCGCCCTCGGGATGGCAAGGGAATGGGAAAACTGAAGGCGAAGGGGGTCACAGGAGATCGACTCGAAGGTCCTCGGTTGTGACCATCCATGATGGTGATCTCAAGGGAGATAAAGCCATGAGCAGGTTTAGCACAATGGAATCAGGGTCCACTTTCAAGCTATCTGAGCCTCCCCGGGAAACTAGCTCTTTTCCTCCAAAGCCAGATGAAGTAGACATTCTTCCCTGGGGCCCTTAATCGCCGGTGGGATTCCCCTGTGCCCTGCTGTGAGGTGGGCTCCCATGGAGGCCAGGGCATGGACAAGATCACCTCAGAGGGATCCTGCCCACACCAAGACTGCCGTGGAGTAGAGTGGAGAGACCACTCACTGTGACCGGGTCAGTTACTGAGGCCGCTCTGCACCCCAGCTCTCATCCTCCCCTGTCAGTCTGACTCTGTCTCTGGCTGGAAACCTCTGGTGCTCTGCAACCCAAGACAGGTGCCCCCTCGTCCCTCCAGGAGCCCAGGCTGGGGCCAGAGGCACAGGTGGGGAGACATCCCTGCCCTCTCTCCAGCTTGGGAAGCACTGTCAGGAACACCAGCACAGCCTGGGCTGGGGGTGTGGACCGAGTATTCCCAGGGACCATTTGCCTGGCTGTGGGGTGGAGGCACCAGATGGTTTGTCATGACTTAGGGCCTCAGTCGGCTCCGGGCAGACTCGTCACCCCTCCAGAGGCGGGCAGGCTGGGTTCAGGCACCCAGCTGCCGTTGGGCTTCAAAGCGATGCGGCGTATATCGCACTGAGAGGGGTCCCACGGAGCAGCAGAGCGGGGGTGGGGGGTGGTTTACCGTCCCTGGCTCAAGGGCCTGAGAAGTGTCTAGGAAGACACTGGCCAGGCTGGAACCCTGACTCCCCGCACAGACCCCCTTCCTGCTGCCCCAGAGTCAGTGCTCATTTTTCCTTTCTTCTCCTCTAACTTTCGGTGTACCAGAATCTTCCCTCGGGGCTCTCAAAACCCCATGCCCCTCTCTTGCTCTTTCCATTTGCTGCCCCTGCCGATCATTGCTTTGGAAACAATACAGCTTTGGGCCTGTGGCTGCCAAGGGGGGACCTGCGAGGGGCAGGAGCACTGTCCGTACAATGTCGAAGCTGAGACGCCGGGACCGGGAAGCCGGAAGGTCCAGTTTAAGCGGAGGTCTGTTTTCTCTTGCCCCACGAGGTGCAGACTGGAGGCACTTTGTTTGCTGCAGGATGTCCGGACTTTTTATACTGGTTTGTTTCTGAAGATAAACAGTCCACCACAGAAGAGAATGGGGCTGTGCATGCTTGTGGGTACACACACACACACACACACACACACACACCACCCAGCGCTCTCTGACTTTGAAGGTGGAGCTTGCCTCCTCCGAATGGGCGTCTTATAAAGGCAGGGTGTGTTCTAACCGGGCCACAGCAGCCCATCCTCCAAGAAGTCCTTCCCACCACCCGCCTCCCTGGAAAGCCCCGCTTGCAGTGACCAGGCTCTTTACAGCTGTTTCGCCTTGGCCTTCACTCAGGCACTCTGCCGAGGCAGGCCTCTGCGTGAGGGTTTCCTGTTTCCCCCATCGGACTGGAGGGAGGGCTGGTCTCCCCCGTCAGACCCAGACTCCTGAGGGCCGCAGGGGTCGTCTCCTCCCACTCGGGCCTGCTGTGCGGTGCTGCCCAGGCATGTCTGACCTGGATGCATCTTCGAAGGGGGAGGGAGGCTCCCAAGGTGCCCGCAGGGAGGTGTTAGCACAGGCCGGTATTTCGGGGTGGGGGACCCCCGGGGAAATGCCCCAGTGTGCCAGCCTGCCCCCAGGGACGGGGAGACCCCCCTCAGCGCCGCACGGGCCCTGCTGCCTCCCACGTCCACAGCGGCCTCCGCAGCTCCCCGGGTTTCCTCTCTTTCCTGAGCGAAAGGAACCGGGATGAAGTTGCGGCAGGAAGGGCAGAGGTCGGGCTTGATGAAGAGCTTCCTGGCAGCGAGGGTGGTTAGATGCAGGCCAGGCACCTGAGGGAGGCGGCAGAGGCTTCTCTAGGCAACCGCAAAGGCAGGAGACATTTGTCATTGCTCTGGGGACTCATGAAACCCGAGCGGCTTAGTGTAAATAGCAGGGCAGGGCTGGTGTGTGCGTGTGGCTCGGAGCACACATCTTGCGGTCAAAAGCAGCGCATGTCTCGGCTTTCCAGTTTGGCCGCGAGGCCTGAGGACAGGCTCTGTACCTCCCCGGGTATAACAGCACCCAGACAAGCCCCGAGGGGGCGTCGGCCCCGGACAGAGTCAGGGCGCCCGGGCTCCAGTCCAGCTCTGCCCCACGTCAGCCCTGTGCCCAGGCACCAACGCTCTCTGGGTCTGTAGCTTACAGACCCATTCAGCCAGGCCCTCTACCTTACAACGGTCTCCTCCCGTTGTAACAGGTTATGACTAAGCGGTATCTTTGAGCCTCAGTCGCCCCATCTGGAAAATGAGGATAATCAACAAAAGCAAACTGTCGTAAAGTGTCACGTGATCTAGCAGCATGAAGGAGTGTGGGGGCACCGTTCAGGATAAGGATCTTAGAAACGAGTTTATCTCGGGCACCTCTCCTGTACCAGAGGCCTGGTGTGAGTCCAAGTTTTGCACGTGACAAGGCGCTGTCTTTAGGAAAACGGATGTGGTTAAGGTTGGGCCGCAATTCAACCAGTCAGCCCTGGGTCAATACACCTGGTGGCATTAGCCGGGGACAGCCCTTAGGTGGACATCCTTGGAAAAGAGCTGCCTTCCATCAGGACTGGGCGGACACACGCCGTTTGACCGTGTGGAGGTGTCTGCAGTGGGCCGGGCACGGGAAGGGGCCAGCCTGACGGCCACAGGGCTCTCCTGACCCTCTGCCCGCCCCGCAGCTCCCAGTGCCCATGGCCGTGCTGTTTCTGCTGTCCAAAGAGCGGCTGCTGGCCTGCTGTCCTCAGAGGAGACCCCTGCTGCTGTCTGCAGATGAGCTCGCCCTGGAGACACAACCTCCTGAGAAGGAAGATGCCTCCTCCCTGCCCCCAAAGTTTCAGCCACACCCAGGTGGGGGCCCTAGTGAACTTTCCCGCCCACGGCCCCACACCGAGGCTTCCCTGGTGACCCCTTCCCCTGGAGGGTGATCGTAGATTCCAGGCAATGGTGGCTGGAAACAAGCCGTGGGCACTGATGGTCTCGCAGGGCAGGGGCTGGAGCGAGCCGGCCGAAAGCGTGGGGAAGGCAGGCTTCTGGCTCCAGCCTCCGTTCTGCCTAAGCCAGCCTGTGTGACCTGGGCCAAGTTACCGGATCTCTCAGTCTTGCTTCCACCGGGACTGAGATGGCCGGGGGCTGTCCCTAACAGGTGGTTGGAAGCTAGGAGAAGGTGGGAGGCGGACGTGGCCCCCATTCTGCCAGGCTCTCTACCTGCCAGCCGCTTCCCCTGGGCCTGCAGAGGGGAGGGAGCAGGAGCTGAGACTCACCCCTGCCCTTGTGTCTCCTCCAGACCATGAGGACCTGTTCAGCTGCTGCCAGAGGAAGAACTTCAAAGGGGCCCCTTATTCATTCTTCGCCATCCACATCACAGCAGCCCTGGTCCTGTTCATGACCGACGGGATGACGGTGAGCCTGCCCTCCTCCCCTGAGACTCCAGCTGGGGGTAGCAAGAGAAAGAGTGAGGCATCAGGTTTCCTAGAGACCTCACCTTTAGTACAGTCGATTCAAACATTTACGCTAAATAAAAGTCCTGGGGGAGACGGCAGTGTTGTTCACAGCCCCTTGGTTCTAGGGTCTTCTGTCCCAGCCCCATTGTCTTTCTTTTCCTTAACTCTGTGGCTAGCGGCTTCTCTGGTTTGTTACCAAGGGTGGGCTACCCACATTTTTTTTTAAGGGGCAGAGCCCAGGGGCGCCTGGGTGGCTCAGTCAGTGAAGCGTCTGCTTTCAGCTCAGGTCACTGAGGTCCTGGGTTCCAGCCCTTCGTTGGCCTCCCTGCTCAGTGGGGAGCCTGCTTCTTCCTCTCCCTCTGGCCCTCCCCCTTCCCACCGCTTGCACACACACTCTCTCTCAAATAAATAAGTCTTTTAAAAAAAAGTAAGTAAAGGGGCAGGGCCCTATTCCTCCAGGTAGAGGTCCTGCCATGTAAACCCGAGGGCACTCCGCTTCTTGGAACACATTCCAAACCCAGGCTTCTCAAGCCATGTTGTAAACAAACTACAGGCAGGACCTCGGCCCAGCTCTGTATTCTACTAGTGAGCTCTGTTACACTAGTTAGTGTCTTTTCCCAGAAGTCTCTTAGGATTAGATCAGGATCCTTTTGAATGGCTGATTGAGTAATTGATGGCCATATCAGGGACTCTCCAAAGAGGAGGCCCTAAGAAACAGATGAGCCGGTGGAAAATACTCGTGTTGGCACTGGTTGACTTCCAACTCTCGGTGTGACCTCGGGCAGCTCACTTCTCGCTGCTCCCTCATCCGTCAAATGAGACGCTCTTACACCCCTTTTTTCCAGCTGTAGTACCCTTCCTTCAACAATAAACCTCCTGTGGAATCCTCATAAATAAGACATGTGGTAGAAGTCTGCTCTGGCTGAGGGATGGGGAGCAGTGCCCGTATGCCCAGAACTCTCGGGGCCCCGGTGGAGACCCAGAGACACCCCTTCTCCCCCGACCCCACCACCGCATCCCTAGGCCTGCACCTCTGGGCAGGCGCAGTCTATAATCTGTGGCACCGTAGGTCCTATCCTCAGCTCGGGCCTGCGTGTGTCGTGTGATCCTGGCTCCAAGCCCCCCTTTTGTGGAGCCTCTCAGAGCAGGACCAGTCCGTCCTCGGCCCTCAGCTCCCCTGCCCCCAACCTGGGTTTCCTTTTCTGAGGGTCCAGCTGCCCTGCAGGTGTGCTCAGCAGGGCCTGTCTCTCCACAGGGGGAGTATTCAGCCTTTGTGTACAGCTATGCAGTGGAGAAACCGCTCTCTGTGGGGCACAAGGTGGCTGGTTACCTCCCCAGCCTCTTCTGGGGCTTCATCACCCTGGGTCGGCTCATCTCCATTCCCATCTCCTCCAAAGTGAAGCCAGCCACCATGGTTTTCATCAATGTGGTAAGTGGTCTCCTTTCTCTTCTTGGAAACGCAGGAGGACTATTCACTCCTGACCCTACCACTGCCCCAGGACATTTGCTCGGGACTGGACTCTGCCACCAGGGTGGGAATGTAGTAGAGGGAGGAGAGCAGAAGCGAGAGATGCTGGTGAGGAAGGGATGGAAATCTAGAAGGTGGAGCCCATCCTTTTCCTCTCTGGGCCTCTGATTTTGTACCCATGAAAGAAAGGGGCTGTAGGAGGTGGTTACTGCTGTGAGAGGAACAGATCCCAGTGCACAACCTGCCAAGAGTACAAGTGAAGCAGGTGCTGGCCTTGGTCCTCCTGTGTCACCTTGACGCCCAGCTGGTCAGAGCCCCACGGCCAGCGGAGGCCAGGGATCCCCTGGCCTTCAGAATCACCATCTTGGGGCTGGAGCCTCAGCATCTGCATTTGGAAACTCTCCCAGATGACTCTTAGTAGCCAGACTAGAATGTAGGATGGCACTCAGGGAACCAGCCTGCCTGGAAGGCCCGAGCAGCAGGGTCAGATCTTCACCCTCATGTGTGTCAGTGTCACCATCTAAGACAAAGGGTCTAGATTACAGATTCCTGTAAGGTCGTCTAGCCCATCCTCCCTCCAGGGCTCCAGTCACCTCTCTAATGTCTCCTCCAGGGAGTCCACAGTCTGCTTAAATACCTGCAGTGATGGGGAACTCGCTCCCTCTCCTGGCAGCCCAGTCCACTGTCAAAAAGTCCTTCCTTGGGTTGAGTTTCCAGCGGAAAGGGGGTCAGGAAATAATGCTGGGGCTACAGAGATCAGAGACCATGAGCTCCAAGAAAGGACTTTATACTTGGCCTTATGCTGGCCGATGACCTCTAAGAAAGAAATTTCGGTTCACCATAGATGGGAGATAGTATGGGTAGAAGCCAAACTCAAGAGGGAGAGGCAGATGAGAAGTGGAGGTGTGACTATTGCAAGTATTTCTGGGCTGGAAAGAGTTCTGTCTGACAGGAGCCTGTGTGTAGGCAGAGGAGAAAGGGAAGAAGTCTGTGAGGAGGGGTCCGGGCAGATCCCATTGTCAGAGAGGAAGGCCCCGGGATGGGAATGGGGATGGAGAGCAGTGGAGAATGGAGTGTGAAGCTATGAAGAGGAGGCCAAGGTGGTGCCCCAGGGAAGGAGCAAGACTCCTCAAGTCCTGGGGTGGAGAAGAGTCAGGGTACGTGCACTGCTGGTGGCCAGCCTCTGAGGGACCTAAGGTCAGCTGCTTAGACAGAGGACGGTGGGGTGGGACTCTGTGTCTGGGGGGAGAAGAGCAGCTGAAGCCCCCACATGATTTAGGCACTGATGATAAAAAATGTACCTGGACTGCTTGTTTTTAAAAAGAAACTCAGATTCCCCGGGCCCAGCCCAGACTTCATGAACCAGAATGTCCAGGGGAGGGAATCTAGCAATCTGTATATTTAACCAACACCCCAGGGGGTTCATGTCATCAAGCAAGTCTGGGAAAACACTATCCTAGACACTCCCAAATATATTAGCGAAGCTTTTGGAAAATACAGATTCCCAGGCCCCTCCCCCAGAGATTCTGACTCGGTGTGCGGAGAGGAGCCTTGGCGTCTGGATCGTTTTCAGGGCTTTTCAGCTGCCTTTGGGGGGCACCCCATCAGGATTACCGTTCAACAGCCCTGAGTGAGTTCCCTGGCGCTGCACCTGCCAGGTGACTGTCTCGTAGTCACTGTGACTTCTTCCGAGCCGTCCTCTCATGTTTAAATTAACAGTCACCCTGCTCTCTGTTCTCCTGGGTCTCCACAACCACTTCCTGGTGAATGAATATGCAGTTCGTGCAGGGCCTGTGGGGAGCCGCAGGGGGAGTCTCTGCCTCGGAGCTTACAGCCAGCTAGGGAAGAAGATGGGCAGGGGAGGGTCAGGATGAGGTTGGGTGGCAGGTGGGAAGCAGGCTGAGTGGGAGGAGGGCTGCTTGGTGGAGTTGCAGTTGGCCCTGGGCATGCTCAGTCTTCTGTCACCCAGGCTAAAAGAAGCAAGGTGTTTTTCAAATTCCCCCAAGTCTGGAGATTTTCAGGGTGACTCTTCATGGCTTGCCTGCAAATGTCTGGTTTGAAAATGGGGTGGCCAGGCGGCAGGAGGGGAGCAGAGCAGTATCTTCAAAGCCCTGGTCCCGCCCCAGGCATATCAGTTGGGAGCTGACTCTCAAGAAGATTCCAGTGCCATGAGGGGTGGAGGTGGTCCGGGCAGAGGGCACTGCTGGTTGAAAGGCCCTCGGGGGGAGTTAACTGGGTGGGAGCACAGTGGGCAGGGTCAGCGACAGGGAGCAAAGAAGACAGGTTGGGGCAGCAGATATGGGGGCTAGATCCGGCAAGGTCTTGTAAGCCAGGTTTGGGGTTGTATTCAAAGCAGGAGAAAGGCAGGCCTTCAGAAGGTGTTAAGCAGAGAATGGACATGATCTGCTTTGTATTTCAAAAGCGCACTCCCCTGTCCTGGGGGGAGAGTCGATCTAGGAGGGGCAAGAGTCAAGCAGGAAGATGATGAGGAGCCCCTCTTGCAGTCCAGGCACGAGAGGTAGATGAGGGTGCTCAGGATGGGTTTGGAGAAGTACAAGAGTCTACAACATTTTGTGGATGGAGTGGATAGGACTTGCCCTTGGCTTGAATGTAGGAGGGGAGGGAATAAGGAAATCAGGACTACCTTAGTTACAGGGCCTGTCTGCTGGGTGGGTGGGGATGCCATTCACTGATGGGGGGGGAGTCATTCTGGGGGAGGAAAGGCCAAGTTCTCTCTGGACCACCGTGTCGGTTAGCCTGTCACCTACCAAAGGGGCAGTATTACGTGCAACTCTGGAGCTCTGGACACAGGTTGTGGCTGAAGGGATGGATTTAAGAGTCTGGGCATAGAGATATTTGAAAGCATGACGCTGGACCAACAGGGAATGCAGACAAAGAGCCAGGAGGGGCTGGGGCCACGCCAACATTTAAAGATTAAGCAGAGGAGGAAGAAAGAGCAGTGAGGCTATGGGGCCATTTTCTGTGCCAAAGAAATACATTATATTTGGAATCTTAAATGTGTCTACTGCTTTCGCATTTTTACTGCATGAGAGAAGTCTTTCGCTTTGTTTCTCCATTGGGAAGAGCGTTTGTCCCCTTCAGCCACCATTTGCCGTGGCCCCCTCCCTAGGGCAGCAACTCTTTGCTGACAAGGCCTCTGAGTCTCAGTCTGAGATGGAGAGATCTCCCAGCAGAGATTGAGGGGCTGGTAAAGAAAGGTGAAGGGTAGGGGGCTCACGGGTTGCAATCCCTGGCTTCGTTCCTCCAGCTGGAGCAGGTCCCTGGGATCTGCTGGGGAGGGTGACTGGGGAGGGTGACCGTCCCTTCCCTCCTCCCTCCACTCGGGCTCCATTCATCTGTCAATTGGCCAGGGTGCGGGTGGGGCTGGATGTGGTTTCTTTTCCTTTTTTTTTTTTTAAAGATTTTATTTATTTATTTGACAGAGAGAGACACAGCGAGAGAGGGAACACAGAAGGGGGAGTGGGAAAGGGAGAAGCAGGCTTCCTGCGGAGCAGGGAGCCTGACGTGGGGCTCGATCCCAGGACCCTGGGGGATCATGACCTGAGCTGAAGGCAGACGCTTAACGACTGAGCCACCCAGGCACCCCTCACTGTGGTTTCTTTCACACCTTCTAGCTCTCTGCTCTAGAATTTTATCTCTTTTTTTTTTTTTTAGAAACAGAGGTACTCACCCAGGAGATTTTTACCTGAAAGCCCTGGTTTTCTGTGGAAGATCCTTATGTCTGGAGACATTAAGGAAAGCTCAAAACACACAAACACTAGGACTGATCGTTGTCTAAAGAGTCACAGTTTAAGAGCCCCTGCGTTGCTATCATTTCTCCACCACTCTCCAGGGTAGCTTTGGTAACCCATTTTGCAGACTCGGGGGCTCGAATCAGAGATATCAAGGACTTCAAAGCCCCAGACTTGGTACTTACACCTGGGTCTTCTGCCTCCAGACCCCAGCTGCCTGAGTTTCTTCCCAGAGGCGTTTTGCATAAAAATTATTCAATGCTGACATAAAAACATTTTTAAGGAATTTAGGAAAAGCGTGATTTAACAAAAATATGCCCATGTGACAGAGACCCTTTCTGAACTAGAAAGATCTCTGGCCCCTGAGCCCATCCTGGGGGCCTCTAACCACAGGTTGGCATCTGCTCGCAGGTTGGAGTCTGAACTGAAGCTGGGGGGTGCCAGACTGCCCCAGCCACCGACCCCCTCTCTGGGAGGTCCGCCTGCATCCCCAGAGGGTGGGGACCCCGCCCCCCACCGCCACACACACCGCCCCCCCCAGCCCTGGAGGCCTCTCCTGCTACCCTGGACTTCCTCTGCCAACTCATGGCTTTTAGGGCAAGAAAAGCAGCTCATCTTCATGAGGAGTGGAGGGCAGAGAGCTGATGGCTTGGCTGGGATTCCCCGCGCTCACAGACAAGACCTTGGGGACAGGCAGCACTGCCTGGCCAAGCGCTTCTTAAGTGTGGACGGAAGGCCATCTGCCTGGCTGTCTGGGCGGCCCCTGCCCACCCCTGTCCGCAGTCTTCCGTTCCGGGGCTTCCTCCGCGGAGATGAGGCTGGGGAAGGTGCAGTCCCCACATAGTCCACAGGGAGGCGTCCTGGTCACACAGCGCCGCTCCGGGGTCAGCGTGGACCTTTCCAAGTCAGGAGCCTGAGGCCCAGCTTTTCCCAATTGCTAATAGCCTCCATCTCTGCTGTTAAAGGTCGGCGTGGTGATGACGTTCCTGGTGCTTCTCGTTTTCTCCTACAACGTCGCCTTCCTGTTCGTGGGGACAGCCAGCCTGGGCCTGTTCCTCAGCAGCACCTTCCCCAGCATGCTAGCCTACACGGAGGACATTCTGCAGTACAAAGGTGGGTGTGCAGGGGCGCGGGGGCCACGAGGATCCCCCCGCCCCTGCCCCGGGTCTTCCTGTGGTGTATTCCAGCTCCATCACTGCTCTGCCCCCTCCCCAGAAATGCACGCTCCCCTCCTGACCCTGCCGGGAACCGCTTCACAGGTGGGCCTCTTCTGACCCACGTGGCTTTCCCCGTTCAGCTTTCCACCTGTGTCACGTGATTTCAGGCCCCTGAGAAGCAGTAAGCTTCTCTTTCCTGTTTTCTTTTCCCCCCCGTGGTAACGTCCCCTGACCCAGCGCTGGCATTTGGTGTGACACGGTGTGCTGGAAATTCCAAGTCCAAAGACCAGCCGAGTGGCACAGGAAAAGGATGGCCTAGGAAAGGGGTTGATACCTTATCAGTAATAGTACCTCCTTGCTTTGCTGCGCCTGTGGATGTTTTTGGAAGCCTAGAGGAATAGGACAGCGGCTCCACACTTGACTTGGGGTCGTGACGATGGGGTTCTTTGACGTCAGAAACCTCAAATTCTCTCCATTAATCTCCCTCCCTTTCTATAGCAAAGATCCTTTTTTTAAATGAGTTAATTAAAAATAATTACGTTTTGAACATTTGACATTACCCTTAGAAGTCACTAGAGTGTGGGGCTCCTGGGTGGCTCAGTCGTTAAGCGTCTGCCTTCGGCTCAGGTCATGATCCCAGGGTCCTGGGATCGAGCCCCGCATTGGGCTCCCTGCTCTGCGGGAGGCCTGCTTCTCCCTCTCCTGCTCCTCCTGCTTGTGTTCCCTCTCTCGCTGTGTCTCTCTCTGTCAAATTAAAAAAAAAAAGTCACTAGAGTGCCCTAGGGTGTCAGAAAACCAGTGTTGAAGAGGAGTGATTTCTTTAGGGGAGGAGTTGGGGAAATAGGTGTAGGAGGCGCGGGGGTGGCCGAGCCATTAGAGCTAAAACCAACTCAGCTCCCCACAGTAACAAGGCGCGGGAGGCCTGGATCCTTGAAATCTAAGGATGATCTCCAAACCCCAAGTGAGTAAGTGAAGCAGTGAAATAACGTTGGCGTCCCATGTCACACGGAAGATCCCAGAGTTCTAAGTGGTCAACCAGGATTAGAGTATAGGAGCTCCTGGCTGGCTCCGCCCATACAGCATGCGACTCCTGACCTCCGGGTCGTGAGTTCAAGCCCCGCCTTGGGCGTAGAGCCTACTTTAAAAAGAAATTAATGAATGAACTAAGCCAAATGTTAGAGTGTAATAACAATAATAACAGTAACAATTGGTGGGGCGCCTGGGTGGCTCAGTCGTTAAACGTCTGCCTTCGGCTCAGGTCATGATGCCAGGGTCCGGGATCGAGCCCTGCATCGGGTTCCCTGCTTGGCGGGAAGCCTGCTTCTCCCTCTCCTGCTCCTCCTGCTTGTGTTCCCTCTCTCGCTGTGTCTCTCTCTCTATCAAATAAATAAATAAAATCTTTAAAAATAATAATAATAACAATTGGTATTGGTTGATTCTGCCTGCAAATGATCGCTCAAATCTATCCTCCTCTCTCTCGGCATCCCTGCCTTAGTTCAGGCCTTTCCCATCACGTGCCTGCTTGGAATACTTCAAGGTGCCCAGCTTTTCCCAGTTTCTGATCACCTGCATCCCTGCTTTGGCAGGTCTTGGCCTGTCCCTTCTGCATTTGCCTCCCTCTGTGGTTCTCAGTGCTGCTCCCACATTACAATCGCCTGGAGCGCTTTTAACAAACCCCAAGGCCTGGGCTTTGTTTCCACACGTCCCTCCGATGGAACGGGACCGGGACCGGGGCGCTGGGGGCTCTGAAGTGCAGCCAGGGTGGGGCCACTTGGGAGGCCGTCCCCCACACTGCTGCAGAGGGGTCCGCGTGAAACACAGAGCCAGTCACAGCCTTCCTGTGGGACTCTTTTCCTTTCTCGCACCTCCTCTCACCCCACTGCCACTCAGGGCCTGCTAGCCATGGTGAATGACCCGCTATTCTCTGCCTGGAGTGCCCACTCTACTCCGCCCCTCCCTCTCCACCCCTTCTGGAAGCTTCTCTGAAGCCCCTGGAAAATTGTACCCCTCCCCTTTGTACCTGCCTCAAGGCTTCTGTACCTATGTTATCTGTGTCCTCTCCTCAACGACGTGCTCCATTGCGGGCACCAGAAAGTCAGTCCTGCCTGCACACTTTCGGGCTTTGTGACCTTGCACGATTCCC
Organism: Leptonychotes weddellii; assembly: GCF_054177405.1. NCBI lineage: Eukaryota > Metazoa > Chordata > Mammalia > Carnivora > Phocidae > Leptonychotes > Leptonychotes weddellii. The sequence goes on from NC_138374.1 coordinate 116,307,414, forward strand.
TTTTCTTCCCCTTCCTGAGCCTCGGTTTTCTCGTCTACAAAATGGGGACGCGCATACCTACCTGTAGGATTGTTTGTGCATTGGAGGAAATGTAGAACACTTGACTTTAGCCTCACAGGTGCTCAATCTGTATGTTAACTCTAGTCATCAGAATACTCTCGGTGTTCAGCTCAGTACCTGATGCACAGAAAGAACTGGAGGGTTTTTGAATGAATGAGTGGAATAGACATGGGTGCTACTGGAATTCAGAGAAGGCAGTGACCAATGTTGAATCCACACGTAGCTTCACGGAGTTGATGGGATAGGAGCTGGCCCAGGTTTTGGAAAGGCAGAAGGAAAAAGGAAAGGCATTCCAGGGAAGGGTGGGGCGGGGGCTGTGAACAATGTTAACAGCAAAGGCAGAGAGAGAGAGAAATGTAAGCCAGTCCAAAAGAAGATCTTGAAGCCCGTAGTCAGCAATGATGATCTCTGCTTTTTAAAAAAAAGATTTTATTTATATATTTGACAGAGAGAGACACAGCGAGAGAGGGAACACAAGCAGGGGGAGTGGGAGAGGGAGAAGCAGGCTTCCCGCAGAGCAGGGAGCCTGATGCAGGGCTCGATCCCAGGACCCTGGGATCATGACCTGAGCCAAAGGCAGACGCTTAGCTACTGAGCCACCCAGGTGCCCCTGATCTCTGCTTTATTCAAAAAACACTAAGCACCTACCATATGTTGGCCACTGAGCTAAAATTCAAGGCCCAGTCCTGTCTCGTGGGCGTGTAGCCCCACGGAGAAGGCTGCCCTGCAGACAGAAGTGGGGGACCTGGAGAAAGGCGGAGGGGCCAACGGAAACTGGCAAAGAGCAACTTAATGCAGGTTTAGAGCCTGGGGGCGATTACTGGAGGAGGTCTAAAGGAGGAACTTAGAAGATGAACAGGAGCTTGGCAGATGCAGAGGAGAGGGGAGGCACGCTCATGAACGCAGGCGTCAGAACCTGGCTTGAGCAGAAGTGTGCAGGGGCAGGAAGCGGGGTGCTTTCTCCCGGCTGGAGGGCATGGAGGGTAGATTGTGAGCAGGGGTGAGAGGCGTCTGAGCTCTCTGCAGGGAAGGGTTATAAAGGGCGCTGCAAACCCCAGGAAAGCCTGGGGACTTTATCCTGAAGGCAGCGTTGAAGGGGTGAGGCAGACAGCTGGTGGGGTTTCGAGGGTTCCCTGTGCACCTGCATGAGGCTAAGCACTTCCCTGTACTGCACTGGACTTCCCACGGGGTAACCCTGTGGAGAAGGTGTTCGTGTCCATTTTACAGAAGGAAACCGAGGCCTAGAGAAGGGGGAGAAGGGGCCTAAGGTCACACGGCCAGTAGCTGACACCGCCGGGCCCGGGACCCGAGGCTGACTCGGAAGCGTGCACTCGGAAGGTCTGTGCCGCGATGCCGGAGTGAGCAGAGGGGCGGCGGGGCAGTGAAGCGCCAGGCCAGTCCCGGAGCAGGTCAGGAAAGCTTTCTGGAAAGGCAGGTGGCAGTCAGATTGGGAAGGATCCTTCCTAATGCCAGCCTGAGCAACTTGGAATCCACTCTGAAGACAAGCCTGAGTACTTGAAGGTTCTAGAACAGTGCAAACATAGTGACAGCAGAACCTAAACATTCCCAAAGCAAAGTTAAGGACTAGAGCCTGAGAAATCTAAGGAATTCGAAGTAGTCCTCTTAGGCTGTCATAGCCTTTTCCAGAGTCTTCCCAGAAATAACTGGGGTGATACCAGCTGACTTCTGTCTCCTTAACTTGCATCTATTAACCCAAATCCTTCTCTTTGGGTTAGGCTGTGCGACCACGGTGCTGGTGACGGGGGCAGGAATTGGCGAGATGGTCCTCCAGATGCTGGTTGGTTCGGTATGTGGGGAAACTCTAGGGGAAGGGGCCAGCATTTGGGGAGCACCCCTCCGAGCAGGCGGGAAGATGCAGCCAGCCACCTTCTGAACCCACACTCTCCCTTCCCTGAGGATCCCGCCCAGGAGCAGGGCCCCCTTGGTCTGTTACCTGTTTCTGCTTCTGAGTCAGCTTTGAAAGCTGAGCTTCTGAATGTGGGACTTGGAGATGTGAAGGGATGTATGGTACAGTCCAATACAAACACAAGGCCTGTCTGGGAACAGGGCCAGCAGGGCCCCGTGGGAATGTCCGTTAGCTCCCAGAGCCTGGGATGGGATTGAGCGGAGTCCGGAGTTCATTTCCCACCCCTTCTCAACCTCCCATCCCCACCCCGCCTCTCCTAGCCTTTGGCCACCCTCCACGGGGCCCAGCCGTCCTGCCCAAGTCCTGCCCCAATCAAGGGCCAGCCGACCCACTTCTCTTCAGATAGACCCATGTCTCATCTGTTCACCAGGAAAAAAAAATACATCTGCTTTTTATTGACTCTAAGGCATATATTGTCAATCCCCTTTTTACAAAGGGGGATATTGAAAGTCAGATAAATTAGCAACTTGCCCTCAGTCAGTCCTACTTCTAATAAGTGACAGGACATTCAAACCTAGGTCTCTCAATCTCCGGCATGCCCCTAATCACAACCCTCCTTCCCTCTTCTGGTGCCCTGCCCTGAGGGGGAAGGGCTGCATCGAAATGACGTGATGTCTGGGGTTTGCTTCTGTGTGATCTAGTGCAGGGAAGGAGTGGGGGGGCGGGAGGGGTACAGAGGAAGTTGGTGCTAATTGTTAAAGTCAGGTGATGGGTCCATGGGGGTTCCATAAGCCACCTTGGCCTATACTTTCATTTTCCATGATAAAATAATATATATAAAATCCTTTGCAAAGTTCTGGTTACGCCTTGTGGGTATAGAAACAGTATGCTCAGTGTTTTGAGGAAGATATGGAGATTTTCAGAAGGTTCCAGACAAGAGCTAGCAGGGACTGCTGGGGTCATGGGGTCCAGCCCCCTGTCTCAGAGCAGGAGTTCTGCCTCCTCCGGAAACATAACCTGGAAGCGAGGCCACGACGTCTCTCCTACCCATGGTCCTGCCTATCGGTGTGATGGGCCACAACCCGACCGAGAAACCTGCCAGGGGTCAGAGAAACCTGCTTCCTGCAACACACACCTTCATGTGAGGTTTTGATGGCCTGTGTCTGTTTTCCCCTTTGGCAGATATTCCAGGCTCAGGGCAGCTATAGTTTCCTGGTCTGTGGCGTGATCTTTGGTTGCTTGGCTTTCACCTTCTATATCTTGCTCCTGTTTTTCCACAGGATGCACCCTGGACTCTCATCAGGTAAGGAAAGAATCTGTGTCTACACAAGAGGAGGAAAACAGAGCTGGGGGCGGGGGGAGATACTATAGATCTTAGCACACCACAAATGCTATTCTGTTCCAAGTATAATGCAAGGAAATGTTTATTTTTCTACGGCTTCCTTTTCCCCTCTTCCTGCTTTGCCATGCGATTGTCTGTGCTGGACTCTTAGGGCAGGAGGGAATGGGATAGGCTGACTCATGGTTTCTCCATTAGGAGAGGGGCATGGATTGTGAACTTGGCTTCCTGCGTCCCACCATGCCATGGGACCACGGGCCAAGAATCTCTTTCCAGCCCGTGTGGGGCCCTGAAAGGCAGAGTCTGCCTCCTTGGCTGGAACGCCGCCCATAAGCCTAATTGGCCATCTCTTTGCAGTTTAGGATTTTGACTCTAGTCCAGATTTCTTTTTCAAAAAGAGGTCCTTCAGGCCAAGTGGCAAAGGAAAGCTCCTTCAGGGCAGAGATGCCTCCTAAGAATAGTCTCATTCCTGGAGACCCCAGGCAGGGGGAGTCCCAAAGCTATTTTCATACCCCTGAGCCTCCCTGCCTCCCTTTCTGCCCAGAGATCTCAAAGTCCTAGCAAGCGCATCAGCTGTGCATGGAGCCAGTTCTTAAGAGAAGGTGCGCAGGCGGAGCCCTCATCCTTTCCATAAAAGAAAAAAAAAAAAATCACCAAAAAAATGGAAGGAACGGGTACCTGCAGTCCTCTCTTTCTCAGGTGGCCACTCAGTTTAAAGGCCCAGAAGAACAATGCCCCCCACCCCACCCCAGTCTGCACTGACTATAGCCTTGCTCCCCGAAGTGGTAGGTACCTAGCGTAGCACTCAGCACGGAGCCTTCATTTAGGTTTGAGAAATGTTTGCTGAATATGCAATGAGTAACACCTACTGAGTTCCCTATTCCTGGGAGACAAAAAGAAACCTCTATTCCCCAAGCCCTAGACACTAGTCAGAACAAACTGGCAACTAGTTTGCCAGAACTAGTAAGTCTGACTTTCGACTTGGCTCCCTGCGGGGCCATAAAATGGCAGAGAAACAAAAGCCTGGTAAACTCTCAGAAGGAATAATTGCTGCAGGTCAGAGCTGCTAAAACACGCTACCTGTTTTTTCTTTCGTAGTTCCTACCCAGGACAAAGCCCTAGGAATGGAAAGCTCAGAGTGCTACCAGAGGTAAAGCTGGGTGAAGGGGGCCGGCGAAGACCGCCAGGCTCTTGGGCTCCAGCACAGACCCAAGTGTTCGAGACAATCGGGGGAGGCAGTGGAGGCCCATCTCTCCACGCCTTGGCTCGGATCTTCTCCGCTAATCCTTGGTTGGGTAGATGAGATTAAATTGACTTCTGGGAACCTGGATCCTCCCGGGGCAAATCATTAGAAGTTTACTGGATGGATATTCAAGTTCCCTTCCTCTTCCCTGGTTTGGATCTTTGGTCAGAGCTGTCCAGGACACCCAGAAGGGAAGGAAGAAGACAGCCGTACACTTCACTCCATTGGCCACCTCTTGCATGGACCACACCCTGCCTGGGTTTGAAGATCACTTTTAGTTGGAGTTTGGAAGAATGAGTTGAAATTGTAAAGTTCAATGATCATGGCTAGATGTAGATATATTTTGAATTGGCCAAAAACAAACCCCAAGTTATTCCCTGGCATGCTCAAAGGATGTATGTGCTTTTTACTTTTTGAGAGTCCAAAGTCCCTCAAATTCCAGTTGTTGCCAGCGGTAGTTCATTTAACGTCTAAAACATGAAAAGGAAAGGTTGCATCTTGCTACCTTTGGGACACTAATTCACTGGTGTGCTGGGCTAGCTCAGACTCGCTTATAAAAGCCGATGGTTAAAATTTCATTTCGAGAGCTGGTTGTTAAACACAGCCATCATTCAAAATGGAATTATAGAAACTTACAATTAATTACATTAAAAACAAAGGTCATAACCACTCAAAACTCATCACTTCCTTGAGGTTTTTTATGTGTATTGTATCCGTAGAGTGGAAAGGTGCGCTCCTGAGCATCTCTTTCCAACAGCACTTTCCCCGATAATGTGTTTGGTGGCTGGAGATCAGCCACCTGGGAGCATTCACCCCACAGAAACTGGCAAAGGCTATCCTCCTGGCTTTTCTTCTCCCCCTGCCCCCGCCCCCAGAGCCCATTGTTAAACATCCACCTGCATACCACTGCTGATAACCAATGCTAACTGGCCAGAAGTTTCTGGGAGAATGGGATAAAGATTCCGTTTTTCTTGACTGACATTGACTGCGCTTATAAAAGGTGTAGAAACAGCACTAAGAATTTCTCCAAAATAGCTAATTTAAACTTTCCATCTTTTATAGAGGGAAAAAAGCTCTTTATACCATGTCAAGTTGTTTCCTTTAACAAAAAGCTGGGACTGCCGAGCGATCCAAACAGTGCAGCATACTGCCGGCCCAGAGTGAATCCTCTAGTAACACAGACGGAATCCCCAGCCGGCCGCTTGGAAGGCGTTAAGAGCACTGAGGCGTCCATAAGTAGTGAAATGGCTATCACTGTGAGTGTACATTCGTTTACCTGCAGATTCTCTGTGTAGGTACGAACGTACAGGTATGAACAGGGAGAATGGATCCACGTTCTCAGCAACGGGCATAAGCGGTGTGCCCCACACGGACGGGGGTCTCCCACATCTGAGCGTTGGTCCCGTCTGCCGGCACCCTGTGTGCTGATGGGACCCCGGCGGGAGCGAGCTTGGTGGGAGCGCTGGCCTCCCCCTCTAGCCGTGTGTGGCCCTGGGCAGAGAGATCACGGATGCTCTTCCGGCCTGGCTTCTTTTTTTTTTTTTTTTTTTTTAATCTAAGTGACATTTCTAAAAGCACGTACCCTACCTCAAAAGACTTCTGAAAGAATGAAGTGACTTTGTTTGAAGCAACAATTATATGCCTGACAGAGAAACAGCGTAATCAATGTTAGCAATTTTTATTTTTAAAACCTCCTCATTAGCAGCTTCGAAATTGTTCATATGTTTGGTACATATTTATCGTAAGTCAAACAGATCCAAATTCTTTTTGAAAGCTGATGGTCTTAGGGGTGTCGTTTTAACTCGATCTGTAAATACTCACAAGTATTTGATGGCTGTCAGACTTAAATGTGCAATCTCACTGCTGGAGGGAGTGACTGACCTGGACAAAAAAGAAAGCAGTTGTATTTTTCTTGTGGTTTAAAAAAAACAAAAACAAAAAACCTTCCTTTTTATACAAATTTAGAAAGAAGAATCATTGGCTTTACCTAAGGTGTCATGATTAAGAATATAGAAAACAAGATTGAAACGAATCTAAGTGTATCTTTCCTGAAATAAAATATTTTAAATTTAATAAGCGTGTTATCCATTATGGACAACGGATTCTTTTATATGAAGCTCAGAAACAAATGACCAAATATTTCCCAAAGATTGGTCTCTCTTGGGGCGCCTGGGTGGCTCAGTCGTTAAGCATTTGCCTTCGGCTCAGGTCATGATCCCAGGGTCCTGGGATCGAGCCCCGCATCGGGCTCTCTGCTCGGCGGGAAGCCTGCTTCTCCCTCTCCCACTCCCCCTGCTTATGTTCCTGCTCTCGCTATCTCTCTCTCTGTCAAATAAATAAATAAAATCTTAAAAAAAAAAAAAAAAAGAGCGGTCTCTCTCAAGCTACAGGTTCACAGGGCTGATATTTTAGAACAAAACTCTCAAGACTGAGAACCACTGTTCCCTCTTAAACGTAATCAGAATAAGGGCAGGCAGATGGGTTTTTATACCACACTTCAAAATCAGTTACAGAGCAAGTAGGGCTTTTTACCTGATCCTCCCTCTTTTAAGAGTTTTTACATTTCAGAGTGCGGCAGGATCATCCTGTTCCCAGATGCCCCTCTGCTACTTGGAGGCGGGAATCTAATCCATACATACCCCAGATTCACTAAAGGAAAACAGAATGACCTAGAGGTCTTTCAGAGGATTCCTTTATTCGTTTTAAAAGGATTGATGGGAGTACCTGCTGTGTTCAAGGCACTGATTAGGTGCAGAGATAGAGCAGAGCGTGAGCGAGAAGCCCCTGCCTCCCGGATTACACTGAGGTGGAAGACAGATGGGCAGCAAGAACAGGCCGCAGGATGAAGGATAACAGAGTGCCACAGAGGAAGATAAAGCAGGGGGGGAAGGGAGTGGGAAGACAGACTGTCCAGAGATGCTCTGGAAGGCCTTCCTAAGGAGGTGCCCTTTGTGCCGGAACCTAGACACTGCAGAAGCAGGGACTCCAAGTACCGGGGAACAAGCCTGTGGGGCGGGGGACAGGGCGAGCACAGGGGTGTTGGCCAGTATGGGCATGTCGTCCCTGAGGAGCAGTAGACAGGCCAGCCAGGCTTAAGTGCAGTGGGCAAAGTGGCAACAGAGGCAGGAAATAGGTGGGAGTGGCAGCCAGGGGCCGGATCATACAAGCCGCGGCAGGAGTCCGGATCCTGTGGTTATGTGAGCTCCTTGGGAGTTGCGAGCAGGCAGGGCACATGGTCTCATTTACACTTTATTTATTTAAAGTTTTTTTTTTTAAAGAGCGGCAGGCAGAGGGAGAAGTGGGCTCCCCGCGGGGCTCGATCCCAGGACCCTGAGATCATGACCTGAGCCGAAGGCAGTCGCTTAACCGACTGAGCCACCCAGGCGCCCCTCATTTACACTCTTAAGAGTAATGCTCTGGGGCACCTGGGTGGCTCAGTCGGTTAAGCGACTGCCTTCGGCTCAGGTCATGATCCTGGAGTCCCTAGATCGAGTCCCGCATCGGGCTCCCTGCTCGGCAGGGAGGCTGCTTCTCCCTCTGACCCTAACCCCTCTCATGTGCTCTCGCTCATTCTCTCCCAAATAAAAAATCTTAAAAAAAAGACTAATGCTCTGGTTGTTGTGTGGAGAAACCGTGGGATAGGAGTGAGACCGGGACACCAGCAAGGGCATGACTGCCTTGACTATGTAAGACAGGATGATGGCTTGGACGATGTTGGCAGCACCAGAAGTAGTGAATGTGATTGGGTTCAAGTTATATTTCGAAAGTCAGGATTTGCTGATGGATGGGGCATGGGTGTGAGGAAGACAAGAATCTAGGATGACCCTAGTGCATGTGACTTGAGTTACTGGCCCTATGACAAGGCCATTGACCACTGGAAGATGAAGGGGGCGGCACTCAAGAGTTCTGTTTCGGACATGTTCATTTTTTGATGCTATCTTGGATATCAAGAAGGCTGGTAAATTTCAAAGCTGAGAGCTTCAAAGTCAAGCCCAAAGATATAAATTTCGTGGTCACATACATACAGCGCTTAAAGTCCTGGGACTGAAGAAGACCGCCGAGAGAGAGAACGTTGAGAGGCTGGAAGGTTGAGCCCTGGGGTTCTTCAACACCTAGAGGTTTGAAGAAAGAATCTGATCCAGCAGAGCAAGTGAGAGAAGCCAGGAAAAGAGAAGTTCAGGAGGGACTGTGGTTTCCTAGAAGGCATCGTGAAGAGTATCTCAAGGAGGAGGAGGAAATAACAAATGCCACCAGGGGTTCCCATGAGGACTGAGCATCAACTGCTGGACTGGGCAACGTGGACGGTGGCCTTGATGAGAGCAGGGTTTCTGGCAATGATGATGACGATGTATTCAAAGTGCGTGGGAATCCTAACATCAAAGTGATGCTCCAGCAACCGCCTTGACACCAGGGCTTTCCATCTGGTAGAAATGATCTTTCCGGTTTCAGTTTTCATGACACGCCGTCCTCAGAAGGTTATCCCAAAGGAAGTCACCTTCATGGACTCCAGTTACAGGGCATATCACAGTAAGTGCTGTGCTTTCTAGTGACAATCGGTATGAAAGCTTCCAGCCGTTAATGAGTCTCTCCTACCTTCTAACACAAGCCCTGGGAAATTACCCAATGTTAGGCTAGTATTTTGTCATTAGGTGCATCTAAAAAAACTCAAAGTGATTGCAAAATGGACCTTATGCTTCTCAGGAGGATGTGTCCACAGAAAGGTTAGAAAATGGTGGATCAAACAAGCTTTTTTACTGAAGGATTTCTTAGAGCTTTTCATATTCTAATATGTATTTTGCATCTCCAAAAGGTGGTGCCCCCATTTCCCGAACTTATTCGACCTCATGGGACTCCTGTTTTAGGGAATATTTTGACCACAGTGGCTTAGGAGGATCCAGCACTCATCAGAAGCGGTTCCTACCCAACCGCCTGAACACAGCCTACCCCCACCTTCACTGCTTCCCCCCAAAGAATCCTCTGTGACTCCATCTTGTCCACACCTGGAGATAGGAGGCAGACCTCTGTGATGTAATGTGTGCCTCCCGCTTTCCCCCATGGATATGGTATCAACTCAGTTCTGAAAGGGTCTCATTTCATTTACTTCATAAACTCAAGTCTCCGGTTTCTTATGCTAAAAACTACACGAGGAGACAATGTCTAGAGCAGAAATAAGCAAAACATGCTTCTTGGAAGGGCTAGAATGAGTCTGATTAATTTTTTTAAAATTAAAAAGCGAGGGGCGCCTGGGTGGCTCAGTCGTTAAGCGTCTACCTTCGGCTCAGGTCATGTTCCCAGCATCCTGGGATCGATCCCCGTATCGGGCTCCCTGCTCCGCAGGAAGCCTGCTTCTCCCTCTCCCACTCTCCCTGCTTGTGTTCCCTCTCGCTGTGTCTCTCTCTCTCTGGTCAAATAAATAAAATCTTTAAAAAAAAAAATTAAAAAGTGAAATTCATGGGGCGCCAGGGTGGCTGAGTCGCTTGAGCGTCTGCCTTTGGCTCAGGTCATGATCCCAGAATCCTGGGACTGAGCTCCACATCGGGCTCCCTGCTCGGCGGGAAGCCTGCTTCTCCCTCTCCCTCTGTCTTCCACTCCCCTGCTTGTGGGCACTCTCTCCTCTCTCTCTCAAATAAATAACATCTTTTTAAAAAAAAAAAAAAAGGGAAATTCACAAGTAAAAAAAAAAAGATTTCAAATGGTGAATAATTTTTCTAGCCCGTGCAGTTCTCTTAATTCCTTTTTACATCAGTGATCATTTTACAGTCTCCCCTTTCCACCACCTATATCCCAACTCAGGCTTTAAATATTTTAATGCAGATACTCATCAAATAGTTGAAGGGCGGGTTTTAATGATAACCACTGGGAAACTGAACTTTTAACTTACACTTATCTATTTAGCATGGATGAACACAGAATCCACACAGACCAGCTCAATGGATGTGAGAGGAATAATCAACTCAGAAAGTCATTTTGTTAAAAATATTTATTTAAAAAAATACAATTGTTGTCCATATCTAGTTGCACATAGATCTATTAACATGTCTACATAGTTTTGGACTTCAGTAAATTTGCTATAGTGCTTTCTTAAAGCTAGCTTGCCATTATACAAAGCAAATTCCTCTGTCAGTTCCTGCATAAAAATAGTTGTTTTTAACATACCCTCTTTCTAAAAAGACCATTACAGAGTTTAACAAAATTTTTGCATACAACTTGAAGTGACAGAAAAAACGGTCACCTGATTGGTTATCAGAGCAACCCCTTGCTATGTCTGGAGATGCACTGAGTATCAGCTACACTTTTCTCTTTTAAAAGCAGCATATCATAAAGCCCCCAAAGTGCTAGCGCATCGTCGTCCTCACCTACCTATGCTCTGTGTGAAGGTTCTTTGCCACATTCAAACAGAGTTTGAAACTCTGGCTACAGTCAATCCTAATCAACCTTAAAACAACACCCCTTTGCCTCCCAACAGGCTAGGCCAGACTGCTGAGCTAGAAGCCATGGCAGCTTCTCTCCCGCTGCACCAACAATCAGTATGCTTTTAATAAATGGTAGTGGTTACCATCATGTCAATTGCAGTGTTAGGAAAAAGAAGAAAAAAGCAATTTTAATACTTTGAAGGTCTCCCTAATGTAAATTACACTGACTTTAAGACAAGTTATAGTGACGCATTACCCGTCATTCATTCCTTCGGGTAAGTGTGCGCCAGCATTACACAGAAACCTTCCGTGTACACAGAAGTGGTGGAAACTAGATATTGTGAGAGATCGATTTCAACAAACAAGGGGGAAAATCGATCTAGGCTGGAGGGAAGCACCCTGACAAGTTCTTATTACCGCATATCCCGAACTAAGACGGGGATGTAAAAAAGAGTACTTCTCTCCAGTGTTAATGCCACAACAGACAAATGCTTTTCTTCTGCATCAGACACAGGGCGGATGAAAATCAAATGTTTACTATTTAATAACATTCAACTTTCATGTGATAGCCACACCTGAAGATCCAGTAAGGCTCATAAAAAATTACTGTCAAAATGCAAAAATATACACTTTTTTTTTTTAAGCCAACTTAATTATCTGGCCAATGAAGGGTATAATTCTAAGAAACTAATTTTAGTCAAAAATTGTATTCACCTCAAACCAAAGCTACCAGTAGCAGAATGACTGGACTGAGTGTTTCATATTTAATCTTCCCTACCCACAGAGGTCAGTGAAACTACATGAAGGCAAAAGTGCAGAAACCGGTATGACTGTGATTAGGAAAATCAAATGGCCGGACCGAATAAATAGGCCGCGAGTGATCAAAAAACTTAATTGCATTAATTTCTATTTTTACATATATGCATATTAGTTAGTTTCACTAATCGTGAACAGGGAAGGTCGTAAGACATTGCTACTTCTCACATAAGCACTGAACGTAATGTACATATAAAGGCCTTGGTAATACTGCCCTCAAAAACAGAAAATATGAAATGTCTTAGAAGGGACCGTGTCCCTTGTCTAATAGACAATAAACAACAACGAGTAAACAGGAGAGACAGAAAAGTGGATAGTTTACAAAGCTGAGTGTATTCCATCAATTGCAAATCAGTTAAAAAGTCATACATTTCTACAAAGCACAATACTAAAAGCTTGTAAATGATTTTAAAATATCCTAGCCAAAAGAGCATACCTTACAGAGCCTGAAAGAATGGCTCATTAGGTAATCCATTTGTCTCTTCTCCAAAGAGTCTTAATTCCAGAAAACATGAACGAGAAATAAACATTACTTCTCTGACCCTCAATATCCTTAGGTCGAAATTAAACAAAAGAATCATTAAGTGCTTCCAGTTATTAATAACAAAACAGTGCTAATAATGGTGTCCCCAAAAGTGCCAAGTGATTTAATACCAGTACATGGCATTCCCACCTCTGAACTCTATTCTAGGCATACTCGAATGATTCTACTGGCTAGAACTCTGGCCTGGCCACAGGGCGCGCCCACCCTTGTCCTGAAGGTCCCAGGCTTGTCCTAGCACAGCTCATAATCCTTGGAGGGACAAGAGTCAGAATGGGCCCTTATGAGATGGGAAACAAGGCAAAGCTGAGAAGAACATTCAGCCCAAGGTACTCTGAGGTTTCTGCTAATGCTCTTCGGTACAGTTTAGAAGGATAAACTAGGCTACGGTGCCAGAACTCCCCCACCATTTCATCAATTCACGGTCAAATCTGTACTTTAGAAATACTACTTCGTATAAACCCCCTCTCTGAGAAATTTAGACCCCACCAAAATGAGGATTCTACACAAAAGCAGAAGTGTAGAAATGTTAGGAAAGGGCAGCGATGCACGCGCAGGAGAGCGGGTCAACGCGGCTTTGTTCAGCACATGTCACAGGCAGCCTTCTAGCTCTAAAATGGTGGCAAGCAATTAAAGGTCGATGAATTCTAGGGATTTAAAAATATATGTGCAAGGCATTTGTTTTTTAAAAGTAGCAACTGCAAAGTGCGGCCAATCTTTTCTTAAATTTTCGCATAAAATAGCCTAGGAGCCATCCTAGAGGATGAAAACTCTATGTTCCCTCTGAAAGATTTATTTCCACGCACGCGCATGCACACACTCAGCACATCAGCATATCCACACGTACACAGGTACTCAGCCGATACACCAGAATGACTTGGAAGGAAATGCTCTAGTCTTGCAATCACATCTTTAAAAATAGAATTTTAAATCTCACAAAACTTTCTGATGTGTATTATAACTAAAAAAACTAGAGTTCAAGAGCCTTACTGTGTTTGACTGTATCCCTCCTGAGTTTTGTTAGGGGGTTCATTTAAAACGACCTTAACAACAGCTTGAACATCTTGGTTTCTGCGGCAAGCCGGAAAGCCAACGCGCCTCCCCTCTCGCACAAGCCACTCTGGGCCTCCCGCTCTCACGACGAATGTCAGCATCCCGGCAGCTGCCATTTTCTGGCAGGCTGTCAATCTATCGCAATTTTTTTTTTTTTTTTCCCGGAAAAGCCTGAAGAAACTGGCACCTTCAAATGGAACATTTAAACCACATCAACAACTCACCTTTCAGACTGCTCTGTTTACAGGTCAAAACATGACTTTTGTGCTAACAGGTTCCACCAAGTACGAGAAATGAAATCAAACCGCCTTCTTTTCTTGCTTCATACACTACCACCCACAAGAATTCTAGATTCGAAGATTAAAACTTCAAACTCCAGTAAGCAGAATTCTGATGACCTAAGAGGAATAACAGGGCACCTTGTTTTGTGTAATTCCTGCAGCATTAAAAATAACATTTATTTGTTGACCCAAAATCAAGAAGATAATTCATAAAAATGTTTTCCATAGAACCCTTCTCCGGTCAGGGTACCTGCTAAAGAAAGAAGATTAATGTTGACCTCCACTTCCCTGTGGGGGGAACAATTAACTCCTCAGCTCCATTTAGAACTAACATGTTCTGTCCCTCCCTCAGATAACACGGTGAGTAGTCTTTTTAACTTCCCCATTGGTTTGGTGATTCACTCGGAGCCCCAGGTTTCTGCACAAAGACACCCACACTCCTCTCCAGACTCATCTATACGCCTAAGAGCGGCGCCTGAGCACAATTCTACATTTCTGGCATGGATAACTAAAATATATACAAGTTAGGGAAGTGATAAGTAGCACTGGCCCATCAAGGAAAGTATTTCTTCAGATGCTGAAATGTTCCAACAAATAAAAAATCAAAACTCATGAATGCAGCAAGAAAATGGAGGATGTTATATAGTTTTGCATAAAGCAACTTAAAATAATTCAGAATTTGTTGGTAAAACATTAACACTAATAAGGCCAAAAGAAGTTTGTAAGCAGACTAGTAAAATAAAAGTCAATTACAGAGTCACACCTAATTTGGAGAGAAAAGAGACAACAGGCTGTCAAAAACACTATGCGTGAAGCTCTAGAAAACACTCGGTAATGGGTCATGTATGAAAAAGAATTAATATAACACTTCAGGAAGTTGAAGACAACCTTTCCTGAAGATTTCCAAACTGAACTTCTAGAGGGGCGCCTGGGTGGCTCAGTCGTTGGGCGTCTGCCTTCGGCTCAGGTCATGATCCCGGGGTCCTGGGATCGAGCCCCGCATCGGGCTTCCTGCTCAGCGGGAAGCCTGCTTCTCCCTCTCCCACTCCCCCTGCTTGTGTTGCCTCTCACTCTGTCTCTCTCTCTCTGTCAAATAAATAAATAAAATCTTTAAAAAAACCAAAACTGAACTTCCAGAGATTTGACATGAAAATCAGGTCAAACATGTAAAGGATTTTTGCATGGATCACAACAAAAGCATCCACCTCTTGTTTTCAAGATCAGACTGTAAACAATATCCTGAGTCAGTGGTCTTCAAGGCAGAGAGCACGTGCTGCCAGAAGGTGCACAAGACAATCTCCTGGGGGCAAGAAGAAAATACTGGAACTTCCAGTCAAGATTTCCTTTTTACACCATCCTTAATTCCGATTTTTGTGTTGTCTTATAATGTACATGTGACTTTCACACAGCGGTTGACAACTACACACGTATGATCTTGCAAGAGGAAACTGGTGTTCAAAAACTTTTACTGAGCAAGGTGTGTGCTCGGAAAGGCTGGAGGCCGCTTTCCTGAAGTGCCAGGGGGTGCGTCCAGGGGCTTACGTTCCCTAGAAACCTACAAAACTGCCTTTAGAACTTCACAATCCTAACAAATATTCTGAGATCAGGATAAGACAAGGTTACTGGGCCAGACCTCACACAACGCCTGCTAGAACGGGCCTGCCGTGTTACTACCCAGAGCCTGCTCTGACGGCCGCAGCATCCCAAGCCTCTGACTTCCTTTCCCCTCCAAGCCTGAGTGACGCACAGTATGGAGAAAACTAGAAATTGTGCCAGGTAAAGAGATTCAACAGACCTGCCTTTTTGGATCTCTAATACAGTATGTAAAAGGTCAAGGAATTCTTCCAGTTAAAAAAATCCAGTACCCTTTCACCATATATACATACGCGTGTGTGTATATATATATGGGCTCATGGGCTTTTTTCCTGTCAAAATCTGAAGAAAAAATTTATACTCCTATTTTAGCCATCAAAATGTGGAAAAATTAAACCTATGTTTTAATTCTAAGAAGCTTACACTGACTTTTTGAGGATTTCTGGATTATTCCCTTAAGTATGTATTTTTAAAAATCAATGGAAGTTTTCACCTTTGTTAGAACACACAAAATACACCATAAGGAATATTACATCACAAAAGCATTGACAAACCATTAAAAAAAAAAAAAATTACTGAAGTTAGACATGTGATTTTAATTTTGTATTTTAACAAACCAGCATAGGAACAAGAAAAAAATGATTTTAGAAATTATGTGAAAACCCACCCAAGCCTGGAATGACGTGGCGATGGCCGGCCAAAAGAGCAGCGTTGTGCTCATCCATTCTCAACTCGAAGGCAGTGGCTTCAAATCAGCCACAGGGGGAGTCATTTACATCATGGGAATCAGCAAATGCTACAATTTAAGGACTTTTTTTTTTCCCCTTCAGAGACCCTGGTTGTTTTAAACATTTCCCAGCATACAAATGAGTAGATATGGGCCAGGGCAGATGAAAAGCTAAGATAATGACAGATATCTCAAAAACTCATCCAACCTGCTCCCTTCCCTTAACTTGGGCTACTTTGGCCCACCAGCCATCATCCCGGCAAAATGACTCGTGATGGATACCAGCTACAGATACCAAACAGAGGCTCCCCAGTGAATACTGAGCTTAAGTGGTAGGTCACCTTTTGATGCTAAGAACTCTGGATGTTCAAAAAACATGAAGCTGAGACTTTTCCAGGAAGGAGGTAGTTTACAAACAGAACGGTCTGCCTCATACACTTGAGCTAAGGTTGTAAACTTTCATTTAAAAAAGGAAATACACACACACACACACACACACACTTCTCCACATCAGTTGATCTCAAAGAGAAAGCAGATCATCAATCTCCTGAGGCCCACACCTCTTGGAGGCTTCCGGGGTAGGGTTACAGACAGAGGACTCACGAAAACTGGTTCCTAGGAAGGTGCTGTGACTGAGTTTTAATGGTGCCCTTGGTTCCCAGGCACCCCTGTGCTGAGATAGGTAATCTTCAAAGATATTGTCTATGAAAACAACCAATGGCTTTTCTCCCTTACTTCAAAGAGATAAAATACTTTTGTGCTTTCAAAATTTAAAATATCTAGTTAAATCAAGCCATCAATACTTACATTTAAAGTACAAAATATTCATTAACCTAATAACTATTCCAAAGTGCTCCTGAGAGGTCTGATTTCAAACAAGCATGCAAAGTAAATGACTCAGTGTGGGAGACAAGTCCCACCGTCTGTTCCCCATCACTCCGGAACACCCCAAGAACAGATCTTTCAGCTGGTGACCACAAATGAATCGCGAACAGGTCTTCAACACTACAAATATAAAGACAGCTCCCTGAATACTGTCCCTCCACTCCTACTAACCTAGCATGGACGTCTCACACTACAGCTTCTCTACACTGTACAGAAACATTTAAAGTGAGTATTCTACATCTGGAAGACGCTGGTTTGTCTCAGTGTCATTTTGAGCCCTCCAATGCTTACTCCCTCTTTCCCTTTAGTTTATGGGACTCAATTATAGAACTGTTTCTAGAGTTAAAAGATGAGGTTAATGGGCAGTGTTGTGGTGGTGGCATATAATCTAATCCTAGACTTTCAAAGCCAAGTTCTTCAGAAGAGTCCACTGTGATGTTGGTATCAATTCAGTCTGGAGGCTCCACAGCTCAGTCTGCACCTGGCACTGATTACCATATGGTAACGTTTTATAAATGTGCTAACGTAGAGATGAAGGCCTACATTTCTCACTACTGATGTGAACAATCCAATCCCTGTGTGTGAGCATTTCCAAACAAATTCTGCGGCTCTCTAATTTAAAAAAATTTTTTTGTCAAAGAAATAAGCACATCTTTACCTCACCTGAGATTTGGAGGCTTCGCTTTGCTTTTCATCTTCCTAATAACATCTTTAAAACTATCACAACCCCTAACAACCTTAAATTTAAAAGAAAGTAAATATGCAGTGGAAAATAGGGTAAAATGAACAGGAAAGAAAAAGTCTCTTCTAACTGGGACAGCCCCACATGTTGTTTCAAGTCATTCAGTTGAATGTTTCATTCAGAGATGCCTCAAGATTTCAAAACCCAGCTTCATCCTAAAAGCCATCACTTACCAGGCTGTGTACCACGGGGGTATAATCATACCACCCAGAGAGTTGACGGCACTTCCGTGCTGGAGATGGGGTCCCCTATTCTCACTGGTTGCTGCAAACACTATCTTAAACCCCAAGTTTAAAACATCTTCCTATGTTGAAACAGACTAGGCTCCATGCTCTGTTCACAGGTTCAAACAAGATCACACTTATGGCTAAGAAACCCACGTGATAAAGGTAAGTAAGATGTCTTTCTGTGGAGTTGCCTACCTATGTTCCCCTTTACAACCAAATAGAATCTCTCTGATAATACTGCTCCAATCTTACTTTGTGTGAACAGGAAGGATTCCTTTTCCTTCACTGCTTGTACACAGCTCACTTTTAGTTATTCCACAGAACACACTTAGTCCTGAAGATATGGCCAACTGCAGTTCACATTTCTCCAAATAATACACTCAAAGCATCATTGTTTTCCTGGCCAAAGGGTACCAATAAGGCAGAAGGAGTAACTTTGTTCTTAACTGCTCTTGCAAAGCACAGCTAGCTGCTAAACCCCACCAAAAATTTCTTTAACACAAAGCTCAAAATATTTAGAAAGGAAGGAAGGAAGGAAGGAGTGAAGGAAGGAAGAGGGAGGTGGAGTTTGGACTCCAATTAAGGCATTTTTATATACAGTCCAACTTGAGTCATATTCAAAGGGAATCTTAAAAAGGCATTTCAATGGGGAATGGCAAAAATCACAATAGTCTATTATTAGCATTGTAGAACTATTAACTGCTCACTTCAAATGTAATCATGTTGAACGACTCTGTTTCTTTATTCCTTGGTTCTCTCATTCCACAAGTGCATAGGTTATGTTTTCTGTAGATCTGGGGAAAATGGGCCAGGGGTGGGTGGTCCATCCAGGCCAGACACAGTGAACGGTCCATGACTGTTCAGTACAGAAGGAAACTGAGAAAGAAAATAAAACACATTATCATCCTATTACTCAACCCCAACTTTCACTTTCTGTCCCCACTACAGTCCCTGAGGCAGAATGTGAGAGCTGCCTGCAGTGACTCACGGGACAAAGGTGGGAACCATTTATCGTGGAAGAATATGATGTCACAGGAAAAACTTTAAAGAAAAAAACTGCTTGTCCTACATGTTAAATATTAACACTCTCTGGCCTACCTTCCCTCATAGCCTAAGGTATACAGGTTTATGTTTAACTTCACACAAAGGTTTTAGAAAGTTCACATACTATAGAATATAATTCAATTACAAAGCAAATCACAGACAGTCAAAAAGAGGTCCAGAAAGAGATGCCCGTCTATGAACTCTATAACTGGTGCAAATAGTTACAGGGTGCTCATCCTAGAACAGAGCTCCCCATCATGTATTCGAAGACCAGTTCTATAGGGAGAGTCCACGCTGAAACTGCACGAGCACTGTGCCTTTAAGGTCTCAGATCTCTCTACAACTCAATTATCTGTGAGAGGCAAAGAAAAATGTAAAAATAAAATATGAAACATTCTCAACACTCTTTCCATTCGGTAATTTAGAACTTTTTGCAAAAAAAAAAAAAAAAAAAATGCAGAAGTAGAAAGATTTGTCAGGGCGCCTGGCCTGGGTGACTCAGTCATTAAGTGTCTGCCTTTGGCTCAGGTCATGGTCCCAGGGTCCTGGGATCGAGCCCCGCATCGGGCTCCCTGCACCACGGGAGGCCTGCTTCTCCCTCTCCCAACTCCCCCTGCTTGTGTTCCCTCTCTCGCGGTGTCTCTCTCTGTCAAATAAATAAATAAATCTTAAAAAAAAAATTTTTTTTTCATTTCTTTTTTCTTTACCATTTCATTTCCAAAAGAACAAATGAAAAACTAAATTGTAAAATATAAGAAATCTTCCAGTGAGTTACCCCTAAATAAGTGAATGAATCAACCAAAATAAACTCTGTAACTTATAAAGTCTAGATGCTTGGGGAAAAATAATGGTTAAAAGCTGTGAGACCTTTCCTATGATCTCAGTTAAGGGATACTACAATACCCATTTTTTAATTTTTTTTTATTTTTTATTTTTTTAAATATTTTATTTATTTATTTGACAGAGAGAGACACAGCGACAGAGGGAACACAAGCCGGGGGAGTGGGAGAGGGAGAAGCAGGCTTCCCGCAGAGCAGGGAGCCCGATGCGGGGCTCGATCCCAGGACCCTGAGATCATGACCTGAGCCGAAGGCAGACGCTTAACGACTGAGCCACCCAGGCGCACCTACCCATTTTTTTAAACATATATTTAAAATATTGATAAGTATCAATTCTAAATGAGTGAGAAATGGGAGTATTTGATAGACCATTCTCAAAAGTTTTCTTTTTTAAAAATCCTCAGGTAAAAGAGACCTATGTGCAGATTCTCCTGCAAATTTTCACACGTGTGTATTTTCTTTTCCAAGAAAAAAAAAAAGAGGATTTCTAGCATTTAAAATGACAAAGAAACTGGGTGGGTTCAAAATCTACTACAGTACTGAACACTAACGGGTCTAACTGAAATGTATGTAACAATAAAGAATGAAAAGGAAGCGTGGCTGTATCTGTCGGAGTCGTTTGCCGACTGGCCAATCAACCCTCGTAGAGCGTATTTATTAAACAGAAGTTTTATAATGAGGAGACTGAAGAGTGAAGACACGGCCTTTCTCTTTCTTCATGTGCCAGGCCCCAACTGCAAGAGACAGGCTTGGAGGTGACTCACCTGGAAGAGTGTGTTAGCACCTTGCAGTCTGGCTGGACTCAGAGGAGCAACAGGGCTGAGAGTACTCCAGAAGTGGATGCTGGAGAGCAAGGGGCTCGGCGTCAGTAAGATGGGCGTCTGCAACATGCAGAACAAAGACGGTCACTAAGTGACTCACCAGGATTATGTTTCAACCTTATAATAATACACCAATAGCCGTGAACCCAAATATTTTAATTTATTTATCTGAGAGAGACAGAGCATGCACACAAGGGGGGGTTGCGGAGGGGCGCTGAGGGAGAGAGAGAAGCTGGCTTCCCGCCGAGCAGGGAGCCTGACGCGGAGCTCGATCCCAGGACCCCAGGAACATGACCTGAGCGGAAGGCAGACACTTAACCGACTGAGCCACCCAGGTGCCCCAACCCTGAACCCAAATATTGTCCTCTTCTCCACTAAGTATGTCTGAAATTTTACCATGAGGAAAAGCTCAGAATTATTTTTACAACCTAAGAAAGATAAAGGGCAAAATATTTTCTAACCTGTGTTTTGTAGGGTCTTTCCCAAATAGAGAAACCAATCTGGTCAAGTGCAGAGAAATAACGGGTAACTAAAGTCACAAACACAGTTCTCCTTAGTAATGGGAGGTCTGGATTCACCTATTTAAATGTTACGGGGGAGGCGCCTGGGTAGCTCAGTTAAGCGTTGGACTCTTGATTTCGGCTCAGGTCATGATCCCAGGATCCTGGGATCGAGCCCCGCATGGGGCTCCCTGCTCCGTGGGAAGCCTGCTTCCCCCTCTCCCACTCCCCCTGCTTGTGTTCCCTCTCTCGCTGTGTCTCTCTCTGTCAAAGAAATAAAATCTTAAAAAAAAAAAAAAGATTTTCTCTCTCTCCCTCTCCACCCCCTCTTAAATAAATAAATAAATGTTATAGGAGATGAGCAAGTTAAGAAATAGCTAATGTTAACTGTACAAACTTGTTTCTCAACATCACACCAGTTGGTTTTCTTAAGGTTCTCAGGATTTGTTTTCTAGCTTTTGACGTTACCAGTATTTTTGTATAAGATACCAATGAGTTTTATAAGACCCCCCCCCCAAAAAAAAAGAGAGCGAGCGAGAATAGTTTTAGAAGTTGACAAATATTTCTTGGCTTGCAGAGACAATGAGTTCTTTTAGAACGCTCCTCCAAACCTCGCCTGCAGCAGTTCCGATTAGGTGCGGAACTGGGTTACTTTCACGGGGTCACAGCCCACCTTTCTAAGACAGACTTAAGTAGCAGCATGAGAACGGGCGGTGGTCGATTCTGGATTTGTTTTAAAAGGGGGGGGTCAGTGCAAACATCGGTGGCTCCAGAAAGCAAGAGGCAGTTACCTGTGAGAAAAGTGCTGGTGTGAGAGAAGCTGTGGGGAGGGACGGGCTCAATATTCCCAGGGGGCTCGGGTCACTGCCCGTGATCACAAGGATGGGCGCCAGCTCTAAGCCTTTGGGTTTCTTGGATCTTGAGGAATTACTTGTTTTGTCCTTTCCCAGCAAAGCTGAATCCTGGTCTTTAGGTTCCAGTGACAAGTTCTCGGGAAGTTCCATGGGCTGCGAGGCCACGGACTCGATGTCGGTGTCAATGTCGGGGTTGGGACTCAGCGGCGGTGAAGGGGTCCTGGGGGGCTCCTGCACAGGAGGGGAGGCGGAGATGGGGGGCGTGGCAAAGGCGGGGGTGCCGCCGGCTGCAGAGGCCGGGGCTTCCAGGGAAGGCAGTCTGGGAGAAGCCAAAGTCTCCAACACCTGGAGCGCTTCTTCCGGAGATGGAGAAATGCTTGGGCCGCCTGATAGGGCGGCGGCAACAGGTTCAACTGGCAGCTTTTTGGAAGGTGTTGTTACGAATTTGATGACAGACGGTGTCGGCTCCTGAGGCGGCTTCTTCTCTGCCAGCTTCTCAGCTGGACTCTCAATCTTTATAGGTTTGAAGAGCTTCTTACTGGAGGAGTTCAAAGAGTTGAGAGTAAAGGAAGAATACAAGCCGGAGTGTATGTAGTCGTTGCGGCTGGAGGCCCGGGCCCCGGGCTGCGGGGGCTTCTCTCTGCCCCCACTCTCAGGGTCCCTGCAGCTGCCGCCGACGTCACTGCAGCTCACAGCGTCACAGTCTCCCTCAGTCCTGCCCACGGTCAGTGGGTCCATTTTCAGAATCTCTGGGTAAGACACAAACTTGTACACAAACTTCTGACCATTCACTTTTTTAATGATATTCTGTAGATAAATAAAATAAGCATGCTTATATTTTCTTGCAAATGTACCTCTCACAGCTCAGGAAGAAGCTGACTTCATAAGGGTCTCTATTTGGCAAGTAGTTTACTTGAGAGCCTCAAAATCACCTTCATTTATCTAGCCATACCAAACCCAGGTCCTAGCGCTATGGAACATGAGCTGAGCATATTTAAATGTCTTATGAACAACTGAAATGACATGTTACGTAAAAGAGAGGTTTTCAATTGCCTAACACCCTCAACCAAATTATTTGTATTAAGTCAAAGATCACTGAACTGTGGTCTCAAACAATTCCAAAGGTACCAGCCATTCGCATCCTGAGTAAGCACAAAGGAAGAGAACATTACTTCTGCTGGGCCTTCTACTTCTTTCCGAAGTTCCAGTTCTTTCTTACCTCACACCCACCTTGGGGGGGAACTGGCAAGACCAACCACTTAAAAGTGAAAGAAATTAAGATCTCAGCTTCTCATTCTAATTCTATCCATTTGAGCCATTCGTTTCACCTCAGAGCCCAAGAATGTATCCAAAATAATAGGAAATTAAGCAAAAAATAAATTTTAACTAAGAAATCAAATCTGTGTATTAACAGCTATTCTTTAAAGTATTAACTTGTTTTCTCTGGGTTAAATTAAAAAATAAAGCTAAAAATAAAAGCATATATGTGACAACTTTTAAATTATGATACATATGTTTTATTTTGTCCTCAAGAATCTCAAATTTTCTTTCCCTTATTCCAACCCTATACTCACTTTTTCTTTACAGACAACTGCAATTAGGAACAACATATGCGTGAGCAGTGGGACTGCAGAAATAGAGCTGGGACATTTACATGTTTCATCCTAATTCCAAACTGCTGAAGTTATGAAATAAACTGGATGAAAATAAACCAGGACAGTGATCATTTTGCAATGTACACAAATATCAAATCATTATGTTGTACACCTAAAACTAATATAATGTTTTATGTCAATTATACCTCAAATAAAAAAGGACATTAGTACCTTATAACCTCAACAGAAGAGAGAAACAATTCTTGTTTTGAGGTGGATGTGTATTACCTTTACATAATAGTATCTGAGGGCTCGGCTGAGTTTGTCGTAATTCATATTAGGCTTGTTCTTACGAATCCCCCAGAGACGAGCCACCTCTTCTGCCTGCAAGAGCTTGAACTCCCCATCATTAGAGGTCCAGCTGATCATATGCTTGTTCTGAGGCTCCTGTAGGAGCTGAAGGAGGAACTGCCACAGGGTGATAGCACTGTCCATAGCAATGAGCTGAAAGAGGCGTACAGATAAGACATATAATAATATTAACAGCCAACACGTACAGGACACCATATGCCAGGCACTGTGCTCCAAATGTATTACTTCATTTCATTCCCACAACAATCCTACAAAACAGATACTGTTGCAGCCTCATTTTACATTTGAAAAAACTGATTCAGAAAAGAGTTAAGTCACTTGTCTGAGGCCAAGCAACTAAATGATGGAGCTGACATTTAAACCCAGGCAATCTGCTCTTAAGCAAGCCACATTGCTTAAGAAAAGCCTTGCTGGGAGAGAAAGTGAGTTCCGTAAGTCACAGGAGCAGTCTGAGGACTGTAGGTCACCAGAGTACCGCTGTTCCTGAGTTTTATCTGAAAACCTCATTGTCCTATCCTCTGAGACCACCATTTAAATCAAGCAACTTGGTTTATTTGCCAGGAGTATGTGTGTGTCTCACGGTGGCCCGAAGATGTAGGGAATAAATCTACTTTTGCTCCATTGGCATTTCTCCTCCAAATCGTTTCCGTTCTCATAAATTAATTTACATTTAAATTGGCAGCACTGAAAATTCAGAAAATGCTCCCTGATTTAATTTACAAGTTCTGTCACCACTCTGCCCACAGGGTTACTCCTTTTTTTTTTTTAAAGAAGGCTCCATGCCCAACGTGGGGCTTGAACTTATGACACTGAGATCGAGAGTCGCATGCTCTACTGACTGAGCCAGCCAGGCGCCCCTATAGATCCTCCTTTATTTGATTAGTGGCCTTTATCTGATTATCAAGACATGAAATGAAAAATCATTCAATATCTCAGGTTTTAGGATCTCCCTGTTCAGGCCAGAGTTTCTCAATTTTGGCTCTACTGACATTTTGGGCCAGAGAATTCTTTGTTTCTAAAGGAGTTTTTAAAAAAGATTTATTTATTTAGGGTGCCTGGGTGGCTCAATTGGTTGGGTGTCTACCTTCGGCTCGGGTCGTGATCTCAGGATCCTGGGATCAAGCCCCAAGTTGGACTCCCTGCTTGGTGGGGAGCCTGCTTCTCCCTCTGACTCTGCTGCTCCCCCCTACCCCCTTGTGCTCTCTCTCAAATAAACAAAATCTTTTTTAAAAAAATAGATTTATTTATTTATTTGAGAAAGAGAAAAGGCACACAAGCCGGGGGAGAGGAAGAAAAATCCCCGGGGTGCCTGGGTGGCTCAGTCATTAAGCGTCTGCCTTCAGCTCAGGTCATGATCCCAGAGTCCTGGGATCTAGCCCCAAATCCGGGTTCCTGCTCAGCAGGAAGCCTGCTTCTCCCTCTCCCGCTCCCCCTGCTTGTGTTCCCTCTCTTGCAGTGTCTCTCTCTGTCAAATAAATAAATAAAATCTTAAAAAAAAAAGAAAAAAGAAAAATCCTCAAGCAGACTCCCCACTGAATGTGGAGCCCCATACAGGGCTCAATCCCAGGACCCTGAGAAAATGACCTGAGCTGATATCAAGAGTCGGACACTCAACCGATTGAGCTACCCAGGTGCCCCCAAAATTCTCATAATTAGGGGCGCGTGGCTGGCTCAGTCAGTGGAGCATGCAACTCTTGATCTCAGGGTTGTGAGTTCAAGCCCCACAATGGGTGTAGAGATTACTTAAAAATCTTAAAAAAAAAAAAAAAAGAATTCTTATAATTAAAAAAAAAACAGAAACTAGGCAAAAGATTTGCAAAGACATATCTTCAAAGAAGATAGACAAACTGACAATAAGCTCATGAAAAGGTACTCAACATTAGTTATTAGGGAACTGAAAATCAAAACCACATGAGATACCACTTCACACCTATTAGGATGGCTGTAATCAAAAAGACAGTAAGAAGTGTTGGCTAGGATGTAAAGAAAGTGAATCCCTCATGCACTGCTGGTAGGAATGGAAAATGGTATAGCCACTTTGGAAACCAGTGTGATAGTTCCTCAAAATGCTAAACAGAGCTACCATATGACCCAGCAATTCCACTCCTAGGTACATACCCAAAAGAACTGAAAATACATGTCCACGCAGACACGTGTACAGGAGTGTTTACAGCAACGTTATTCCATAACAATACCCAAAAAGTAGAAACAACCAAATGTCCATCAACTGATGAATGGACAGGCAAAACGTGGTATAACTACACGGTGGAGTATTACTTAGCCAGAAAAAGGACTAAAGTACTAGTACATGCTACAACATGGACAAACCTTGAAAATGTTACGTTAAGTGAAAGATGCCAGCCACAAAAGACCACATATTGTATTTCCATTTATATGAAATGTCCAGAATAGGCAAATGCATTCAACACAGAAAGTGGATCAGTGGTTGCTAGGGGCTGGGTGGACAGACGAATGGGGAGTTACTGCTAATGGGGTGATGTAAATATTCTAAACTTAAGATTGTGGTGGTAGTTACACAACTCTTTGAATATACTAAAACCACCATATTGTACAACTTAAGTAGATAAATTTTATCTCAATAAAGACGCTAAAAACAAACTAACACTACAAATATTACAAAACCGTAGGCCTTAGAAGCCTAATTCTAACAACGTGTAACTCACAAAGAATGGGATCCTTAAGGGTCAACTATGTCTGCTCCCAAAAAAGGCAGATGAGAAACTGCAGCGGAAGATAGCTGGGTTTCTAGAACTTTTCCAAGACACTCAAAATGTCCTCCAATAATCCTTAGTCGTTGCTTCGAAGCTGGTTACAGATACTGTCATCCAAAAGTAGAGATGGGAAAATAAAAAAGAACAGGAAGCAGGAGATGTCCCCAGTCACAGTTAATGGAGAAGCTGAGCCCATGAATCCAAGTTTCTCTCATCACAGTCACAAACTCTGTTCATCAGAACCATTCCCTAGGTGGATAACTGCATTCACATCACCAGTAGGTTATAACAAGTATTACAATAAGATACTAAGTGATAATGGCCTAACAAATATGAAGTGCGACTTTGATGCTAAGTAACCCTGCCCACTAACCTTTCCCACAGCCTCACCTAAGCTGAGTTAAAAGAGTAGTTTTAGGGGTTACCTGGCTGACTCAGCCAGTAGAGCATGTGACTTTTGATCTTGGGATTCCGAGTTCAAGCCCCAGGTTGAGCACAGGGCTTACTTAAATAAAAAAGAATGATTTTAGGGGCGCCTGGGTGGCTCAGTCGTTAAGCGTCTGCCTTCGGCTCAGGTCACGATCCCAGGGTCCTGGGATCGAGCCCCACATCGGGCTCCCTGCTCAGTGGGAGGCCTGCTTCTCCCTCTCCCACTCCCCCTGCTTGTGTTCCCTCTCTCGCTGTCTCTTTCTCTGTCAAATAAATAAATAAAATCTTTTAAATAAAAAAAAGTGATTTTATATTATGATCCATCAAGTATGGGGTGGAGGGGGGAGGAATACCATTTTTCTCAATTTACCAGAGACCCTTTCTTCTAATGATGTCTGTTCATGGCTACTTTTAATTACATGTTTCCCATCTAAATGATTTTTTTTTTTTTTTAGTCTACACCTGTTAAAACTACTCCCTAGTAAATTTTAGCTTAACTGAAGAACTGTCTCCCTATTTCCAGACATCATCTTCATATCAAGAATGCCTAGGGGGGCTCCTGGTGGCTTATCAGTTAAGTGTCTACACTCTTGATCTCAGCTCAGGTCTTGATCTCAGGGTCCTGAGTTCAAGCCCCACACTGGGCTCCATGCTGGGCATGGAGCCTACTTGAAAAAAAAAAAATGCTTATAGGGGTCGGGGTGTGAGTGTCTGTGTGTGTGAGAGAGAGAGAGGGAGAGGGAGAATACCAGGGGGAGGGGAAAGAGGGGAAACGGGAGGTAGGGGACAGAGAGAGGAAGGGGAGAAGATGAAGGACAGAGAACTGAAATCTCAAAATGACTACGAATTTGGTGCCTGTAATTCCATTTGTTTTTGGGAAAATTCCCAAACTAAATCCTAGAGTCTTACTACCTATCATGTAGATAATGCTTGAGCCCCATGGGTTTATAATGGCTAAGGTATGGATGCAAAGACAGAAATAAGCATCACCATCTCCACAGTGAACACACAGTGCCATCCTGGGCAAAGGGGAGGGTCCCCAAAGTGTGGGTGTGCACCCATAGGGGTTCAGGTTTCACCTTTTAACTTCTACCTTCCCTCCTGGTTATTAGGGGAGCGCACGGACTGAGTCAAATGCTGGTGAGCTGCTGCTACTTCAGGGCAGAACCCAACTGTTGGGGAAAATGCTGATGCTTTTTTAGTACTTTTCAGTGCCTCTGGGATAGAAGGTTGTTTAGAATCAAAGGGCATCGTGGTTTTGGAATGAAGCCCTGGAAAAGAATGTTCTTTTGCAAAAAACTAACATGGATATAAAATGGACATCTTCAGTGGGTACTTTAAAGGAGTATTTTAGGGGCGCCTGGGTGGCTCAGTCGTTAAGCGTCTGCCTTCAGCTCAGGTCATGATCCCAGGGTCCTGGGATCGAGCCCCACATCGAGCTCCCTGCTCCGCGGGAGGCCTGCTCCTCCCTCTCCCACTCCCCCTGCTTGTGTTCCCTCTCTCGCTGTGTCTCTCTCTCTGTCAAATAAATAAATAAAATCTTTAAAAAATAAATAAAATAAAATAAAGGAGTATTTTATTCATTCAATTCTGGAATCAGGTCATACTCTGATTGAAAAGCTGGTGAACCTCTGGGTATACAGTCAAGTTGAACCTCTTCATTTCAGTTCCTAAAAGTGTGCTATCAACACGAAATTCAATTATTTCCTCAGACATAAAAGAGATCTAAAGAAAAAAACTTCCAGAAGACAGTTATTAAAAAGGTGAAATGACAAGTTGAAAAATACAAATACTTTTATTCTAGCTACTTATCAATAAAAACCTTTACTTTCCTTCATGGAAAAACTCAAGTTTTGACGAACCATGAGAGAAGATGGACTCTGAAAAACAAACTGAGGGTTCTAGAGGGGAGGGGGGTGGGAGGATGGGTTGGCCTGGTGGTGGGTATTGAGGAGGGCACGTTCTGCATGGAGCACTGGGTGTTGTGCATGAACAATGAATCATGGAACACTTCATCTAGAACTAATGATGTAATGTATGGGGATTAACATAAG
>NC_138374.1:116336540-116392419 GCF_054177405.1 Leptonychotes weddellii
AAAAAAAGAAAAACTCAAGTTTTCTAAAATTAGCTTTTCAGAAGTATGAGGGAGAGAAATACTTAACTGTTGCAAATGAAAGAACGTGACTGAGGAGTTAAATGTTGAAAACGTAACTGATTCTACCTTAACGCCTCAAAAATAGGTCAATCCAAGACGTAAACTGAAAGAAAGCATGTTGAAATAACCTATTAGGGAAAGGAACTCTCTAGTAAATGAAACTTTTTCCACCCTAAACATGTTTATAATACACACAGTCCAGTTGCTGTGGTGACCCATAGCCCAACTATTTTTCAGAAACAGCAGCTAAGACCCAAATACTAACGGTCTCCAAATTCAGCGTGCTGCTTAAATAAAACAAAACCAGGGGCCCCTGGGTGGCTCAGTTGGGTTGGGCGGCTGCCTTCGCCTCAGGTCATGATCCTGGAGAGCCAGGATCGAGTCCCGCCTTGGGCTCCCTGCTCAGCGGGCAGTCTGCTTCTTCCTCTGACCCTCCCCCTCTCATGCTCTCTCTCTGTCTCATTCTCTCTCTCAAATAAATAAATAAAATCTTTAAAAAAAAAAACAAACAATTATGTATCAAGACTAGTTTTGAACTAAAATCACCATTCTTTACAAAAAGTAACCAGGAATCTCTTAACACAGTACAGTACCCTATATTAAGAACATATTAAGAGTTGGGGCGCTTGGGTGGCTCAGTCGTTAAGTGCCTGCCTTCAGGTCAGGTCATGATCCCAGGGTCCTGAGATCGAGCCCTGCATTGGGCCCCCTGCTCAGCAGAGAGCCTGCTTCTCCCTCTCCCACTCCCCCTGCTTGTGTTCCCTCTCTGTCTCTCTCTGTCAAATAAATAAATAAAATCTTAAAAAATATATACATATATTAAAAGTATAATTACATTGCAGTAAAACTTGAAAGCATTTCCCTAAGAATGTAATGGATTTCACATTCGCAGTTTTAACGTTTAAGTAAAATCAAAGAGAAGGGAGTTCCTGACGGGGAGGTGGGGGAGGGTGGGCGGAATCATACAACATTTTAATGGAAACACCACTAACAGTCCTAAATATTAAAGCACCAAGTTTTCCGCGCAGTGGGGTGGTGGCTGGGAGCCGGCAAAAGGGAAGGGAGGACCTGATCCACTGTTGTGATGAGGAAGAGACTCCAGAGTCTTCATGTGAATGCCCTCAACTTCAAATGCCCTAAACTTCAACAGCCTGGGAAAAAGCCAACTGTGTATTTTTTGACTACTTCCGTCAGTCAACAATACCCCTTATTTCCTGCCAAGGCCAGTTAATTAATATTCCGCCCCCAAAAGATGTTTCCAATTGATCCTCCCAGGAACCAAGAGGCGACCAGCCTCGCGGCAGCTGTACATTAACCGCAAAGTCAAGGGGGGGAAAGGGCTCGCGGGACAGAAGTAGAAAAAGAAATGAAACTTGACACCGGATGAACAGCGAGCTTGGGGAGAGGAAGAAACTTCGGTGACCGTGTGCCCCAGAGCAGATCAAAGTCCGGGGAAGAGCCGCAACCTCACGCGGCCTCGGTAAGCTCTGAATTACTGTACTTTCATTTTCCAACTTCCTGTCACCACAAAGAGTCAGAATTCGCCCCCCGCCTCCAAGCCAAAGAGCCACTGCCACCCTGTGCCCCAGGGACCTGAGGGGCGAAGCGGGGGACCGAGCGCTCCGCCGACCACCTGCGCGCCGCGGGGCGGGGGCCGCGGCCAGGGCAGGGCGGGCCGGGGGCGGGTCCCAGGGGAGCGCGCGCCCGCCCCCGCCGCCACGCTCACTTCCTGTTGTGCCGCCTCCTCCCCCTCTCCCCGGCCCCTGCTCCCCCCGCTCCCCGCGGCGGGGGGCGGCGGTCGCGAGAGCCCGAATGAGGCGCGGGGTAGACGGGGCGCGCCGCTCACCGAGGCCGCCCGCGGGGTTCCCTCTGGGTCTCCGCCTGGAGCGTGATGCTTCTCTCTGCCCGCCGCCTCCTCACGCTGGGAGCTCGAGGACGGCGCGGCAGCCGCTGCGACCCCCGCGGCGGAGCCGAAGAAGGCGGCGGCGGCCGAGCCGAGCCCGCCGGGTGCCCGCAGCCGCCCGCATCGCCCGCCGCGGCTTCTCGCGCCCCGCCCTCCCCGCCCCCGCACGCGGCGGCGGCGGCGGCCGCGGCGCGGGTCGTGGGGCCGCTACCCGCCGGGCGCGCGCTCGGGGCGTTCCTCGCCGGGGCCCGGCCTGCCAGTCGCTCCGCGGCCGCCGCCACTCTCAAACCCCCCGGCTACGTCGGGGCCCCTCCCAGACGCCGTTGCCGCCACGCGTCACTTCCGGGGGCGGGAATTGGCGGAGCCGCTGTGGGTGTCGGGCTGTGAGCGGCGGCCGCCCCAAGCCCAGGTTTCGGGGGGTCTCGGGGGTAGGCTTGCGCTCAGGGCGGGTGCCCCTTGGAGTTCCGCACTCGCCGCTCTCCGCCGGACCACTGAGTGGCTGCCAACGGCTTTTGCTGAAGCGTCCGACCGAGTCCGCAGAACCAAAGCTGCCATCTGTGTGCGGGGGTCTCCGGACAGCTGGGGACCTCTCCGCATCTCCCGCGTCCGGGAGAGGGGGTGGCGCTCGCTGGGCGGCGGTCCAGGGGACCACCTCTGTTGTTGCTAAGCTGAAGCGTGAGGGCTTCTCTCTGCTAGGCCACTTGTCCTGCATTATTCCCGGCTGAGTGGACGGAGGAGTTGGTGCTGCCGCAGCTTGCTCACCGAAGTACCAGCTCCCAGGACATAACGAACACCCCCGATGAATATTAAATCAGCGCTGTGGCTCACTGGCCCGGGGACTGACAAATGGAGTCGGACCTGGAATCCAGTCGTGGCTTTACCCCTCACTATCTTGGAGACCCTAGTCACTTTCTTTACTTCCCAAAACGTTCATCATCTGTGAAACGGAGGGAACCCAGTCTCTTAGAATTGTGATGATTAAAGCAGATCAGGTGCGCAAGTCACCGAGTAGAGTTTCTAGCACATAGGTTCTCATTAATGAGAATTCTTTTTTTTTTATTAAAGATTTTATTTATTTATTTGAGAGAGAGCACATGAGATGGGGGAGGGTCAGAGGGAGAAGCAGACTCCCTGCCGAGCAGGGAGCCCAATGCGGGACTCGATCCCGGGACTCCAGGATCATGACCTGAGCCGAAGGCCGTCGCTTAACCAACTGAGCCACCCAGGCGCCCTAATGAGAATTCTTAAGGAACCAATCACACTTGGTACTAAAGACTACTTGAGTAAGTTAGCAGCAGAAGAGACGCACAGTCAGTAAGCTGGAGTGCTGAACAAAACCCCAAAGAAATAGATTGCATATTCTATTTAACAAGAAACCAGAAGGCCAGTGTGTGTTACCTTTAGGTGGCCATTACTACCTCTAAGACCTGCAGAGTTGCTTAACCTCTCTGAACCTCTGTTCCTTGTGTAGAATGAAGATGATAATGTGCAGCATTGCTGGAAAGATCGAATGAGATAAAAGACTAATGTGCTTAGTGCATTTCCTGGCACACAGTAGACACCCAGTAAATGGTGATGTCATTTATTTTTGCCTCCACCTCACCCGCACAACGGAATTCAAGGTAAAATTAATTGAACTCACCGAGTAAAGTGTGATCCTATTAACCCTGGTAGGCTTTTGGAAGAGAATTAGCACTTCACTTTATTTCCAACCTCCTCCACCCTAAGACAGTAATTATAACACAGAGGTATTCCTGTAAAAACAACACTACCAAAAGATGTTACCTTTTTAAAAATAATTTTACAAGAGGATGTAAACATATTTTCATTAAGAGGAAACGTGCAATAACAAAAACACTAGCACTCTTGGCCTCTGATATAAAATGTTTCCTCGCAACAGTTTCCATTTTAGAAAGGGGAGGAAAAAAATAAGAATTATTAAGGTAGGCTGTTTAAGATACACTCTTGGAAACATTTGTTTATAGAAAGATTTCATTTTAAGCCTTAGACCAAGAACAGTTCAGCGTTGTGGAACTCTTCAACAGACTAACCTGCTCTGCCCAAACTAGCAGAGAACCTCTGATTCAGCCTCAGGGTCTGCAGTGGTATCACAATTCCTTCAGATGGAGTTGACAGTCTTGTCAATTGCAATGTATTTTTGGAAAAGAGCCTACTTTGGGAGTTCTTAAATTAGTCATAGCAAGTCTGTCTGTTTTTTTTTTTAAGATTTTATTTATTTATTTGACAGAGAGAGACACAACGAGAGAGGGAACACAAGCAGTGGGAGTGGGAGAGGGAGAAGCAGGCCCCCATGCCGAGCAGGGAGCCCGAGATGTGGGGCTTTGACCCCAGGACCACGACCCGAGCTGAAGGCAGACGCCCAACAACTAAGCCACTCCGGTGCCCCTTGTCTGTCTGTTTTTAAATGGACTTTTTTTTTTTTTAAACAGTACATGTTGACAGCAGAGAAACTAGAAGAAAAGTCAGATTTCAGATTGGTGAACTGGGGGAAAAAGTTTATTAATGTGCCTGGTTTTCCCATGCAAGATTCTATGAGTACAGACTCTCTCTCCACGGTTCCTTACACAACAGATGGTTGTTTTTGCAAACTCCGTGGTGGTTATGTTGCTTTTTTGTTATCTTGTTTGGTCACTTTCCCACTGGATAGATTTCCAGATAGATTTCCAGTCCTAGCCTTGGCTACTCAGGGTTATCTCAAATAAAATTTGCAGATTTTATTTAAGTGGTTTCATGTCTGTTTTTCTGCCTGGACTGCCCTCCATTGTGTTTTTCAACCATTTTAGTTACCCCAGCCCTGCCGCCCCTATTCCCCTAATTTAATGACATTTCCTTTCCCAATAACACCTGGTTATGATGATTTCTCGAAGGAACTTCCCCTTCCCTCTCTTCTATTTCGCTGCCTCTTCATTACCCCAAGTTAATATCCCTTTTTCCTAAAGAAATATTTCATGGACTCTGACTGAGCAAGCATAGAACCATCTAATTGCCCGTCCTGTCTTCCACGCAATGTCTTGCAGCACTAGAAGTAAAGAAGAGATAGCTTTAAGTCAGAGGAAGCATCGGCCGTCCCAGATAGGGATAGATGTGAAGCAAACTGCAGCGTGTATGACGTGAGGGAATAAAACTTGGGGATTTCTGAGTTCTCGCCTTTCAATCTCCCTCAACTCCAAGCTTGATCCTCCTGAGAAAACCCTTATGACTTACCCCTTTTGGGCCTCACTTTCAGTATCTTTAAAAATAAAAGCTATTCATACCTTTCACTTGTCTGTGGTGGATAGAGGCAAAGAAAAAAACAGTTGATCAAAGTAGACTTTGAATTCTTGTTGAAGGACTCTGTAGTTATTACATTTGTGGGGCTTGAAATGTTAAAGGAACAGTTACCTTTGAAAATAAAAGACAGGCTAGCTGGATACTGAATCTGACAGTATTTGCTAACCCCAGTACCTATCAAGGCCCTAAAATTCACCAAAGACAACCAGTGGCGTGATGGTTAGAAATATCTTTACACCAAGACTATTATTCTGGGCAAAGAAGTTTCATCCCCAACAATAAGACCTATAATCAGAGGGTATTCCAGGTCCAGAGAAAACCCATGAAAAAGCCTTTGAACAAGGTGTTTGTGGCCTCTAGACTATGAGGAAAGTTCATGGAAACATCTTTCAGCCCTAGCTGTAATCTTCACAAAACACCGTGTATTTCCCAGAGAGGACATGACAAGACATGACTTTATTGCAGTTACCTGCCTGGGGCATACTATGGATCTAACACATTTCATGACCTGTCCCAAACACCCCTCAGAAATAGCT
Organism: Leptonychotes weddellii; assembly: GCF_054177405.1. Taxonomy (NCBI): domain Eukaryota; kingdom Metazoa; phylum Chordata; class Mammalia; order Carnivora; family Phocidae; genus Leptonychotes; species Leptonychotes weddellii. The sequence goes on from NC_138374.1 coordinate 116,342,331, forward strand.
TCATATGCTTTTCTTCACTGGAATCTACACTGAGTCTACTTCTTTCCTCCTCCACTAATATATTTTTTAAAGATTTTTTTTAAATTAATTTATTTATTTAGAGACGGAGGGAGAGGGGTAGCGGGAGAGGGAGAAAGAGAATCTTCAAGCAGACTCCACACCTTAGCACAGAACCCAACGTGGTTCTCAATCTTGCAACCCTGAGATCATGACCTGAGCTGAAATCAAGAGTCAGATCTTAACTGACTGAACCATCCAGGCGCCCTCCACTAATATTTTTTAACTTAAAACAATTTTATTGGTCTTTGATACACATACTTTTTCTGGGTTGTGAAAATTGCTGTGGAATATATATTGGAGAAAGAGGACAGAACTGATCACTTCTTTCCTAAGTGCCCTTTGGAAAAGATGTAACTTGATTGAAAATCTACCTTGTGGATAACATGTAAGATTCTGGGTGGATTCTGGGGGGCTTGACATATCCTACATTATAGGATATGTATTTCTCTGAATTTTAAGCCAGAAGTTTTGTTTCCTCTCTTGTAAATTTTATGATAACTGGCTGGAATTTTTTTTTCACTTAAAATGAACTCAGGAACCACACCAAAAGGCTTTGTTCTTTTATTTTTTATTTTTATTTTTTTAGGACTTTTCAGTCGTGGACCGACACTGACACCCTCAGAGACCATCACTCCTCTCCACGACTTCCATCAATTTTACAGTTCTCTCCCATTATCTCTTAGGATCCTATTGACATAGACAAAAAATTCAGCTAAGGATCCAGAGATGTTGGGGAAGGAAGAGTCAGGCTGACAAATGTAGGGGTAAGTGCAGTTCTCCGAGCCTTGCAGTGTTGTGGTGAGGAGGGAGAGGAGGGAAATTACCACCTCCCACTGCATTCAGGAACATTTCCTGAAAGAGGCGGAGTTTGCAAGACTTGGTGCTAATTCAAAAATGTGTAAAGCCAGCTTTTTTCTGCCTTTATTTATCCAGCTGCGAAACAAAATTAGTTTTGCCACGCGAAAGCACGCGGAGCTGGTGAGTTTCATACCCAGTTCAGAAGTGTGACACAGCCACCAGCTTCCCTCCTTCAGACTCTCAAGGGAAGGAAATTTAAATTCTGTCTAGGCTCACCCCGTAAAATGGGGAAATGGTTGGGTCGACAGGGCTTTTCCCCCCACCTCTTTCTTTCAGCTTCTCCCCGCTGCTCCAAAAATGCCCCCGTGATGCCTGTAACTGATTGAGTATGTCCCGAAATCAGCTCCCAGTGGGAGCGCCCTGAAGCGGAGGGAGAAGAGGGGGTTCTCCCAGGCTGGACGAGAATCCAATGGCAAGGTTTCACAGCAAAGAGAACTCTGGTTAGACTTTGCTTGGAACTGTCTCCCTCCCCACTGTGTGTAGACTTGATCTTTGTTTTCTTGTTTTCTCCCTACCCACCCCCAGCCCTCCCCTTCAGCCTTATTTTTCTCTACTTTTCCTTTCCCTTTTTACCTCTATGCCTTAACCCCGTCAGTGGCCCCCTTGAGAATTTACTACCAGTGATAGTGGTCCTCAGGCCTGAGAAAATTTCAGAGCAAAAAATATATTTTGGGGAGCGCCTGGCTGGCTCAGTCGGTAGAGCATGTGACTCTTGATCTCATTGAGGGTAGAGTTTCTTTCTTTCTTTCTTTCTTTTTTTAAGATTTTATTTATTTGACAGAGAGAGACATAACGAGAGAGGGAACACAAGCAGGGGGAGTGGGAGAGGGAGAAGCAGGCTTCCCGCGGAGCAGGGAGCCCGATACAGGGCTCGATCCTAGGACCCTGGGATTGTGACCTGAGCCGAAGGCAGACGCTTAATGACTGAGCCACCCAGGCGCCCCAGGGGTAGAGTTTATTTCAAAAAAAAAAAAAAAGAATTAAGCAATGCTTTATAAAATATATATGTAATGTATAAGCATTAACCATGTGGATACTTAAGGAGATGCGGAGATGACTAAGACCAGTCTCTTCTCTGTAGAAGTTTTCTAAAAGACCAGGGGCTAAAACCCACTCTGATATGGGGGGAGGGAGGGAGTGTTAGTTAAATAGAGGCGAGGACTGTGCTGGGGGGAAGGGGGAAGGAGGAAGGGGAGAGGGTCCTCCCACTCTCAGCCCAGCACCACAGGAGCGGGCCAGGCCTTGGAAGAAGCAGGAGGGGATTTGTAGGGAAACATTCTGTTTGGGATGCTCCTCCTGTTCCCCTCCCCCATGCCATCTGCCACCGCTGACCTTGGGGCCGACTTGACTTTATGTCTCAGCTCAGATATCACCAGCCCAGCACCACCCTACTTGTGGGGCTCACCATGCTCACCTTCTCTGTCTGTTCCACCGTTCAGACTGAGTCCTTGAGAGGACAGCCTAGGTCTCAGTCACCCTCACAGCCCAACGTCCAGGGCCGTTCCTTCACCAGGAGCTGCTCAGTAAGTGCTCATGGAGCGACTAGATCAGGGAGGCCAAGGGGGGCACCCAGCACAGCTCAGAGGCGAGGATGGGAGGTTGGAGGTGCGGGGTGCCCAAAGCTTGGGCCGCCCCTCACCTCCTCCCGCTCCATCCCCTCTTGCCTCCCTCGGGTCCTTAGACTCTCATCTCTCCATCCTGCCAGTCAACATATTTGGTCTCACCCATCCTAAGGAAACTTTCCCCCTCAACCATCATCAGCCTATCCTTCCCTTCAGTATCAAACTTCAAAAAATAATGGTTTCTAGGGGCGCCTGGGTGGCTCAGTCGTTAAACGTCTGCCTTCGGCTTAGGTCATGATCCCAGGGTCCTGGGATCGAGCCCCGCATCGGGCTCCCTGCTCAGTGGGAGGCCTGCTTCTCCCTCTCCCACTCCCCCTGCTTGTGTTCCCTCTCTCACTGTGTCTCTCTCTGTCAAATAAATAAAATCTTTTTAAAAAAAAAAAAAGGTTTCTATTTGCTGCCTGCGCTTTCTCAGCTTCCACTCACTCTCCAATCTCCTGAATGTGTCTGCTGTCCCCACCAGCGGCCCTTCCAGGCATTGTCCACCCACCGGCCCGTAGTCCTCCTCAAGCCCAGCTTAGACCTCCCATTTTAGGTAAACATCCCTGGCCTCCAAAGCAGGCTTAGATGTCCCTTCCCTGTACCTTCTCCAAAACGCTGGCCTTTCTTGGCTTCCGTGAGTCTTCCTCTATCTGTCTGACAAGTTTTTGTCTCTTTTGGGGTTCTGTTCCACCAGCTCTGAAGAATGGGTTCTAGCCTTGCCTCAGGCTTCTCTCTCTGGATTATGGTCCCTCAGTGCACTCCCCCTGCACTCCCCAAGGCTTTGTTCATGACCCAAACGTTAAAGACCCCAAACCTTTATTTCTGACCCTAAATTCTCCCCTGACCTCTGGATCCCTGTCTCCAGTTTCCTACAGGATTTCTCCTCCTGGATGTCCTCATAACCCCTCCATCTCAGAATATACAACTTGAGCTCATTACCTATACCTGCCACCTGAACCAAATCCTCCTTCCCACTTCCAGGTGAAAGCATCACATCTGTCATCCCTAACAATTCCTGGGCTCCAGCCTCATAAGCTATGACCCCTCAGACACATCCATCACTACTGGGACTCCAGCCTTTTGTTCATGTCACTCTCTCAGCCTAGGACGTCCCCTCCATTCCATGGAATTCCTTGAAAGCAAACACATGTCGGTCATCTTTACGCACCCTGTGTCTCCTAGCCTTGTGCCTCGCACAGAATAGAGACCTCCTGAGTACTGAACAAAGGCCCCCAGTTCTCAAATGTCACTTCCATGCTCCTTCTCCTGACCACTGCCCACCTTCCATCCCGGTGAGATGTGACTGTCCCGTCCAGGTCCGTTCACTCAACAAAAATTTCACGAGTTCCTGCTATGGTCCAGGCACTGTGCTGAGAGGGAGGGATACGAGAAACTTCAGTCTAGGTTAATAGACTGTCAAGGAAGCAGTTATAACACTGAGAGAAGTGCTGTGATGGGGGTCCTCTGTCACACACCTTTCCTATAGAGAAATCAGTATGAAAAGCCAAACCATGACCATCATGCTAATTGTGGAGCATGGTGTCTGGACAGAGTGGGGAGGGGCCTTGGATGAATCAAATGTTCCTTGATATCTCAGTCCATTCAGGCTGCTGTAACAATGTACCACAGACTGTGTGTAAACCACAGAAATTTATTTCTCACCGTTCTGAAGGTTGGGAAGCCCAAGGGCAAGGCACCGGGATGGTTGAATTCTGGTGAGAGCCTCCTTCTTGGTTCATAGCTGACAGCCCTCTCTCTGTGTCCTCACATGGTGGAAGGGGTGAGGAAACTCTGTGGGGTTGCTTTTACGAGGGCACTAATCCCATTCTGGAAGGTTCCAGCCTCCTGACCTAAGCACCTTCCAAGGGCCCCACTTCCTAATACTGTCATCTTTAGGGATTAAGATTTCAACATATGTATTGGGGAGGGAGGGGTGCCAACATTTGGACCATAGCACGTGATAACTAGATGTGCGCTGCACTATGGGCCTGCACCTGCCACAGGCCACAGTCCCTTTCCCTGAGCAACATCGGGCCAGTCACTCCCAACACCTTCTTCAGCTGGTCCCCTTTTTCTGACCATCTGGGTGGCTCAGTTGTTGAGCGTCTGCCTTCGGCTCAGGTCATGATCCCGGGGTCCTGGGATCGAGCCCCACATCGGGCTCTCTGCTCGGCGGGGAGCCTGCTTCTCCCTCTCCCACTCCCCTGCTTGTGTTCCCTCTCTTGCTGTCCCTCTCTCTCTCTCTCTGTCAAAATAAATAAAATCTTAAAAAAAAAAAAAAAAAAGATGCAAGCGCTCCTGCTAGAAAACCGTATTTTCAGAAGTTTTCTGTGAGCTCACTGAAATTAAGGATGGGGCCAGCTCCGTGCATCCGTGCCCCCAGATGTGTGCAGTCTCAGCTCTGTCTTTTCATTCTGTACCCCTGCCCTCCTCCTTCAACAACCGCTCTTCAGAAAACATTTCAAGTCACTTATAACCTCTTACGAATTCATGTCAGTCCCTTATTTTCCCAGGGACATTTGCCTCTTATGTCTTATTTCTAATTATGGTCTCCAGTTAAGGGGATTCCAAGCATCGGCTAAGAAGCAAACGTGGTTGGTAAAATGTGCAGCAGGAAGAACCTTCCTTCTGGGGCTTCTGTGTTGTCACCTATAAACTGAGTGGGGGGTGTTTGATTTCCGGCTCTGGAATCTCTGAGATGTTGATTTGTCGGGTGTTAGTAAAAGCTCCTTGTATTAGTCATGTTTCTCCAGAGAAACACAACCAATAGAAAGCACCTAGAGAGAAAGGCTTGTTACAAGGAATTGGCTCCCACAACTGTGGAGACTGACAAGTCCCAAGATGCGCAGGTGGAGTTGGTGAGCTGGAGACCTGAGGGAGCCAGCAGGTAGTTCGAGTCCAAGTCTGAGGGCCTGAGAACCAGGAGCACCGAGGTGTAGCTCCAGTCTGAAGGCCAGCAGGCTCAAGGCCTAGGGAAAGCCGATGTTTCAGTTTGGGTCCAAAGGCAGGAAAACGCTGATGTCCCAATTTGAAGGTAGTCAGGAAGAAGGAATTCTTTTTTTTTTTTTTTTAAGATTTTATTTATTTTTTAGAGAGCGAGCGAGAGAGAAACAGCATGAGAGGGGCGAAGGTCAGAGGGAGAAGCAGACTCCCCGCTGAGCTGGGAGCCCGATGTGGGACTCGATCCCAGGACCCTGGGATCACGACCCGAGCCGAAGGCAGACGCTTAACCATCTGAGCCACCCAGGCGCCCAGGAAGAAGGAATTCTATCTTGCTCAGAGGAAGGTCAGTTTTTATGTTCTGTTCAGGCCTTCAACTGATTGGACAGGGCCCACCCACATTTGCTGTACTTGGTCTTCAAATTTAAACGCTCATCTCATCCAAAAACACCCTCACAAACACAACCAGAATAATGTTTGACCAAGCATCTGGGCATCCCATGGCCCCATCAAACTGACACATAAAATTAATTGTGGAAGTAAATGATGGATCAGGTTTGAGGTTTGAGGCTGGGGTGGCTGTGAAGGGCATAAAGAGGTAGACAGAGCCCCCACCCCTGTGAAGGAGCTTCCCTGCCATGTGCGGGTGAGTCACCTGAGGCTGCCACCCCTCAACGGTGGGGCAATGAGTTCAGCACGCTGGGGAGGACTCAGGCTGTGAGCAGGCCCGCAGGGCAGCAAGCGGGCGGAGAAAGGGAGATGGATGTGGTTACTAGATCAGTCCCACAGACAGGCCACCGGACAGTGAAAGTGAGGTTAACAAGGAGGCAATCAGCGTGAGGCACATTTAGGATGCAGAATCAATGAGACTCAGTGGTTTTCTTTTTTTTTTTAAAGATTTTATTTATTTGACAGAGAGAGACACAGTGAGAGCAGGAACACAAGCAGGGGGAGTGGGAGAGGGAGAAGCAGGCTTCCCGCTGAGCAGGGAGCCCGATGCGGGGCTCAATCCCAGGACCCTGAGGTCATGACCTGAGCCGAAGGCAGACGCTTAACGACTGAGCCACCCAGGCGCCCCGAGACTCAGTGGTTTTCTTTATGACTAATGCGTGAAGACCAAGAAAATGTATGTATGATTGATTGAAATGCTCATGTATTTCAAGTGTTCATTAGGTGAAAACCACGTTGAACTTGTTTCGTAGAAGGAAATAATCTTTGTCCTGGTGGTGCTTTCTCCTCCTCTCCTTTACACTCCTACGTATGGTTGGTACTTGTCAGACTGCCTGCACTGTTAGAAGTAACTTTCACCAAACCTGTCATGTTTTCCCATGGGGAAATCTGAGCACTCGAGAGCAAGGACCACACTTCATACATCTTCAGAACCCCCCCTTCGTTGTACGCACCGTGGTGCCTTCTGCCTCCCAGTCTGTCTGTAAACAGGAATGGTTGATTAGTTGGTGCATATCAGAAGGTGGGGAAAGACGGATCAAAAATCCTTCACCTTAAAAAAAATAATAATAACCTTTTTATTTTGGAATACCATCAGATTTACAGAAAAGCTTCGGGGATAACGCAGAGGCTTCTTGTAGACTCCGCACCTGCACCTTTTGTAATCAGTGTTAGAGCAAACATAGCCCTGAATCCGTGTGCCCTTGGGCGCGTCACATCCTCCCAGTTGGCCTCAGTCCTGTCACTGGTCAAAGAGGGGTAACAGTGTCTGCCCCCCCCCACGCTGTCCCCATGTCACTGGAATAAAGTCACTAGGATGAGGCCAGCCTGTGGGGTGGTCTGTGGGTCCGGCCTGCTGCCCCCGGAGCCTGCCGCCTCCCCCGGGACCTTGGGCTCCTGGCAGCCGGCGGGCAGGGCCCAGTGCGCCTCCTCGCCTCCCCATCTGAGCTGCCACCCTGTCTTTCGTCAGCACAACCCCAGGGCTAACGTAGGCTCCGGCATATGGGAAGGTGGACAAATACTATTTGATGAAAAGGAGGAGAGAACATTACCTGGGGACCATAAAGTGCTCAAAAGTTTCTGGGGCAGTGGGGGCACCGGGCACAGAATGATGGAGAGGTCAAATGCCGGTAAGGGGCAGACCGGGGTCAGGCGACCCTGTCACCAGGGCATGCCTCCTAATGTGTGCAGACATCCAGTGACAGTGCTGGGTGTCAGAAAGTCCCTGCCTCAAATGGTCCTCCAGCCAGTGCTGACGAGACGGCCAGGTTGCTGTAATCAAATCGGACCCTGGAAACCAAGGGTTTTTTCCCCAAACGCACAAGTAAGCCGAGACCCCAGCTGCCCACCGGCTGTTCCCCACTCCACTCCTCCTGCTTCCCCATCCCACTATACCTGGCCCAGCAACCGTAGGCACCCCAGGCTGGAAAGAAGACCCGCGAAGGTACAAAGGATGGGGCACCCCTGAGCCAACCCCACCCCCGTCCCCTTTTCTCCAATTCCTAGGCTCAAACCACAAGCTAGGACCCGGGCTCCATCTCTCTCTGGGAGATGGGCAGGGTCCAGCCTGATGGGGCCAGAACAGGCTGTGGAGTAGTCCGACCCTTCCTCTCTCGACCACAGAAGAGATCTTATTTTCCCCTCCTCTAGACTCTCCGGTTTCTGCTCTGCATTTTCCACTCATACCCTGCCCCATACATACTGGTACATTTGATTCACAGATGCTTGTTCTTCTCACCTAAATTCAGGGGTCTTCTTTTTTTTCTTAAAAGATTATTTATTTATTTATTTATTTATTTGACAGGGAGAGCATAAGCAGGGGGAGCGGCAGGCAGAGGGAGATGGGGGAAGCAGGCTCCCCACTGAGTAGGGAGCCCGCCGCGGGGCTCGATCCCTGGATCCTGGGACCGACCGAGCCACCCAGGTGCCCCTCAATGGTCTTTAAGGGCACAAGCTAGACTGCGCTTGTCTGAGACCCCACGTGGACAGGACTCCCTAGCATGTTCCTTCGTTGTGAGGTCTTTGAGGCTACTGGCAGCCTCCTCCTCCTCTCCAGAGTCCCCTTTCTTCCTGCTTCTCTCCTCCCCTGTCCTTAGCAAATTGGTGTTTCCATGAGGAATGTAGCTTAAAACCTGAGGAACTACCAACACAAGGCCCCAGTGCCCGTGAGCTAGCGTAGCTGGTCCCAGACATCAAAAGCCTGTGTTAGAAAAGCCTGGGTGAGCCCCGGCTTCCTGTTCCCCGAGCGTTCCCCGTCTCCTCTGGCGTACTCCGAAACGGTTTGTACCAGCGAGGGGGAGGGCTACTGGCCCAGTGGGCCAGGTTCAATGTTCTGGCGGCAGACAGGCTGACATTGATGGTTGACTGGTGGTTCTTATTTGCTTTTTCCCACATCCCACACACACAAGCAGACACTAAAAGCCTCTGGGCCATGCCTGTTCCAGTGTGAGAGAAATTAGAGAAGTAAACTCTGTGTGTGTGTGTGTGTGTGTGTTTACAGTCTTGAAATTGAATTGGAAGTATCAGTATAAACTCGCAATGTGTTTACGTTTTAAAAAAATTTCCCAGCTTTATCCACTGGAAAGGCCTAAATCCAGTGACATACCCAGTAATGGGCACCCCTGTAGCAGATCTTATCTCTAAAAACCTTACCCCACAAAAAGCAATCAGAGACCCTTAGAAGAAATAGCTCCTTCCGAGTCTGTAGCAGGAAATACACAAGATAAGCCTGGACATCTAGTCATGCCCGAAAGCAAAGAAGCTCTCAAGGACCAAATAAGATGGTGTCAAAAGGACTCAGAAATCAACTTGGGGCCGCCTGGGTGGCTCAGTTGTTAAGCGTCTGCCTTCGGCTCAGGTCATGGTCCCAGAGTCCTGGGATCGAGCCCCACATCGGGCTCCCTGCTCAGCGGAGAGCCTGCTTCTCCCTCTCCCTCTGCCTGCTGCTCACCCTGCTTGTGCTCTCTCTCTCTCACTCTCTCTCTCTCTGTGTCAAATAAATAAATTAAAAAAAAATCTTTAAAAAAAAAAGAAATCAACTTGAAGAGGCTCCCACTGGCCGACAGTAGGAGTGATACAGGCATGAATAACATCTGCAAAGGACCAAAGCACATCAAATATGTCTAAATCCATTAACACATAATGACACTAAGGGAACAGACCTCTCCGGCATCATCAGGGAAGTTAGGGAATCCATTCATTATTTTGAAAACTGGTAAATACAAGGAAAGAGTCAAGCACTTTTTGAAGAAATATAATTTTCCACTGCCTATGAGATAATGGGTATAAGTAAAGATATCAGTGACTACTAACAACAAAAAAGAAAGACAAGCAGACATTACGTGCTCCCTTCTAAGGAAGTACACACATCTATTAGGTATTCTTACAAAAACAAACAAATCAAATCTGATCTGGTCTCTGACTTTAATTTCCAATTTACAGAAAATACAGGGGCAGTAACATGTGACATGTCACTCTGGGAATGTAATCCGCAAAACGTAGATGATCTATAGGAAAACAACCCAGTTTCTTTAACAAATGACAAGGAAAAAAAATGAAAACTGCGGAGGTACCTGCGGATTACGAGAGATCTAGGAGACACATCAACCAACTGGAACATCTGGAACTTATTTAGGTTCCAATTTGAGCAAAAACTATACAAAATTATGGGACAGGGAAATGTGAACACTAGATGTTTGATTACACTAAGAAATTATTTTTTGGTCTGATCATAGTAATGTGGCTATGTATTTTTTGTTTGAAAGTCCTTATCTTGTAGAAAAACCTTCTGAGGGCGCCTGGGTGGCTCAGCTGGTTAAGCGACTGCCTTCGGCTCAGGTCATGATCCTGGAGTCCCGGGATCGAGTCCCGCATCGGGCTCCCTGCTCAATGGGGAGTCTGCTTCACCCTCTGACCATCTCCCCTCTTATGCTCTTTCTCACTCTCTCTCTCTAAAATAAATAAATAAAATCTTAAAAAAAAAACCATTCTGAAGTACTCAAGAATGAAGTATGAATGAATGGAATGAAATCTGCTTCAAAATTATGTAGGAGTATAGAGAGCTATTGTTAAATGAGTTAAATATTTAAAGGCCTGTGTCCTTATGATGGGACAATCAAATCTGAATCTAATCAAGCCTCTGGATCTTGTCACCAGCTCAAAGGGAAAAAAGGAGAGAAAGAGGAACATCTTCAATAACACTGAGGATACAGTAACCCGATATAGAATATGGGCAATTCTGGAGGAAAACATGACTCTTTCTTCACAAATGCATGGCAAAAAATAAATAAGTAAATAAATAAATAAAAAGAGGGAAATTGTTACAGTTGAAAAGAAACCAGAGACATGGCCGCTAGACACGATTTATCTTGGTTGGATCTTGATTTGAACAAACCAACTGTGAAATGCCATTTTTTGAGCAATTGGAGAAAATTATATATGGATTGGGTAATCAGTGATAATAAGGAATTGCTGTTTGTTGGATATGTTCATGGTACTGTGATTAACTTGCTAAAAAGTCCTACTTCTTAAAACACACGCTGAAGTATTTACAGGTGAAATGAAATTGTGTCTGCCATATGCTTTAACAATTTAACAGTGGGGAGGGAGAGTAGATAAAATGGCAGAATGTTAGTAATTGTTAAAATTGGGTTCATTGTACCAGGCTCATTATTCATCTATGTTTGAAATTTTCCATAATAAAAAGTTAAATATAGAACATTTTTTTTTTAAAGATTTTATTTATTTATTTGACAGAGAGATAGCGAGAGCAGGAACACAAGCAGGGGGAGTGGGAGAGGGAGAAGCAGGCTTCCCGCCGAGCAGGGAGCCCGATGTGGGACTCGATCCCAGGACCCTGGGATCATGACCTGAGCCGAAGGCAGACGCTTAACGACTGAGCCACCCAGGTGCCCAAATATAGAACATTTTAAAGATTTTATTTATTTATTTGAGAGAGCACAAACTGGGGGGGGGTCGGGGGGGAGGAAGAGAGGGACAAGCAGACCCCCCGCTGAGCTCCAGGACCCTGAGATCATGACCTGAGCCGAAGTCAGACGCCCAACTGACTGAGCCACCCAGGCACCCCCCACCTTTTTAAAGATTGTATTTATTTAGAATAAAATATAGAACTTTTTTTTTTTTAAAGATTTTATTTATTTATTTGAGAGAGAGAGAATGAGAGAGTACACGAGAGGGGGGAGGGTCAGAGGGAGAAGCAGGCTCCCTGCCGAGCAAGGAGCCCGATGCGGGACTCGATCCTGGGACTCCAGGATCATGACCTGAGCTGAAGGCAGTCGCTTAACCAACTGAGCCACCCAGGCACCCAAAATATAGAACATTTTAAAAATAAAGCTAGTCCTTTAAAAAAAATTTTTTTTTTAATTTATTTAAGTAATCTCTGCACCCAGTGTGGAGCGCAAACTCCCGACCCCAAGATCAGGAGTCACATGCTCTAACCACTGAGCCAGGCAGGTGCCCCAAATAAAAAGCTAGTCCTGCACATGGTGTTAACTGTATGGACCACAAGAATCCGGAATGGGAAGGCCAGCCAAGTCTGGAAGGGTGAGCGAGGTGGCATGGCAGGGAACACTCTGAATCTGACCTAAGCCTGGCAGGAAGGGTGAAGGAGACAGGAACCAAGGCTCAGTGATGTTGAAATCCTAGCCTACACGTGCCAGGTTCCTTCCTACTTCGTATTGCTGTAGTTGATCGAGGGTGCTTGTTCCAGCTTTTTGGCCACATTGTGAGCCCTTTGAGAAGGAAAATGTCCCCACTCTCCTGCACTCCGTGTTTTTCCTGCCCCCCTACCCCCAAATTCCCAAACAAACTCTCTAATCCAAGGGGTAGCACATCCAAGCCCAATCGCCAAACATTGGACGAGTACTGGTCTATGGCTCCATCTGCTGGTGACACTGGGAACTGAAACTGCCCAAACAGGGTCCCTATTGAGAAGGAAGCTGAGGGTAATTTGAGAGAGATCTGAGCCTTCCCCATCAGGAAAGATAAACACAAGCCAAAGAAACATATAAGAAGCCTTTAATTTCATCACCATAAACATTATACTCTGATTGCTCACATACAGTATAAAATATTTACTCCACTAAATAAATAAGACATAACATTATTGCAAACGGCACTTAAACCCCCCAGAGATAAGACTTCCTTAGCCCAGGCAGGGGGTACTCCTGAGTTTCTGTGCGAGATTCCCCAAGCACAGGTATGCCCTGGGGGCGGAGACGGATAAGAGCTCAAGGAGCCACATTCCGTGCTTCTTTCTGGTCCTGCAACAGCCCCAGTCTCCCTGTGGAGCCAGGTAGGGAAAGGTGGGGGGTGGGCAGCTCCTTCATCAGCCCTGCCCTTAGAGAGAGCAGAGGGGAGTGGGGGTGGGGGGCAGGCTGGGCGAAGAGAGGAGGGGAGGCTAGGGAGGCTGCTGAGACCTGGAGCCCCACCCTCCACTTACCCCCAGCTCCCCCCGCCTTGGGTAACAGGATTTGGGATATCAGCTGGGTAAGCAGAGCTTCCAAGCTCCTCGGTTAGGCAGTTTTGGGACCAGACCAATCACCCAAGGGAAGACGATTCTGGCACTGCTCAGCCCAATAAACCAGCCATCTCCCGGGGCCCACCGGGGATCTCACCTCTTAGACACCGAGATGGCAGAGCTGGGAATTGATACCCCTCTACTTAGTTAAATAAATAAGTTAAATATTTAAAGGCCTGTGTCCCTATGATGGCAACACAGTGGCCAACAAGCCATGTCCTGCTAAAACGTAGTTGTGGGGGGATGGGAGAAAGGCGGTGCTGTGCTGCTATGCGGCCAGGGGGCTTCCTCTCTCCCCACCGGACTCTTACCCACAAATAACTTTCATATTCTCAAATCCTGCGGAGTTTCACACTAGAAACTTCCATGCAAGAGCAACATGGAGGGAATCTATAGGATAAGGGGGCTTGGAGGTGAGACACCAGATGGTTGAGGTTACTCGCTCTCCAAATCCCTTCTCTGGCTAAGTCTTGACCAGGACACTAGCTGTTAACCCTGCCTGGGTAATCCCCCTGCAGCGTCCTGCATTCCAGTGCATGGAGCTAATGAAATGCCCTACCCTTCTGGCCTCCCTGTAGAAGTCCAGACTGAAGCCTGTCTGGACCAACAGTCAGCCAGCCCTGAAGACTGGAGAGAGAGAGAGAGAGAGAGAGAGAGAGAGAGAAGCCCCAGGCCCCGACCTGCGCAGCTCTGCACCTCACCACCACGCGGTGGCAGCAGAGAGCCACACCACTTTGGCAGCAACAGAAACTGGAAGGCTGGGAGGCCCCTGAGCCGGAGAGGGGGTGGGGGAGGGCCTGCGACCCTCCCTCAGTGGGCCAGAAAGGACTCTACACCGAGTATTTGGCCAAGTCGCTCTTATCAAATACCACCTGTGTAGCAAAATAAATGGCCACCAAACCAAGGCCCGCGGCCGACACCATGTAGGCAGTGACAGACTGGCTGAGCTGAACAATGGAGCCCATAAACAGGGACGGGGCCACCTGGGACAGCAGGAAGGCACTGTCCAGGATGGCGAGGTCCAGGCAGATGCCCCGGCCCGGAATGACCCTGGCCTCAGGCGGCTCGCCCACCACCACACGTATGGAGCTGTCGCAGGTGGGGGCCCCACACAGCACAGGAGGAGAAGGGAGGAGGCTGCTACCTCCAGCCCCCATGTGTCCGTTGGGGAAGGGGGATCCGGTCTTGGGGCCCGGTGGAAAGCTGGGCGTCAGGCTGTCCGCGCCGGTACTGCTCCCGGCATCTCCTCGGTATTTGGGCAGGAAAACCTGGGAGGGGGGGACAAGGATAGGTAGGAATCCAAGCATAGGACCCCCCAGCTCTGAGAACAGCCCCTGGCATTCACGCCGGGGGCTGGAAGAAACCAGGCAACGGGCCTGCATGACAACTGTGCAGCAGGTCAGAAAACCAAGCAGACCCTCCTTGGTCCGGGTCTAGTTAGGACGCCCCACAGGGGCAGGGGATGGGGAGGGGACAGATCTGAATTCAGAAGTCTAGGTCTCCTCTAGCCTCTGCTGGAAGCAGTAAGTGGCAGACAAACTCCGACTGCAGGTCAGGAAGAGAACAGAACCGCAAGGTAAAGGAAGAAGACAGAATGAAGACAGGTGAGAAGAGAGATGTGTAAGAACAGAGGAACAAAATCCAAAGCTGGGGCCCTGATGGCCCAAACCCCCACACAGGCTCTCTTAACCCTCCTACTTCCTGCCCCCCCCCACCACCACTTCGCCCTGGGAGAGCCGCCTCAACCTCGCAGAGAGAGGCTCTGCTCTTACTGAGGTCCCAGGCCCCTACTGTGAGGTCCATGGCCCCAGAATGAGGGCAGGGAAGGCCCACAGGACTCAGCCTGGAGGAAGAGAGGAGCGAGAAGAATCTTCCAGACTCCTTTAGCCTAGCTGTGCTAATGTTGAAGCCCTTCTTACTTCCTACTCACTATATGCCTTAGATCAGGGTAGCCTGCCCCTGCCCAGAAGCCCCTATTTCAGGATAGGGCCAGAATTCATCCCCCCATCCCTGTGCCTGCTAGTGCCCCACATGGAAGGGCTCTTGAGTTGGCTACGCTAGAACTGGGACCTGTGGTGGAGCTCAGAAGGGAAGCCTACAGCTCTTGGTGCAGCCAGAAGGAGGCAAGGCAAGTACACACTGTGTACGGGGCCAAGTGTGCCACCAGTGGGCCTCCCAGGCCCTGTCCTCCCTGCCTGCCACCCCCTCAAGAGGCCCCTAGGGCTAGACAAGCTCGGCAGTCCGAGGGGAGGACCTGTCCGGCCACGCTCCCCGAAGCGAGTGGGTATGCCCACGCCTGGCCTCTGGACACCAGCCCCCAAGCCCCCAGCCGGGGCGGCACCAGAATGGAGGCTGATGAAGGTTATCAGTGTGCTGACAGGGGCCTCGGGGACCAGACTACCCCAACCAAAACCCTGGCCCCTCCCTCCACACCCCCCACCCCTGCAGCTACCTATTCAATTACCCACCTCCTAGCTAGCTATTTCTCTGCTACATCACTCATGCCCTCCAAGGGGCAGCCACATCCTCCCTATTGTTTGCAAGCTCTCTGAGGGCAGGCCTGCGTCTCCTCCCTCAGGACACCCCAACCTCTTACCCTCCGGGCAGAGCTCTGGACCCAGGGCTGAGCTCACTGAGGCCAGCGAAGGGCACAAGGGCGACTACACAGCTTTGGTCAGGAGGCTGCCCACAGAACGGGGCCCCCGGAGGGGCTGGCTGGTGTGGGGCCAAGCAGGAAGGAGGCCCCCAACTTACAGTGGCCAGGCGAGCGGTGTCAGGCGCGTCAGGCTCAGAGATCCGCCGTGGGGGCGGGGGAAGGGGACGGAGGCAAAGGTGTGAGGCAGGAAAAGAAAAGAGAGAATTAGGCAGAAAAAGAAGATAAACCAGAAAGAGAAGGGGTAGTGAGGAGCCTTCCCCATCTTGGAGAACAAAGCAGCACAGGGGTCGGTCACAATGCCCCTCCCTGAATAAAGAGAGCTGTCGCCGACACCAGACCACCCCCACTCACCGGCTGCTGAAGCCAGGTGCCCCAGAGGTCATCGGACCCAGCCCCACCCCCCCATCCCCTCCCCACGCCCCGCCTCTGCCTAGAACCACCCAGCCCAGACTGAGGGCTTCCGCTAGCCTGATTCTTCAGGATTCCCAAAGAAGGATTTTAGCATTTCCTGCAATCATCCACTCAAGTGCTTTATAGTCCTGACACCAGGAAGTCATTCCCAGAATCTAATCTACATCCTCCTTCCGCAGCCCACGTCTCTGGCCCTGGGCTACATGGGCTTCCTCTCGCATCAAAGAATGACTTCTCCCATACGTCTCTGGCCCGACAACCGATCCGTTCGGGGCTCCTCCGTCTCCCCTCCACCCCCGCTCCACCCAGCGGCCAGTGTGAGTACCTGCTTCTCGCGGTGGTAGAGGGAGGCTAGCGTGTAGGGCAGGATCTGCAGGGCCGAGAAGGTGAAGCCGGTGAGGGCGGCCGACGCGGTCACCACGGCCACGCTGCGCGACAGGCACATGGTGCCGGCAGCAACAGGGAAGGCCGCCACGCTGGCCAGGTAGACGGCCCGGGTGCCGAATCGCTGCACCAGCCGGTCCATGACCAGAGAGAAGAGCAGGGAGATGGCGCACTGCAGGAAGAGCCCCAGGCTGCCCATCCGGACCCCTGCGGGGTGGGGTAGGAGAGGAAGTCAGCCCCGGAGCAGGAAGAGGCCCGATACACCCGGAGAGGGCTCAGAACCGGGGGCACCTGCCGTCCAAGCCTCGCTGTGTGGACCAGAGCTGCTCGCCCGCATCATCCCCATCCGGCTGCAGCAGCCCGAGCCGAGGCTCTTCCACTGCCCTTAGACGACGTGGCCAAAGCCTCTGGCTAAGGGCACAAGAAGACGTTCTATGGGCTTTTTTGGGGGGCCTGGCCTAGTGCTCGGCTCTCTAAGAGGGTGTGAGGGAACACCAAGACAGCTCTGCCGTGGGCCCCGGGACAGAGCTCGGGACGGCCTGAGCTGAAGGTCTGGCCCGGGAACGTGGCGAGTCAACAGCGGGTGCAGAAGGCACACTGAAGTTGGGGCCAGGCGGACCGGAGACCCGGCCCTGACTGCCCTACTCCCCCTGTTCCTCAACTAAGCTTAGCCTTTTCTTCTGGCAAATGGGGGCAATGACTCTGAGCAAACTCTCCGCGGCCCAAGGCTCTGTGGAGACGGGGCCCATTGTCCTGACAGGGAAATCGGGAACCCAGACGCACAGCTACAGGCCGGCACACACGGCGGGCTGTCCCCGGGGGGGGGGCGGGGATCTCTCACAGCGCCCCCCCCCACCGCTGCTGAGGCCTTACCTTCATCATAGTGTCTCCGGGCCTCGGTGCCCGGCTCGGCCCGGGGCACCCCCTGGTACAGCCCCTCGCCTACAAAGTCCGTGTAGAAGAGCGTGAAGGTCATGAACGCCATCCAGCTGCACAGCTCGGCCACGAAGAGTCTGCGCAGGGTGCGAGGCACACGGCAGCAGAGCTGGTGCAGCCGGGGAAAGAGGGCGCCCAGGTTCCGGAAAGCCAGGCGGGTGCGGCACGGCCAGCAGTGTGGCCCCGAGGGGACCACCAGCCCTTCCGCCACCTCGGCCGGACCCAGCACTGCCTCCTCGGCCACGAACAGTGTGGCCGCCACACAGGTGAGGAAGATGAGGGTGAGCAGGCCAAAGAGGCACTCTTCCTGGGTGCCCAGGTAGGGGGCCAGGGCACTGGCGTCCCAGTCGATTGCAGGCAGGAGGTAGCCCAGGCAGCCCCCGAGGCTGATCATGAAGGCATAGACGGAGAAGGCCTGGCGACAGTGGTCTGGGTCCCGGAAGAGGTCAGAGAGCAGGGCCTCCAGCGGGGTGAAGCAAACCTGGCCGCAGAAGTCCAGCAGCCCCACCCCCAGGATCAGCAGGGCCAGCTCCAGGGGCCTGGTGTCCGGGCACAGCAGCCCCGCCAGCCAGCCGGCCCTCGGGATGAGGAAGAGGCTCAGCAGGACGCCCAGGGACAGGGCCCAGATGAAGGGCCTTCGGCGACCATAGCGCCCACGCCAGTGGTCACTGGCCGAGCCTAGGAGTGGGACCGAGACGAGGCCCAGCACTGGACCGATGCCTGCAGGAAGGACACGTCGTATGAGCCGGAGGGGCCGTGGGGAAGGGGGACCAAGCTCCTGGACAAGGACGGAAATGACCACGATCCTGTCCCATGCAGGACCCCCCTCCGTGCTGGAAACAGTGCAGAGTATATCACAGACTCTAGTTTAGTCCTCACAGCTAGGATCACTAACGCCCCAGCTTAAGATGGGCAAACTGATGCACCAAACAACTGGTAAGTGAGCCTTGAGCACAGGCACCCAGGTGGGGGTGGGGGGCAAGAGGCAGAGTTTCAACAGGCAGTCCGACCCCAGAGCCTGTGATCCTGGGAGCCACCCCAGGGTGACCACTTGCCTTCTGTGGCTTTTGCAGAACACATCTGCAGTCAGGGGCCCACTCCGGGCCCTAGGGGTAAGAAAGAGCCCTGGCTGGGAGACCCCGATCCTAGTAATCAGTAGCTAGCCCTCCAGCCTGGCTAAGTCACCCAACCGCTCATTGGCCTCCAGGACCTCTTCTGTGAGACGGGGGACCCCAAAGGCTGTTGCAAGGATTAAACGAGTAACAGAAATTAGAACGGGCCGGACAAAGGTGAAGAGCAGTGTCTCCCATGCGCCCGGCATCGTGCAGGGGTCTGGGGTATGGAGGTGACCACGGACTGTCCCTGTGCTCTTTCCCTGTTGGGCGGCGCCCCTGCCCCGCCCCAGCCCACCGCGCCCCCTCCGCCCAGCAGTGCCCACCCGCCGGCTCCACGGGCTCCGGAAGGGCGGCAGCCACCTCTCCCGCTTTGGGCAGAGGCACTGTGGGCCTGCCTCCTGGGTGTCGTGGCTCTGGAGCAGGAGGGAAGGAGGATGTGGCGACTCACCCAGCACCATGGTCATGAACTTCTCCTCGACCCCCACTTCCAGCAGCAAGGGCGGCACGTACGTGATGCCGGCGGCCAGGCACACCTCCAGGCCGAAGGTCAGCAGGTTGACCAGCAGCAGCTGGGCTTTCCGATGCCGCAGCAGGCGGCCGGCCCACAGCCTCTGCGCCATGGCGGGCCTCACTCGCTCCACAGCTGCCGATGCTCAGCCCCGCTCCGGACGCCCGGGCCTCTCCTCCTCGCCGCCACCAACCGCCCCAGCCTCGGCTGGGAGCCCATGTCTGCCAGCCTCCCGTGCAGGTCGGGCTCCTCAGCCCGCGCTAAACGCTGGTGGTCGCGGGCTGCCTCGGTGGGGACATAGCTCATCCCTGGGATCCTGGGAGGACAGGGACAATCAAACCCAGCCTGTGAAATCCTGGCAACCAGGCCTCCAGGATTCGCGCTGAGTTCTCTGAATCCTGTTCACTCCCAGGCTGACGACCGTGCCACCCCTTACTGCCAATCAGGAAATGCATGTTAATATTAGCCTAAGGCTGACATAACTAATAAGGTAAATATGATTTCTAAACCTCAGCACACTCCAGAGCCAAACAGATGTCCGTTTTTCTCTGTTTTGGAATATCTTTGCCATTGCCCTTGCCTGCTGGTAGGGGGGAAAAAAAAGAAAAATCAAACCACCTGAATTCCCAGTTCCCCAGGCCCTGTTATCAAGGTGCCCCTGGAGACCCTCTGCCAGGCCTGGTGTGTTTGCTTCCTCTCTCCACGTCCCAAAGCTGGGCTGTTCAATTCCCCTTTGTTAGGAGTAGCACTTCCTATGCGGCGCTGCCTGGCCACAAGCCATGTTGCACCAGAACCCAAGCCACCAGAACCCGAGCCCCCAAGGACAAGGACAAGGGGGGGAGGGCGGGGAGGCTGTGGTTTGTTTGTTGGGTTGGGTTTTAACCTGTCACTGAAACCACTTAAAGAGGGCTCGCCTGGAGGAACCTCGGCCTGCAAACCTCTCCCTGGAGTTTCTCTCCGCGCTCAACGTTCGTGGGGAAGAAACATTCCCACGTGTACTGCCCAAGTGTCACGGGATGGTGGGGCCTGTTCCCAGGTCCCTGCCTCACAGGGGCACAAAACGGCACCAGCTGGTGGCAACCGTAATGACCCCGGTGACCCGGGGCTGGCAGGAGGCCCCACCACTTTCCCGGCAGCCTTTCTCTGCTCCCCAAACGGCTCCATTCTCAGCAGAGAAGTCCCCGCGGCCCTCCCTGCTAGGCCTGCCTCCTGTGCATAGAGATCCGACTGGGGGAGCCCCCACCCTGCGCCCCCCACCCCCAGGCAATCGGCATCCAGGTCTTGCTTCCTGACAACAGGACCCAACACAGTTTGCTCTGTTTAGGGGTGACCACAAAAGAGGGAAAATCAAGTCAGCCACGAAGAGGAGTATAGAAGGTGGGCCTTCGTGAGAAAAGGCAAGAGTCCCCTAACTTGTCATTCATCCCAAAGACGTGACGACAGAGCTTCATGCCACTCCTGGCTGGAGTCTGGACTGCCTTCACACCCATAAATGCGTGGAAGGGCACTGCTCAAGGGCATGGCCCACAGTCCAGAGGGCCCCCATCCCTGGCCCCTCCCCCACCCGGCACCCTCAGCCCTCCTTCACTCCCCTCCAATCTCAGCATCTCATCATCCGCCACTTCAACTTCTTTTCAAGTAACACTCAGCCTCCCAGGGCCTTGTGTGCTACAAAGCATGTGGTAGGTGCTCTCTGAAATATGGCACAGAGAAATCAGATGGCCACCAATCCAGGGTAAGATGTGTTTGTCCCATAACCACTTTCCAAGCCTTTGCAGCTGGCAGACCAGAAAGGAAGGCTGGGCAACCAGCAGCCTCCTCCCCAAAGTTCTGCTCAGACCCAGACCATCCACTTTGGGAAAGGGCATGGACTCCTATGGGGGTGGCATGGGGAGGAGTGTAAAATACTGGCCCACGGGGCCCCTAAAGGGGCTGGGAGGGGGCCACACGTCAGTCTGAGCCAAGCCCCTCCCCTGCCACAGCATCCCCCACAAGGAAGGCAGGAGCATGCACACAGACCAAGATAAGGGTACTCTCCAGCCTGGAGGGAGGGGTTCTGGGTCAAAAGGCTTCCAGCCCATTCTACTCCCCACCCTCAGTCTGGCAAGGCCCTAGACACTCACCTGCTGTGGGTAAAGCAACCAGATCCTCCCTGAGCAAACAGACTGTCAGACCCAGACTCACCCACAACCTGCCCACATTCCCAAACTCCTGTTGCACCCTGTGGTTTCAAGTGAATTGGAGCTCTGCAGCAAAACACTCATCACCCCCCTGCCTCCTTCGCTTCCCTAGCCCAGCCCCCTGCTCCCAGGAAGAGGCAGGACACCCTCCTTAGCCCATGAGAAAGACAAGAAGACGAAAGGGGGTGAAGAGAGGAATTTCCCTTCATCCTCCTTCAGTCCAGATAGCCCATTAGCTGCCTCTCTCTCCCGCCGTCCCCCTGCCCCCTCCCCGGCTGCTGTACCAGGTAACTGGGGGCTGGGCCAGGTGAAGAATTCACTGAAAGGAGTTGGGAAGGAGGTGGGCAGGCTCCAAGCCCAGCTCGGTGCCCCTCTCTTCTTAGGTTGCTAAGCCCGTCCTCCCTCTTTTGACTTCTACTGTGCCCCAAGGTCCAGGGCCCTCTTGCCACCCCTAGAGTGGATTCTTCCCAGCCCAGAACTGCCCAAGGAAGTCCCGCACTCCCGGACCTTCCCCAGAGCCCCAGTCTCACCCACGACATCCCCACTCTGGGGTCCTCAAGGGGGAAGGCACCACAAAGGACACCCACAGCGCTAACCGGCCACCTACCGGCACCTCGGGGTGCGATCACAGAAGCCCACGCCCTGCCCGGTGCCCAGGCCCAGAGGGGCGGGGGAGCAAGCGGTTCCCACACCCCACACCCCTTCGTGGCCACCACTCCCTCCTGCAGTCTGGGGGCACGCTGCCCACCAAAGCCTCTAAGTGACGGATGACTGCCCGCACCCATTTGGGGGCACCCCCTTGTCTTCCTCAGGGATGCAGCCAACCGAGCTCAAGTCACCTCAGTACCCTCCGCTGTCAGAGGAGCTTCTGACTCAAATCCTCCTGTCCCACTGCTCCCAGAGCACTTGGCCTGTCTGGCAAACAGAAGATCAACCTGAAGAGCCGGCCTCCAGGGGCTCACCTGGTAGGGAAGTGGAGGTACCGAAAGCGGGGAGTGTGGCCTGACCTCCCGCAAAGACAGCAGCCTTGGGGAGGACAAGTCCCTCTCAAGTTCCAAGTATCTGTCCTCCAATGACAGGACAGCAAGAAGGCTGGAAGAAACCCAAGTCCTCCAGGAACCTCCATGGAGCTCTGCCCCAGGCCATCTTTCCTCATCCCCGGGGAGCAGAACCCAAGCACACTGGGCCCGGTCAGCGAGCCCAGCCCCAGAGAGCAGGAGCCCTGTGGGCAACCCTCCCAACCCTCCAGCGCCCACCCTCGCGCAAGGGGCCTGGGAAACGTCTACCCATAGAATGCGTGGCTGAAAGCAGCGTGGGGGTGGGGGTGGGCGGTGGAAGAGATGGGAAAGACCGAAGGGGCTCCCATCCCCACCCCCACTCAGGAAACCCTGGCCAGACCCCCAGAGGGGGCAACTCCTGAAGTTTCAAAGGTGGTGAGGGGACGGCACAGGCCTTCGGGCCGGGATGCCCCACGTTGGGTTAGGCCACAGGCGAGCACGGGGCAATGAAACTGAGCAGCGAGAACAAACTTGGCCTGAACATTCTCCAAAATTCAAAAGACCGAGTGAAGGAGGTGGGAGGAAAGGCGAGAGCCCACTTCTGGTAGCTCCCTACGGGAAGGGAGGGTCAGAGGGACGCATAAAGAGGCCTTTGAGGGCTTTCAAAGGGGCGGCTGCCACCCTCACGCCCGAGGTGGAGCTGGGGGGAGCGGATTCCCTCTGCTGACAGACAGAGGCCGGAGGAGCCGGGCTGGGGGCAGCCCCGCCGCGGGCCAGTGTCAGGCAGCAATTCTATGGGCTCTTTATGCAGGCCGGCGTCCCCCCACCCCGCCCAGGCACATCAAACGCCGCGGCCCCCACCCTGACCCCAGCAGCTCGGCGACCCTGCGTCCTCCCTCCACACTCACAAAGCTGGCCCGGCTTTCTCACACGCTCCTCTACCCTTCACAGCCCCCAGGCGGCCCCTCCCGCAGAGAAGGAAACCGGGTGGGGGGGTTCCCTCCAGGAATAATGACTCAGCTGCAGAAAGGGGGTGGGGTCACTCTTGGCCAATCTCCCCAACACACACCCCACGGGAGGCTGCCGGGAGGGCGGGTGAGGAGAAACCCCCAGGTGGAGGCTACGAGGCTGCAGAAAGGGGGGGGACCCCCATTCCTCCACACCGGCCTGGATCCTAGGATCTCATGCCACGTTGAGCTCTCCCCAGGCCCTCTAGGTTGGGGGCAGGGAAGAGGGCTGAGGGCTCACCAGCCCCGCATCCCTGTGACCCAACCCCTTGCCTCAGTCCCAGAGGACCAATGTCCTTGGCCTTACGCGGTGAAACCTAGCACACTGCACTCCCGAAATGAGCTCTGCCCTCGTGGGGCCCTGGGGCGCCCCAGAAAGAGGCAGTGCTGGCCAGCCAGGAGACCTGAAAAGGAGCATCCTTGTGAGGCAGTCACTCCCATTACAGCCCCCGGTCGGAGGGGGTCGGGGACCTGGGCACCTGGGGGGGGCGGGGGGATGCGCACAGGAGGAGACTGCGCCCGGTTTGTGCCTTCCTACCCACATTCAGTCTTTGATTCTCGGGCTCAAACTTCCAAAGAAGTGAGGGTCTGCTCTCCCCGCCACGCCACGCTGTAAAAAAGGCAGTGATCTGCAGAAATACCCCAGGCCCACGCTTTGCAGGGCTCCCCCAGACACCTGAACACTCTGCTCAGAATGCAGCCTCTCCACCTCGAGGGAACTGTCAGAAAGAAGAAGGGCTGGACAGAGGGGAGGAGGACCCCACCCCCGCCCCCACCCCAGACTCGCTCCCTAGCTGCTGCCTCCCCCAGGGCCCAGAGGCCAGGGATTTGGAGTTCGCCCTGCTGCGCTGCCTTTTCTTCACTCGGACTGGAAGCCTTCTGCTTAGCAGCTTGTCAGAGAGAGTGAGGGGGCTGCAGGCCCAGACACAAAGGGGGATTAGGGAGAAACCTCTGGGCCTGCAGAGTAATCCATCAAACTCTCTCCCGGCCGCCAGCACCGGCCTCTTCCCACTCAATTCCCCTTCCAGCTGCCGCAGGCCCCCCACCCCCTCCGGCTCCTGAGCCCTGTCACTTCGGGCAGCACAGAGAATCCCAGGCCCTGGGGGGCAGAGGGGGCACACCGCAGACACTGGGAAAGGGGCAATGGCTCCCTCCCCCCACTCACCCCCAATGTGTGAAAACCCAACAGGTGGCAGTGGCTTGGAGGAAAGTTGCTTTTGTTGCCCTGTCTGAGAGCTCCAGCCCAGCTTCTGAAAGGAAACAAATGTGAAGAGGTTGGGGGGAGGGGAGGGGAAAGGGCGGGGCGGGCAGTCCCCAGGAGCCCACTCTCTTCTCCCCACCCCTCTGCAATCCAGTGACCGGAGTTCTGGGGCTGGTCTGACCCTCACCTTGGCCGGCCTAAGTGGAGGTGAAGCACCTTCCCAAGGGGTCACCTGGCAATCCCATAGCGACACACATCTGACTCCGGGCGGTGACCTCCCAGACTTCCTTTCTGAGAACAGTGGCGACCCAAGGTCACACTGGGTCACCTTGACCAAGTGCCCTCCGAACCAAGTGCCCTCTTCACCCTGGAGCTCTCTTCTACCCCAGGGGCCACCAGCCTCTTCACCCTGGCGGGTTCAGCAGCGAGCCCCTGGTGGTGGCAGCCCGATCCGGGTCTGCGTGTGCCAACTCCCCCACTCAGGTGACCTGGGTAGGGGCCCTCCCGATCCCGCATGAGGCGGGTACCACGAGTACACCCATTTGCCAGGCGAGGACACGGAAATGAATACGATCCACCCCCTGGAGACAGCTTGCGCAAGTTCCTGGCGGCCCCTCCCCAGCCCAGAAACCTGGCAGAGGGCTCTCTCCATCCCAAACAGCAGCAGCAGAGATTAGAGGGGGGCGGCTAGCGGCCTTTCTTCTCCGGTAGCATTCCCCACACCCTCGAGCCGCCCACACCAGCACTCTCGCCCCTTTGGCGCCCCGCCCCCGGAGGCAAGAGGAATGCCAGGAATGTAAATGCTTCCCCAGGTGCTGGCCCCAACAGGTGAGGAGAGGTCACTGCGGGGACCTGCCCAGGGGCTGAGGCACCCAGTGGAGGGTGGAATCTACCTCCCACGGTTCTGAGACAACGGCGGGTCCCACCCCCAGGGACAGGAATCATAGTGGCTGACACCCGTTAACTGTCCAGAAGGTATCTGGCGTGAGCTGGATACCTGACATACCTCTCTCTCCAATTCCAACCGTTCAAAAATGCTGCCAAGTGCTCTGAACTGGGAACCAGGACAGTCCAGTCCAGTTCCAGTGGCTTTTGCTGCTGTGGAGCCTGGACAAGCCGTTTTACACACGCACACGCACACACACACCCCTACCATGGACTCACACATGTAAGATGAGAACTAGCCTACATACCGTCTAAGGTTCTTTACAACCGTACAGCTAAGTGATCTCACACCCACCTGCCCCCCCACCCCACTCCCTCCCCCAGCCTCAGGTACAGTGCTCTCCCTGGACAGGTGCCTACTAAGTGCTCACTGCCAAGGCCACATGGCACTGGGGAGGGGGGTTTCATAGCCTTCTATGATAGAGAGGCCCCGGGGAACCAGGTGGAGAAGGGCTCCCCAGGTGCACTTACCCCATCCTCCACCTGCCAACACACTGCTGAAGTACAACAGAGTGCCAGGGGTTAGTGGCCCCCTGAAACCGAGCCAAGTAACCGAGACATCTGAGGGCAGAGTTGCCCTCTTCCCTACTCCCTCCCAGAACTGGACTCCAATTTCCGGGCAGAAATTGGTAAATTCTTTCTCTACTTGGGCCACAATAAAGGGTTCCCTACAAAGTGGGGTAGCGGTACCAAGAAATCCCTTGGTCCAGGGTGGGCAGGAGAATGGGGAGCTTGGCACAGCCTCCAGGCTGCTGGAAAGTTCTCTCCCCCTGCTGCCTTCTCAGTTCCTACCGCCCCTGTGAAGTGAAACCTGAACAGCCTCCCTCCTAGTGAATTTGAACTTTGCCAGTCAGCCAGGCCGGGCAGCTCTCCCCATCCTGCACAGCCAACCCTTGCCCCCTTCCTGCAGACTGGCCTCCCTTAGGAGGTGCAAGCACACAGAAAAGAGGCAGGGGATGGAGGGTCTGGACAGACCTACCGATGAGCAGAACCTCGGGCTGAGAGTAGGAGCAGGATGCTGGTCCTAGCTCTGCGATGTCCCACCTCTAAGGTCTCGAATTCAAGGGTCTCTCGGGCCCTTTCAGCCCTGATATCCTACGGTCTGTGACCAGTTCTATTTATCATCAGAGGGCTCTGAGCCAGAGCCAGCCCTATGGAAATGTGTTCTCAAAACCCCAGTCACTCAGTAGTGAGCAGGGTGCAAGGGGTTTCAAAAAAGGACTCTTTTATTAAAGAGTCCTAGTTTGCCCACCCTTGGAGGAAGTATGCCTCAGTGCATGCAACCTAAGCTCCCCCAAAGGAATGTCAAAGAGCTCTAAAACTAACTCGCTCACTCACTCACCCACCCACCCATCCAACACTCGCTGAGATCCAATTGCGGGCAAGCCCACCGTGAAGGTGCTGGGGATGTGGAGATAATGCCTGCAGCCCCCTTTGGCAGTGCTAAGACATAAGTCCCTAGAGTTGCGGGCCTAAGGTGTAGGGCATGATCAGCTCTCCCAGGGGTTCCTGGAGGAAGAAGCCATGTTGCGGAACCTTGAGCAGGTCGAAACTATGCAGAAAAGGGCAAATATCCACAAAGCACAGCCACTGGAGCCTGGCACTTCTACACACACCTCCCTCTCCTTCTGGCCCCTCCCCGGTGAGGCATGGTGGAAAGAACACCAGACCCCAAATCATGCCAATGAGTTTCGATCTCAGATCTGGCCCCAAGATGGGGGAATTTATCAGTGCTGGACCTGATTTTCCTTCCCAAGTATTGCCATGCTCCAGTTACTTCCTCCGGATGCCTCCTCATTCCCCTGATCCCTGTCCAGCTCAAGTCCCGTATCTCCTCTAGGGCTCCCTAGAACCCAAGCCGTCAAGGATCCCCCCTTTCAGGGATGCCCGGGTGGCTCAGTCGGTTAAGCGCTGTCTTCGGCTCAGGTCTCAAGCCTTGCATCCAGCTCCTTGCTCACTGGGGAGCCTGCTTCTCCCTCTCCTTCTGCCTGCCGCTCCCCCTCCTTGTGCTCTCTCTCTGTCAAATAAATAGATACAATATTAAAAAAAAAAAAAAAGGATCCCCTCTTTCCTCCAAATCTTGCTGCGCTCAACAGGCAGCCCTCAGGGTTGCATACTGCCAGTGGTCCTTCTGGCCTCTTTCCCCACCCCCCTGCCCCACTAGCCCTCAGCTCCCGGAAGGCAAGGACCACAGTCCCCGTCCAGGACCTAGAAGGGCGAGTGCTCAACAGAAGACTTTCCAGGCGAGGCTGAATCAGGATTCCGGTCTGATGCAACGTGACCAGCCTGCCAGGGATCCAGGCAGGGCCACACTCGAGGTAACTGGGTGCTCAGCTCTTTCCAGCGCCAGGAGTGGGAAACTAGATTGTCACATCCCTAGGGATGGGTTGTGTGGTTCCAGCTCGGAAACTATTTGTGCCAGCTCAAAGGATACTCGAGATTAGAGGTTGGGGTGAGACATAACAAAGAGCATTCGGGAAGGAGGGACTTGTCTCTGGCTGGCTGCTCCTGAGGGCAACTATCCGGCTGGGCATTGGGTCTGGCCTGAAATTGGTGACTGAGGGTCCAGGGGACCAGAGGCTGGTCTCCAACCCCTTTCTTGCTGGCTCATCCCAGCTTCCCAGAGAGAGTGGTCTCCAGAATTAACAAAGAAGAAGGGAACAACCACGCACTGAGCACCTGGCCTGTGCAGGCACTTTGCAAAACATGCCTATCTCATGTAATCCTCACTGTAACCTTGCAAGGTGAAAATACCATCCTCTCCATTTTACAGACTCAGACACCACGGCCAACAGGTGAGGCAGGCCCGTCTCCGATATAAGAGGCGAGAAGCCCTACAAGTCATTCAGGGTCAGTGGCAAAACTGGACTTCTTCCCATGGAGGAGGAAACACAGACCTCATAGTAGGAAAAGGGATTAAACAGGAAGTTCTGGCCAGATATCAGGACCATCCCGTGATGGCTCGGTCAGCCCTCGCCCCCCCAGCAGGGACACTTAATACACTAGACAAAGCTCCACACGGCAGCTCTGATGCTGGGGGTCAAGTGCCATCAGCATTCGAGATGCTGGGCCTGGTACCAACTGGTCCAGCCTCTGTCCTTGCTGTCCAGCAAACAGGGCCTCTGACTATTCAAAGAAAGCCAGGCTGGGTTTTTCTTCTGGCTATCAGAAAGCAATGCAGCCCAAGGGCTGGGGCGGAGGGGTGGGGGTGGGGGGGCAGACAGAGCAGACCCCCGACTTCAGTATGCCCCCTCCTCCTCATATAGTTTCCCTAAAAATCACAGCAAATAACCCTTCTGCATAGAAGCCTCTTAATCTTTCAAGATACATATTCACCTCTATTACCTCCTGGTATTCTCTTCCACCTTGAGGAGACAGGCAGGGCATGGGTTTCTGGACTGATTAAAAAACAAGTCACACACAGTATTGAGGGAGGAGAGACCAGGATGTCCAGTCCTGGTGTGTTCTTTGCACTAGACCACAGGTTCAACACCAAGTAGGTCATTCACAGTTTACATATAGTTACATATGGTCTAATTCCCCGGCTCAGAAACTCTGGTTTCTAAGCATAAACCACAAAGACCGCCTCCATTGTCACCAAATAACAGCCGCTGACATTGATCAGGCTCTTTTTACACACCCCTGCTGTGCTTGAGCTTCACCTGCATCTGCTCCTTTAATCCTCACAATACGGTGAGGTGGGTACTATTATCCTCATCTTATAGTGGAGGAAGGTGAAGCACAGAGAAGTGAGGTAACTTGTGCAAGAGGAAATGGGGTTGAAATTCGGGCACCTGGGTGCTGGAGGCCAGTCTATTCACTAGTCATGCAGACTCCCCAAGGTCCGGGAGACCTTGCTCCCAAAGATACAAGAGCAGAACCCAAGCAGAGAGTCCCAGGCTAGGGGCTGCTGTCCATTCGGTCCTGGGTGATAGACACAGTAAGTACTAGCTAACGTTTATTGACCACTTATTACCTAAGGCACAAAGTCCAGTGCTCTGTATGCATGATTTAATAAAGCTCTACACTTTTCATATTTTACATATTACACATACAATCAGCTATTTATATTTAAGAAACAAAAAAAGGTACAGGGCACCTGGCCCCGGAAGAGCATGCAACTCTTGATCTCGGGGTCCTGAGTTTGAGCCCCAAATTGGGTGTAGAGCTTACCTAAATAAATTGATTAATTAATTTAAAAAAGAGCTGTAACGTATTATCATTATTATTATCAGCTCCATTGTGCAGCCAGGGATACGGAGGCTTTGAAGACGTTCAGTAACTTGCCCAACATTCCACAGCGAGTAGAACAGCCAGGATAGAAAGCCTGTCTTTCTGCCCATCTAGGTCCTTACCCATAATGCTGTGTTGTCGGGCTCTAATGGTCCAAATGATAGTACTTAATCTCACCTTCCGAGTCCTCAGACCATCCCCACCCTTCTGCCTTGTTCCTCCAGAGCCCTGCCCAGGCTGAGAGGGGGGACGCCACACCATCCCGCCACCACCTAGTGGCCTGGAAGGACCTGGGTGGGCCACCAAGAATCACTGAGCGGTTCCTCCTCCCCCGCCCCCTCCGGGATAACCCGAGAGCCAGGAGGGACAGGGGAGTTCACCACACCCTGCATGAGTACCCAGGGAAACTTCCCCTCACACACCCCACACACATACTCCAACTGGGGCTTGTATGTCCACAGCTGTACATTCAGCCACAGCTGTATTTTTCTCTTCAGACTCATCCTGCTGACTCAAGCTCCATTTTTCTGAGCACTTTTAGAAAAACAGAGTCCTGGCTCTATGACAGGCCTGGGGGGAGGAGATAAGGGAGGAATGAGGGGATGGGACCCATCCAACAGAAGGGCCTGTGACCTCAAATACCGGGGCACTCCCTCCCTAGGAGAAGCTGCTCTGTGCATTTCCCCAGGCTTCCCTTCCAGCCTGTCCCTCCTGGGCTCTCCCCTCCCTATCCCATTGTGCCAGTCCACTCCCCAAGCCTTGGGCAGGTGAGCCCCACAGCAAGGCTGTCTCGTTCTGAAAGGAGATCTGCTAGGTGCATCAGGAAAGGCAGCCAGAGGCCCCCCAGGGCCTGACCCCCACCCCTGAGCAAGGCTTCCAGGAGCGCAATAAGGGTGGCTCTGGGCCCCGGGGCACGGGCTATGCCCGGCTGCAGGCTGCAGGGCAGCAAAACAGCAGCTGGGCTATTCTTAGTGTCCGCTCCACTGGGATCAGGTCTGTGTAACAGCTGAAGGGCAAGTCCTCACCAGGTACCCCTGGTGCCAAACCCCTCCCTAGCCCCAACTCTGGCCCCTGGAGAAAGGAGGAAGCAGGGTGGCAGGAGTAGCCCGGGGGGAGGAGGAAAAGCTGAGCAAGTCAAGAGTGTCTGTGAGGAAGATGGAAGCTGATTCAGAGGTCAAGGGCAAAAGCAAGTCACAGGGGCGTTCCTGCGCTTGAGGGGAACAGGAGACTATGGGAAGGACTGGCTCTCACTCCGGAGAAACGCCGCAGGTCCCCGGGAGCTTCTCCAGGAGGCCATGCGGCTGCCTAAGCCCAGAGCCCCGAGAAGCCATAGCGGATGCCCAGGTACCATCTCATCACACCTGTTTGCTGATCTCTGCATTGTCACCTTCCCTACCTGAGGGCCCCGGGAGGCGCGGAGAAAAGGGCCTCTCCTTTTCTCCCCCCGCGCCCCGAAGGATGACCGAGGCGGCGGAGCAGGGGGCAGAGGAACCCACACACCTTCACACTCCAGCCTCAACTCTCTGCCCAGAGCCCGGCCCCAAGACTAACGTCCGAGAGCGCTCGGTCACCTCTCCCGCCCTCCGTAACCCCGCACTCCAGCCCAAGCAAGCTGGCCGGAGCCCGGGGACCCCGCGGCATCCCGGCCGCCGGCCCCCTTCCCGGCTCCCCAGCCCCGGACTGTGCGCGCCGCGGTGACTCATCCCGTCCCTTTCCGGTGAAGCGGAGACAAGGGAAGAAAATAAATGCAACTTTCCAAAGAAAACTCTGACGCTGAAGCTGCAACGGGAGCGAGCGGCCGGTCCGCCCGCCGTCTGCCCGGTCCGGGGCTCCCGGGAGGGCCCGCTCCCCGCCCACCCGCCGCCCGGCGCGGGACAGCGGGGGGACCCGGCGCTCCAGCCCAGCCCGCCCTCCGCGGAAGAAAGCCCCGCTCCGCGGGGACCGAGCGGCAGGACAGGGGGGCGCGCCCGGGGCCCGCCACCTCCCCCGAGAGTCTCGCGGGGCGCAGAACACGCCACCCCGCAGAGCTCGGCCGCGCGGCGCCGCTCCCTCCCCCGCGCCGGGGGTCCCCTCCCCTCCCCCGGGAGAAGAGGGGGCGCGCGCCTACCTGGCCGAGGCGTGCGGCTGTCACCCGGGGCCGGCGCGTGCGAGCCCGTCCCCCCGCCCCCCCACCCCGCCTCCTCCCAATGCGCGCCAGCCGGCCGCTTTTAAATCTCCAGGTTGCTCGGCGGGGGGAGAGAGCATGCGCGCTGGGGCTGCGGGAGGGGGCGGGGCGGGGCGAGGCGGGGCGGGGGTGGGGGGTGCGCGAGGGCTGGGGAGGGGTGGGGCTGGTCCCCGGGGGGAAAAAGCGGGCGGTCTCGGAGCGGTCTTTGTAGCCGCCACCGAGACGGGCAGCCCCCGCGTGGCTCCCCGACTGCCCTGTCATTACCTAGGGCCGTGCACCGCCCCCTCGCCGCTCGCCGCCCAAACATTTAGGTAAAAGCTGCTCCGCGGGGCACCTCCCGTCCCCGGAGCCAGTCTGCGACCATCACCCGCACGTGCTGTCCTGGCCGCCCGCCTGGCGCGGGGCTGAGCTGCACCGCCCCCAGCCAGGACCAGCCCTTGCAAGGAGAGGGCACGTTCTCCCCCAGTCACTCTTCCTACCGTTTGCTACCCTCTGAAACAGAAGGAGCTTCCTTAGAGCGAACTCAGTCCCTCTGTCTGAAGCTAAAAGCCGAATTTCAATTTGTTGTCCCCTGAAGGATGTGTATGGGGAAGAGGGAGTGATGCGCTGCCAGTAAAATGTTCCCTTTGTCAGCTGTTGAGCAAGGTCCCAACAGATACCGTGCTTCCAGAATGCCTTTGACAGGAGTGGAACAATGCAGGTGAGAGATGGGAGAACTGGAGGCCCAGGCTGGCCTTGGGGTGGGGGAGGCCCAGCTGTGTCTTTTTTCCTTCATGGGGTTTTATTGGGGTGTAGAGAAATCCCACTATGTGGGTTCTTGACTTGACTGCCACAGCATCACAAGAAGATGCCTTTGAAGGGGAGGACCTCGTTGGCTGTAGCCCTGGACTGGGCACTGGGTCCCTGGGACCCAGTGCTGGCCCTGTCACCAACCAGGTGTGATGGGAAGCAAGCCCCTTCCATATCCTGGGCCTCGGTAAGGAGTTGGCCAGGGCATCTCTAAGGGCACGGGAGCTGGGAGGCCAAGAAGAGAGGGAAGCAGAGAAGGGGGAGAGGAGCAATGGAGCCCCTGTAGGGTGGCCGTGGGTGGGGGGGGAGGTAAGGTGCAGAAGGGAGCAAAGTCAAGAACTTTCTAAGTCACTAAACAAGTTTCACTTGGAAACTGTCTCAGCACTCACTCCTCCAACAGGTGACCCTCTTAGCACCCCAGTGGCTTTCCCAAGCCTTTGGCATATCCACGTTGCGGCCAGCAGGGAGACTAGGGTAGAGTCCTGGGTCCCTGAGCTGGTGTCCCCCCTGCCCCAGAAAAGAGGGCAGGAGTCAGAGGGAATCTCAGGTCAGCCGGAAAATTACAGAATAGGAGAGAGTGGACGATGGTATTTTCCAGGCTTGGGGAAAGAACTCTGGGAGCAGGAGGGACTTGTCCGTCCTGCCTCAGCGGAGTAGCAACCCCTCTCTGCCCCCTTGACTTTAAGCCAGGAGCCGACATGCCTTATGCCTTGTGACCTGGGAAAGCGGGAGGAGGGCTCAGGGCAGTGACCAGACAGTGTGGTATGAGATCCTGGACCCTATCCAGCAGTGGCCACCTTAGTAAGTAAGTGCAGGTGACCCTTCTTTACCAAGCCAGGTAGAAGCCCTCTCCAGGGCCTGCCCACCCGGCACAGGGCACGGTTGGGCCCTCTGCTATGAAGATGCGCCCTCCTCCTCTTTCTGCTGGTGTAGCCTCATGTCACGATAATAATAATTAACTATTACTGATGGTGCCAGGCACTTTCTACATGCTGTCCATGTCTTAGCTCACTCCTTCCTTATGACAACTCAAGACTCCGGTACCGTTTTCGGATAAAGAGACTGAGGCATTCCCGTAGTCCAATGACGATTCCACACCTACCCATTGTCTCTGAGCTCCAGAAACAAGGCAGGGGCTCACCAGTGACTTCAAAGTCTTAGAGAAAGTCCTGACAACCCTACTACTTCTCACACTGCTGGGTCCTTTTGCACAAGTGGCCCCTTCTCTAGGCCTCAGTTCCCCTTTAAGTCTACTGTAGGAAAACCACCATGTCCCTTTCCTTCCTCCCTGCCCCCACCACACACACACACACACACACAGCCTACTCCCTAGCCACTTCCCATTTATAGGAAATGGGGGATGACGTGAGGAGCAAGGCCATCCTTGGGGAATGGCTAATAGTCTGGCTGGATATTGGAGAAACCGAAGATGCTGGCAAAAATGCATTAGCAGCTTCTGCTCCAGCCCCCACCCACAGCCCCTTCCCATTATCCCTGGGCTCAGAACAAGCATCATCCTTTCTACAGAGATAAGATACACAACTGGGGCTGGTTAGCCTAGAAGAAGGCTGAGAAGGCACAAAGGATCTGGCTCCCCTTGATGTTCCATCTCGTCCTGCCATCTCCACCCCCCAATGACTGTGGCCCCTTAAAGGCCTCTTTGCTTCTTCCCCTGCTTGCCTAGGGATGAGGGGTGAGCAGTCTGTTAAGCGTAAAGGCCACCAGCAGGGCCAAATCCTGGCTGTGGACTAGGAAGGCGGAGAGATGTGTCCCCTGGACACAGTAATTCCATCTATGGGATTTCTCTTGTGGCAAAATAATCGGTGATACAGTTGTCAGAAGTATGTACAAGGTGTTCATCTCATCATTCTTCATAACGGTGAAAAACTAGAAACAGTTTAAATGGCAGAATAATAAGCCATTGGCTAAGCAATTTATGGCAAATCCCTATAGTGGAACATTATGCCACCATTAAGAAAGGTGATAACATAGACGGATTTTATTTTATTTTATTTTATTTTATTTTATTTAAAGATTTTATCTAGGGGCGCCTGGGTGGCTCAGTTGGTTAAGTGACTGCCTTCGGCTCAGGTCATGATCCTGGAGTCCCAGGATCCAGTCCCGCATCAGGCTCCCTGCTCAGTGGGGAGTCTGCTTCTCCCTCTGACCCTCCTCCCTCTCATGCTCTCTGTCTCTCATTCTCTCTCTCAAATAAATAAAATCTTAAAAAAAAATAAAGATTTTATGTATTTATTTGACAGAGAGAAAGCGCACGCACACGCAAGCACACAAGCAGGGGGGGCGGCAAGCAGAGGGAGAGGGAGAAGCAGGCTCCCCAGTGAGCAGGGAGCCCAATGCAGGGCTCCATTCCAGGACCCTGGGATCATGACCTGGGGCGAAGGTAGACGCTTAACCAACTGAGCCATCTAGATGCCCCTATTTCTATTTTTTTTTAAGACTTTATTTATTTATTTGAGAAAGAGCACAAGTGGGGCAAGGAGCAGAGGGAGAAGCAGGCTCCCCACTGAGCAGGGAACCAAATGGGGAGGGGGGTGCTTGATCCCAGGACCCTAACATCGTGACCTGAGCCAAAGGCAGTTGCTTAACTGACTGAATCACCCAGACTCCCCAAAAGATTTTATTTTTAGGGAATCTCCACACCTAGTGTGGGGCTCGAACTCATAATCCCGAGACTAAGAGTCACATACTCTACTGACTGAGCCAGCCAGGCATCCCCCTGTAGAAGAATTTTAATTGACAGGGAAACACTGATGATATATTACCAATGAAAATAGCTGACTACAAAACAGCATGCACAGCGGGATATACATTTTTTTTTTAAATTAGGTATATATGGCAATATGGCATCTTGGATTGGATCTTGGGATAGAAAAAGGACATTAGTGGAAAAACTGGCAGGATCTGAATAAAATCTGCAGTTTAGTAAATAGTACTCCACCCGTATTAATTTCTCAGTTTAGATAATTGTACTGTGGTTACATTAACGTCAGAGGAAACTAGTTGAAGATTATACGGGAACTCTGTATTATCTTTGCAACTCTTTTGTAAGTATAAAATTATTCCAAAGTAAAAGTTTTTAAAAATTAAGTATATATTGGGGTGGTAGAGCATGAGGACTCTTGATCTCAGGGTCGTGAGTTCAAGCCCCATGTTGGGCTGGAGCCTACTTTAAAACAAACAAACAAACAAAAACCTTAAGTATATGTCTATGCAGAAGAAATGATTAAAAAAAATAATAACCAGGGATGCCTGGCTGGCTCAGTTGGTATAGCATGTGACTCTTGATCTCTGGGTCATGAGTTCAAGCCCCACAATGGGCACAGAGCTTACTTAAAAAACATAAATAAGGGGCGCCTGGGTGGCTCAGTCGTTAAGCGTCTGCCTTTGGCTCAGGTTACGATCCCGGGGTCCTGGGATCGAGCCCCGCATCGGGCTCCCTGCTCAGCGGGAAGCCTGCTTCTCCCTCTCCCACTCCCCCTGCTGTGTTCCCTCTCTCGCTGTGTCTCTGTCAAATAAATAAAAAAACTTCTAAAAAAAACATAGATAAGTAACCAAAAGGTGAACACTGGTTTTCTATAATTGGGAAGGCGATTTTGATCTGGGGGTGCACACTAGGGAAACTTCTGTATCTCCGTGTTTCCTATATGGATCCCAGATTGCTTTTGTAAATAGACTCAATAAACACCATTTTTTTTTTATTTTTTATTTATTTATTTATTTTTAAAGATTTTATTTATTTATTTGAGAGAGAGAGAGAGAGCACAAGAGGGGGGAGCGGGAGAGGGAGAAGCAGACTACCTGCTGAGCAGGGAGCCCGATACGGGACTCGATCCCGGGACTCCAGGATCATGACCTGAGCCGTAAGGCAGTCGCTTAACCAACTGAGCCACCCAGGCGCCCCAAACACCATTTTTTTAAAAAAAATATTTTATTTAGGGGCGCCTGGGTGGCTCAGTCGTTCAGCGTCTGCCTTCGACTCAGGTCATGATCCCAGGGTCCCGAGATCGAGCCCCGCATCGGGCTCCCTGCCCGGCGGGAAGCCTGCTTCTCCCTCTCCCACTCCCCCTGCTTGTGTTCCCTCTCTCGCTGTCTCTCTCTCTCTGTCAAATAAATAAATAAAATCTTTAAAAAAAAAAAGAGAGAGCGAGAGAGGGAACACCAGCCCCAGGGCCTCCTTACCAGAGAGGTTTGCGCGAAAATGAAGTGGAGCAGAGCTTGAGGAAAAATGAAGAAAGAACTGGAGGGATTATACCCACACACCTGGACCATATTTCCACCATGAACAAAAACGTTGTGGGCACAGAAGAGGAAGAAATTGAACCCACTGAAAGAAGAACTGGACAACCACATCTTCCCTCTCAAACCTCAAGCTTGGGGATGACAACAGCTTCTGGTTCCTGAGGTCACTCATGCTCCCCTTGGACTGTCATTGCTAGAAGCCGGAGCCTTGGAATTGCTGGCCAATGCAGCCCCCCATTACACCGCAGGGGACAGCCCAATTGGAGTGGCGCCCCAAGCAGGGAAGGTTTTAAAACAACAAACACCTTCAAGGGTACTTTCTTCAGGAAATTACCCTCTGACCTTGAAAACCAGAAACCCTTTTACGAAGAGAACTTTCCTCTGGATTTAAACTTCCTTCTGAGTTCTCTGCCCCACACGCCCACCTGGGCCCCTTGGGGAACCAAGGGAGAGACCAAAACTGCCTCCAAAGCAGAGAGATCCAGCGGAGCAGAGAGCAGAGGTGGGGAAATGTGGTGCCTGCCCAAGGTGCCTTGCAAAGGTGTTGACTTTGGCAGCCAAGTCAGTGTCAAAAAGGAATGGCTTCAGAGGGCCAACCTAGAGCAGAGGAGAGAGTCACGGGAGCCAGATCACAGATGAGTTCATTAAGGGAGTGGGGTCCCACGCAGCTGTAAGCAGGTTAAAGATGGTGGGGCCATTGTAGGGTTTTTAGGTACCAGGTAAGGGGTGAGCCTGGGTGAGCACAGTGGCCCTTCCCAGCTCTGAGAGCCAGTGAAACCCATCCCATTCTCCTCTCAAAGACCAGACCTGAGTCCTTTAGCCTCCCCCATATTTTAGGGGCATCAGCAGAATGTTCAAGTCCAGAAGCCTTAGAACTGGAGCGGAGAGGGCTCAGTTTGAGAAACCAACAGGCTGGTGGGGACTGGGGTTAGAGGCTGGAAGGGACCCCTTCGGGGCAGTGAGGCAGAGGTGAGAAAGATAACGCTGTCTCCTTCCCGGAATGGGTTTCAGGAGTAAACCAGACAACTTCCCTGTAAGGGCCTAACTGGGAAAGACACTTGTTAACTGGGCTGGGTTCTAAAATGCCTGGAGCAACGAGGTGATTATGTTGCTGTGAATGCCAGGGATTCAACTCCAGGAGCTCAGACGCCTGAGGGGCCAACTACCAGGTGGGGTTGGAGAATGGGGAGGGACAGCCAGAGGCGACCCGGCTCCCCGGCTCCCCGGCTCCCCGGCTCCGGGCATCCTGCCCGCCCTGAGCTCTCCCACCAGCTGGTCTCTGAGAGGCTGTGTCTCCAGTGGAAAAAGTGTGGGCTCTCCAAGGCTCCTCACCAGGCATCCCGTCATTCATTTCTCATTCAACAAACATTTATTAAATAACAATTACAAATCAGGCTCTGTGCTGGGGTGTAGTAATTTGACGCCTGCAAGCAAGTCACTTAACCTGGGAGTCTCAATTTTGATGCAGAAAGCTTGTCGGTAAGAATGTAGGTTGTTGCCTAAATAGGGGAGAATCATCCAGTCTTACCTGCGGAATCCCACCCGTGACGCCGCGCGGGGGTGGGAAAGAACGGGCTCGGCGCGCTCTCTGCCCTCGTGCGGGGCAGTCTTCGGAGGGGGGGGA
This sequence comes from Leptonychotes weddellii, assembly GCF_054177405.1. NCBI lineage: Eukaryota > Metazoa > Chordata > Mammalia > Carnivora > Phocidae > Leptonychotes > Leptonychotes weddellii. Next base: position 116,380,690 of record NC_138374.1, read on the forward strand.
ATAGAAAGTGCTGCAGGGTGCCTGGGTGGCTCAGTTGGTTAAGCGACTGCCTTCCGCTCAGGTCATGATCCTGGAGTCCCGGGATCGAGTCCCGCATCGGGCTCCCTGCTCGCCAGGGAGCCTGCTTCTCCCTCTGACCCTCCCCCCTCTCATGTGCTCTCTCTCATTCTCTCTCTCTCAAATAAATAAATAAAATCTTTAAAAAAAAAAAAAGAAAGTGCTGCAAAAATATGATGCAGCAACACATCAGCAAGCGCAAGAACCTCCAGGCTACACAGCAACTCCAGAGGTCAGAAATGATCGCAGAGTTCAGTGGGATAAATCCAGGGAAGCCGGGAAGAGCCGGCAAGTTGTGAGCTGGGGTTCTGAGGCCAGTATGCTGGTGACGGGGAATAATTACTTGTTTCCTGCTATACTTAACGGCTTACAAAGCACGTTCGCAGACATGGGGTTTGATTCTCACAGGTCCCTCTATGGTGGGCAGGTGCCTACCTCCTTTTATAGACGGGGAAACTGAGGTCAAGTAACTCGCCCAAGGTGGCAGAGCAGAAGCAAGTGAGAGCCCGAGGCCCGTCATCAGGGTGTGCTCAGAGCCCCGAGTTCCTTCCCTGCCCGGTGGCGGCAGAACCCAGGGTCCGCTCCCCCTCTTTCGGCTCCGCGCCTCCATGCTGTTTGAGGGCAAGAGCGGCTGCAGGCCCAGACAGAGCCCAGACCAGGAAGCCAAGGAGCTCAAAGGGGATTTGGGTGCCGGCTGTGACTCCACGGTCTTCAGAGTGTGGAAAATAGAGGGGTCAAGCAAGGGGCAGGAGGGTGCCAGGGAAGAGGCCCCAAGGAAGGTCTTGTTCCATTCTCCCTGTGGAGCTGACTCTCTGGACAGCAAGGCAGGACTACAAGGAGGAGGGCTCAGCCATACCCACCAGTAAGTGCTCCAACACAGAGGCAAGGAGGGCCACACGAGGAGGAAAACACTAGAACTGCAGCAAGACGGGTGGGAGTCAGACCAGAGGAGGGACTTCCCAGGCAGCCGAGGTAAGGTGTGAAATTACTAACCTCCCTTCCCTCAGTGTCCCCTCAAGCTGAATCCAGAGCAATACAGCGAAGGGATAAGGGATGGGTGAGATGACCCGTGGCAGGCCCCATCTTGGGGATCTGATGGGGGGTGTCCTGTGGGTGGGGCAGCTTCTCCTGTTCTGCGAGGGATGACCTGAATGTGCCAGCAGTTGTGGGGAATAGGCTGGGTTGGAGTGACTTTTGGCAGGATTTACTACTGTACCTGGATCTGCGTGCGTGTCTGCGGGGTGAGGGGAGCTGGTACTAATTTAAGCGGTTATAAAGCCCTTCTCACGGTCCTGATGCAATGCTCAGTATAATAAGCAAGTGAGTAATTAGTAATTAGATTGTGAACTAACCTCTTGCCTCAGGGTATGGTACCACTTTTGCACAATCCATCCGCAGGCCTACGGGGAAGAGAGGCACAGGACTGAGTCTAGGTCTGGGCAGGGCCACCAGTCCCCTGACTCTGGAGCCCCAGAGAAGCAGAAGGAATTGGTAGGAAGGGCCCTTCTGCTGGGCTCCGCTCCAAGGCCAGGAAAGGGAGAGGGAACTAATCCACAAAATCTATATCCTAGCTTTTGTTTGGTTTTCCTTTCCTTCCCTCCCTCCCTCCTTCCCTCCCTCCCTCCTTCCTCCCTCCCCCTTTTCTTTCTTTCTTTCTTTCTTTCTCTTTCTTTCTTTCTTTTTCTTTCTTTCTTTCCTTCCTTTCTTCTTTCTTTCTTTCCTTCCTTCCTTCTCTCCTTCTTTCCTTTTCTTTCTAAGTAGGCTCCACACCCAACGTGGGGCTTCAACTCAAGGCTCCAAAATCAAGAGTCACATGCGCTACTGACTGAGCAGCCAGGCGCCCCTGGTTTTTCTTTCCTCTAATTAATTTTGGAGGCCCTCCCAGGGCTGCCATGTACAGTTGTACATGTTCTTTACTCCCCAGGCACAAGGAGGCAAGGTTCATGGCTGCATCGCCCTTTCCCTACGTTGCATAAAAGCTCTGTACAGACTGGCCGTAGCCCTGGCATCTTTGATGGACCGAGCTCTGTGCCTGGCTCCGAGAAATACTTCCTGTCTCTCCCCTCCTCTGCTTCAGGTCACTCTGTCCTCCTACCCCTGTTTTTAATCTTATGCCCATCCCCAGAATAGGCTCTCTAGAGACTTGGTGTGGGCAAAGATCATGGACTCTGGAGTTAGAGACTTGGACTTGCTGGCCGACTGTGCCCTTACTCGTGGTAAACTTGGGGCAAGCGATTTAACTTTGCTGAGCCTAGCTTGCCCTGAGCAAAATGGGGATTGTAGTCCCCATCCCACAGGGCTGTATGAGAAGTACGGGGTGCTTCGCTTAGGGCCTGACACAGAGCCGTAAATAATCACTGCCCTGGTCCCTTTTCCCCCATCCCCTGCCTCCCACCCCCTTCTCAGAGCCATTGCCAGGTTCTGTCCCCCTCACCCTGCCAGTCTGTATCCTTGTCCCCATTCCCCGGTCCCTTGCAGGTGAATGGCACTGTTTTCAAAACCCTTGCACAGACACCTCCCATTTGCTCCTGACCTTTCTGAGCAACAGACAGGAAAGGTATCAGTTCTGCCTTTATAGGAAGAGATCACAGCACTGGAGAGGTGACTTACGAAGGCTACAGGGTGGCAGAGCTGGACTAGAACCCAGCCCACGCCCTTTGTGTTGAGCGCCCTGGGGGTCACGTGGGGGTTTCTGGAACTTCACCAACACCTTCAGGTGCCACCTGAAATCCTCTCCTCCACCCTCTCAGCCCAGAGCAGGTGAGGAGCAGAGGAGAGCCAGGGCCCAGAGGCGCTGTTGTTCTAGCCGGGGCCGGAAGCAGGCTGTTATCTCCAGCTAACTGCCCGGGGCTGGCACCGGAAGCCTGGGCCCCATCAGAGATGCTGAGATCAGACCACACGCGGGGGGCGGCCTGGATGTGAGCAGTTGCTAGCATCCCCATCCCCGGGGCCTCCCAGCTCTGAGACATGCCTCCCTCCCCTCACTCGCATCTCCTGGATGGTATAGAGTGTCTTAGCCTCCAGTCGGCCTCCTCCTCTGCTTGGGCTTGGGCCATGCCGTGCCTTGGTTATTTCAAAGTCACTCAGCCACTTTGGGCCTGTAGGCTCACTCTGTCTATTGCAAGGGGTGGGCACAAAGATCATAGCTCATTCCCTTGAACCCTCCCTGGCTTTATGGCTTTCATGCTCAGCATGTCATTGGTCCTCACAATGACCTTGGGAGACAGGTATTATTAGAAGAGGGTACTGTAAACTTGGAGAGGTAGCAGGTGACTCGCTGGGGCTACACAGCTCAGTGTTGGAGCCTGGCCCCGACCCCTAGCCCTCTGACCATGTCTACTTCTAAGGAAGGCCACCTAAGGGGGTGGAGGGTGCTGGGACCTGGGCTGGGGGAGGCAGGACCATGCTCTGGCTCTATCTCTGCTCCCTGAGAAGTCTTTGGTAGGATGGGCCTTTTCTTCCTTACAGGGCACAGGGCTGGGCGCCTGGGTGGCTCAGTCGTTAAGCGTCTGCCTTCGACTCAGGTCTCTCTGTCAAATAAATAAATAAAATCTTTAAAAAAACAAAAAGAGGGCACAGGGCAGTGGCGGGGTGGCTCTGCCCTTCCCTCCAGACATCCCAGAGAGGTGGAGGGGGGCCGGGCAGAAGGATGAGGCCGTGGGACAGCAGGCTTCTGCTTTGGCCCCTCGCCAGCCCTCGGGGGGCCGTCCATCCCCAGGATGGAAGCTTGTTCAAGGACTGAGCCTTTGCATTTGCATTTTGATTCTTCTTCTCCCTTCCCTCCACAGGCTGGATAACTTGCACACACCTCCCCCCCCACCCAAGGCCACCGTCTCTGCCACACGGAGGGGGAGCCTCCCAAGGTGATTATAAGCTCCCCAGAGAGAGAGGCCTGTCATTAGGAGCAGACTTGCCACTTCCTAGAAGCAGCTAGCTCTCCTGGTTTTTTTCTAAGAACCTACCAGGGCTCTCACCGACTGCCTCCTACATGGCGGGGCCTGCGATGTGGACGTGGACCGGCTTCTGAGGAGAAAGGATGTGGACGTGGACCGGCTTCTGAGGAGAAAGGGTGCCGAGGGCTTCCCGCCTTTGTCTTTGACAGTTGTTGTGCCTAAAGTTAAGCCACTTGAACCACCCCGCCTCCCCCACTTCTAGGGAAAAACTAAGGGGAAGGGGGAGGTTAGCTGCTGCAACAAGGCAAGGGGCTCTCATGGGGCGCTGCTCCGGGGGCCTCTTCCCCAAAAGGCTTAGCCGGTGTGCAGCCCCCCTCCGTTTCTCTGGCCGGGGTTCGGTGAAGCAGGCCTTCCAGAGCTCTGATAGACGAGCGGTCCCCCGGGGCCGTGCCGTCCTCCTGCTGCCAAGCAGCCTCTAAGACAAGCCCTTTCGCTTTTGACCATCAGCCGAGGGTCCACACATTTCTTCTATAAAGGGCCGGCCGGCACAGGAGTGGGCGTGGCTGTGGTCTAATATCATTTTATTTCTGGACCCTGGAATTTGAATTTCATACAATTTTCATGTGTCACGGACTGGTCTTGTTATTTATGTTTTTTCCCAACCACATAAACATGTAAAAACCCTTCCTCCCTCATGGGCCACACAAAACCCAGAGATGGCCTGGATTTGGCCCAAGGGTGGTGGTTTTCTGTTTGTCCCTCCATTGCCATCGCCTTGTGAGTCGCCCTCCTTAAATAAAAAGGACGATAATGTTGATTAAAGGAGCGGAGAAGAGATTAGTGTGCACCAGCACCTAGGGGCTATTTTACTGCCTTTGGATAACCATGTGGATTTATTTTTAAACCAGTGCTTATTCCATACCTGTTTTGTGCTTTCACATGCTTCTCTCGTCCTCATGGCAGCTAAATGGTAGCTTTTTTTTTTTTTTTAAAGATTTTATTTATTTATTTGAGAGAGAAAGCACATGAGAGGGGGGAGGGTCAGAGGCAGAAGCAGGCTCCCTGCCGAGCAGGGAGCCCAATGCGGGACTCGATCCCGGGACTCCAGGATCATGACCTGAGCCGAAGGCAGCCGCTTAACCAACTGAGCCACCCAGGTGCCCTAAATGGTAGCTCTTGTGTTTTACGTCTGAGGAACATGAAATGCAGAGAGGCCGAGTGACTTATCTGTGGTTGCGCAGTTAATATATGGCAAAGCTGGACGGAACCGCCACCAGATCATCGAGCCTTGGAAACCAGCGTTCTGCCCATGTCATGGACCTTTTCCAGCCCCAGGGCAACCTCAGGGGGATTCATCTGTCCTCCAACAAAATACTGGCTAAGACCCTTCTAGATGCTGGGGACACACGGGTGAAGAGGACAGGCAAGGTCTTAGAGTATACATTCTAGCAGGGAAACCACACAGATTTAATGGCTAAATAATGTCCAATGGCTGTGAAGGAAGGAAAACAAAATGATGAGTTAGAGGGCGTGTGGGGAGGGGTGGGGGAGGGAGGTCAAGAAAGAAAGGACCCTTCAAGGGGGTGACATTTGGCTAGATCCTGAAAACTAAGAAGGAGCTCACCCCTGGAAGATCTAACAGGAAAGCCCTAGAAAAATGGAACAGCAAGTGCAAAGGCCCTGAGGCAGGACCTGCCTGTAAGGCAGGCAAGTGCCAGGAATTGAAAGAGAGCCAGAGCAAGAGAAGGAGGCAGAGATGGGACGGGAAAAGTGAGCAGAAAGGAGATGATAGGAATTTCATTCTTGCACAGCAGGAAGGCACTACAAGGAGTCAAGCAGAGGAGGGACATATCTAATTTATGTTTTTAAAGGTCACTCTGGTGGTATGGAGTTGCCAAGGAGAAGTATCAATAAATTCAGTGAAAAAAGAAGTTTGAAACAAAACAGGATGTCTGCTGTGAGGACTGGAGCAGCATGCGGAGGGCCTAAACGGGTTAGGGGTTACACCCAGGGAGAACTCTGTCTCCACCTTCCCTCTCCTCTCTCCTCTACCACCACCCCCTCACTTGAGGAGGCCAGCCCTCTGAGACCCAAAGGGAGATGGGAGAGAGAACTGGCAGAGAGAAGGAGGCATTTGGGAAAAGAGTGTCCTATTGTCCCCTGCCACCCCAGAGACTGGCTTCAAAGTCCGGGGACTCTTCCCAGCCTGCACCTGGGAGGCACCAGAGGCAGGAGGAGGAGATAAGAACAAGGAACAGGGTGTCAAGACTCTGCCATTTCCTTCTCTTCCAGAGGAGAGACCCAAAGGGAGCTAACCCTTGTTCAAAAGAAACGAGAATGGGAACAAGTACGGGAGGTTCTGTTTCTCCCTTTCCAGTGACCAAGGGCTGGGGACAGTCCCATGATGGGATCAAAAGGTTAAGCATCTTCGTCAGATCAAAGTCTCAACTGGGAGGAGGGCCGTGCAGGGGCAAGCGGTTTCTGGGAGGCTTTGGAGGCATCAAGGACTTTGGCAGCTTGGGGTCTGGAATTTGAAGGGAGGGGTGGGTTGGTGGATGGTTCGCTTGCACTTGGCAGGGAAGGGATCCTACCCAGCACAATCTCATTGCTGTTCCAAAGTGGGACAACCACTGTCCACCTCAGGCCTCTAACATAGCAAGGAGAGCACACCTTATAAGTAGGAAAAACAGCACCAGCCGAGTGGTAGTGAAACTGAAGATCCCTTGAGCGGAATCCCGTTGGCCGGATCCTGCTCTGCGCTGAGGCAATGTGCCCGCCACAGAACCACAGAAGCAGAGAGAGGCAGCCTGCGTCCAATCCAGTCAGCTGCCCACTCCCAGCACATCCCCGCCCGCCCCCCCGCCCCGGCCCTTCTCAAACTCTCCCTCCTACTCTTGTACCTCTATGGGCTTCCTTTAAACCAGATTTCTGAAGTCTTTTCCTGATTAGCCCGGCTCCGATGTCTATTGCCCCTCCTTCCCCTTTGGGAGGGGAGAGAAGAAGGAAACTAACATTTATTCAGGGGTCACTTGGAGTCAAGAACTTTGTATATACTGTTTTATTCATTCCTTATGACTCTTATGAGAAAAATATTTATGTTTCTTTTACAGAAAGGTTAAGGACCTTGCCCAGAACACACAGCTAAAATGTGGTGCCAGCAGGATTTGAATCAGGTCTGCTTCCAAAGCCCTGCTTGCTTATCTTCGCTCTTAGAGCCGCCTGGGCATCTCTGTGACTTCCTTGTTTATTGGTGCACACTTTTCTGTGCTTTTTGTCAGCTGTTCTCATTCTCTTCCACCTGTAGATTGAGCCCTACCTTTGGTTTCTCTCCTGTCGTCCCAACTGCTTCATGCTAATGATGACTGTGCATCTTCCGATCCATCCTTTCTTCAGAGGTGCCTTGATTTTTGGTTGGTTGTTGGAAGTCACGCCATCATGCATGGTAATTCTTGTGTTCTCCTTCCCCTGTACCTGGATAGAAGTGCTGTTTGTCCTCTGTCATTACCAAGGAACAGGGACTGAGCATCCACTGTGTGCTCACAGGATGCTGTCACTGGATAGAAAATCACTTGATGTTCACATCAAACCTGGACGCCAATGTCCACAGCAGACTCATTTGTAATAGACATTGTAAACTGGAAGCAACATAGATGTCCTTCAACAGGTGAACAGTTAAGCAAACTCTGGTACTAACACGCCAGATTATGACTCGGCAATAAAAAGGAATGAACTGTTGATACACATAACAATTTGAGTGATCTTCAGGGAATTGTGCTGAGAGGTAAGCCGACCCCACAACTCACATGCCATATGACTCCTTTCATATAACATGTTTGCAATAAAACTTGAGAAACGGAGCACAGCATGTGGTTGCCAAGGATCTGGGATGGGCAGTGGCGAGCCGGGTTACAGAAGGACAACATGAGGGATCCTGTTCTCTGTAGGGTGGTAGTTGTTCAGAATCCGGATTGCGACAGCTCAGGTGTACATAGGCGACAAGATTGAAGGAAAGTAAACACGCACGCAAACACACACTCATGCCGCAGGTGAGTCAAAGGGGCCATCTGCATGGGATTGGTGGAATATATCAGTGTCAATATCCCGCTTGTGATATTACACTAAGTTTTGCCAGAAGTTACCATTTAGCAAAGTGTATAAGTAATCTCTCTATATTATTTCTTTTAACTGCATGGGAATTTACAGTGATCTCAATTTTAAAAAAAGATTCGAGAGATCTCCTGCCCTCAAGGGCCTCACAGTCTCGGCGTGTCCCCTGTTCCTTTTCTCTGCCTCTGTCCCGCTCCGGCTCAGGGCTGAGCGTTGTTGAGACATAATAAATGGGTGGTCTGATTTTTCTCATTTTTCTCGGGGAAGAAATCGCTGTGTGGTCAGTGAAGGGCCATCCATTCCGGTTAATCTTCAAGCCTCTTCCTGATTTCCCCAATCCCAAGCTCCTGGACTTTGCATTTTGTTAAGGGAGAATTGGGAGGGGGAAATCACCTAGAGCCTTGGGGGTCGCCCGCCCCCCCAGATCAGGGGTGTCGGAGGAAGGCCACAGAGAAGAGGCCAGAGAATTCTCTGTGGCTCGGCGCCCCCAGACTCCCCTCTGTAGGGCCCAAGACCGCCCTCCGTTCCCGCGGCCCTGCCCTCTCTCTCGCTCCCGCGCTGGAAAGAGGAAAGGTGCCCAGAACCCTCACATCCTGGAACAGGCTTCATGAGTAACCCTTCTAGGGAAGCAACGCAGCTGTTTCCTGCCCCCCCTCGCTGCTCCCTCCTCGGCCGCCTCACCTATGGTCCCACGTGGCACTGGCTTCCACCACCGCCTGCCTCCCGGGGGCGGTGTGGAGGGAATGAGCCTGCCGCCTGGCCTGGGACCTCCGCCAACCTCCCCGGCCACCCTGCTGTGTCCCCCCCCCAGCCAAGCTGGAAGCAGCTGGCCGGTACCCAGCAGCTGGACACAGCAGGGGTGGGCCAGCCACGCTCCCTCTCACTCCCGAGCAGCAGCTGAGGGGCTGGGGATAAACAACCCCTCTTCCTCGGGGACTCTCCGACAGCCACCACCTAATCTCATCCTTGGCTCGGCTTTCCTGAGAGCATCCATGTCACAGCCGAGCCCAGTGGCAGGTTGGAACCCAGGCCTCCGGGGGCAGGAGGAAGCAGTCCTCCGTGCAGCCCGCCGGCACCCCTGGGCGGGGGGGGGCGGGGAAGGCACGGTTGAGGGACATCTGCTTCCTTCTTGCCCCTCCCATGATACCCACGAGTCGAGGGGTACCGACCTGGGCCTGGGGTTTCCCAGCTCAACAGAAACTATTTCCTTTCACAAAGAGGCATGTAATTAGCCTGCGGGAAATGGGAACCTGGAGATCCAGCATCCGAGCCTCTGTTGGCTACTCTGACAAGAGGGGGGCAGCAGAGAGATGAGAAGCCCCCCTTCCAGCCTCCCATCCTCCAAAACACACACACACTGGGTCCTCTGCCCGTTTCTCTCTTGGACCCTCACCCCGGCCACACTCTGGGTGCCCTAGAATGTACTGACTGCCTTTGCCAAGGGTGGGGGGGTGCCGGGTGGAGGGAGGCAGGCAGAGGCACACTCCCCAGAGGGTGGTCCTGTGTGGGACTGGCCTCCCTGCTCCACCTTTCACCTTCACTCTCCACTCACGCCAGCCATCCCGGGACCGTAGGTGTGGATGTCCACCTAGGTGTGGATGGCAGTCCCAGGCTTCCCCAGCACCCAGCGCCCCTTCCTTCATGGGGACCTACTGCAGCATGAGAGAGGCAGGGCTAAGTGGGGGCTCACACTACTCCCAACCCACCCCCTCCTCAGCCCGCCTTAGTGCAGCCCTATCTCCTAGGTGGAGCTCCCACGTGAACCGTTTCACGAGGCGGACTGGTTCCCTGTGGTGTGCACCACCCACCACCCACCACCGCCTAACCACGGAGATCTGACTAGCCGGGAGAATGCCGTTCTGAGGCAGGCCTGGCCTGTGCCCTTCCCGAATGTTCGAGCATTCCAACACAGACCCTGTCTGGCTCCATCCACAAATACCAAGATGTACATAAGAAGCCTGTTGTTTGCCAGCTACTTTGTAGGACAAGAATAAACAAACAGCTAGGGCCTGAAGCAAGGCATTGAGGAGACTCAGAGGATAGGGCGCCAGGGATGCCGAGGCAAGGAGGCTGGGTGGTTCCCAACCCTTCCTCCCATCCCCGTATTCACACAGATTGCACCATCATCCCACCCTCAAGAGAAAACACAGAGGAATGTAACTTGCTTTGGCAACAAGGATGAAGGCCCTATAGTTCCCCGGCTGGGGCTCCTTGCTTATGCTACTGATGTGTTACGAACTTGTCATCCCCTGGGGTGGAAATACTACAGGGCGGCCTCCTACTAGGCAGTTTCACTTAGGATCCTCACTCCCACTCTGAGAAGCAGAACTTACTGACATAGTTAACAGTCTGAGAAACAGACCAGGGAGGCCAAGTGTCTTGTCAAGCAAGGGCCCAGCTGGTTGCTTTGTGGAGAACCAGAACTCAAGCCTGGGTCCCTGAATTTCTGTCAAGAGCTTTTGTTTGTTTTCCATTGTATCTCTCTTTTCACTGTTTTCCGTCAATCCATTGCTCCCTGACGCTTCTACTAGAGGCCGGATATTCTGGGAGGCCAATGAAAGGAACCAAAATACAATCGATCAGCATTGACCTTAGTTAGTAAAAAGGTTGCAGAGTGTCGTGGTTGTTGGGCTATGGGATCCGGGGTACATGGTTCGAGGATGTCAAGACCTCCGTTTCTTCCTCTGTAAATTGGGGAGAGCGGTATTACCTGTATCTGAAGGGACTGTCACGAGGATTCAAGGAGAGAAGTCCTGGTAAATGTTCAAGACGGTTCCTCGCACTCAGAAACAGGAGTTACTGTTATTATTAACACAGTGTCAGAAGAAGTAGAAGTTGACAGCCAAAATGAGTTTCCCAGGGTGAGATGTACATTATTAAAAGATGTTACCGTGTATGTTCTCTTTGCTCCGTTCTTGAACATGAACATCTGTGGTTTGTCGAAGACGTTTTCAGGGTCCAGCTGTCTTTCCAGGAAGAGAATGAAAAAAACCCTCAAAACCAAGGCCTGGAGTCCAATAGCAGGCAGCATCCTTAAGTCACAGGATAAAAAGCAGAGGTGCCAGAGAAGGTCTGTGACAGTGGCATCCATCGAAGGGAAAAGGATCAGTTTTGTCTCCGGGGACTCTTACAGAGAGATGAAGCATCCAAGGATGAAGACAATTATTTCCAGGAAAGGCAAATAAGGTTTCAGCTATAGAATTTCATTGGTGCTCTTGGGCCAAACCCCAACAGGATGCAGTAACTGCTCTGTCTCAATATCATCACCTAGACCAAGTTGCCTTTTCCAATCAGGAGAAAAGGGCAAAGACTTGGTCCCACTGATCCTTTGGCATGATTTAAACCACCAGTGGTTCTCAAATGTCAGTGTGCTCCAGAATCACAATGGCTTGTGAAACCCATTCTGTTGGGCCCCACCCCCACGGTCTCTGATTCAGTAGGTCTGGGATGGTATCAGAGATTCTGCACTTTGAACAAGTTCTCAGCTGATGCTGAAACTCTTGGTCCCAAGATCACATTTTGAGACCACTGGATGAAAGCACTTTCCTATGGGCAGCAAAGCAGATCAAATTGCAGAACCCTTAATACCTTGCTTTCCAATGCATATAACAGTTACATGGAGTTATTAATTATTACTCTTTTCTCTCACATTGATTAGAAAATAAAGATGTGT
>NC_138374.1:116392519-116408711 GCF_054177405.1 Leptonychotes weddellii
CTCTTTTGAAAGTCTGATTGACATACTATCAAGTGAGTAGAGCAAAAGGCCTCAAGAGGCAGGGTTCCATGTTCGTCATGCTAGTCCTTCACCATTGGATGCCTTCCTGTGGAGAACCTTGCCTTGTGTCCCTCTCTGTGACCAAGCTCATGTTCTGACTCCACAAGAAGGCTGTGACTTCCTTGTCTTCCAGACAAGAAGGCTGTCAACTTTCCTAGTTCACAGCTAAGTTTTCTTAATACCACACTCATATAAGAGGGAACAAAAATCCAGTTCTCACGACCTTAAGTGCTGACACTTGTCCAAACTGCCTAATGAGGAGGAAGCATGTGTCATGTACTTTCACAGAACTCAGTGATGGTAATTGGGTTGAGAAAAGTGAAAATTTTACTAAAGCCAAAATGACCAGTTCTAGCTGCTTGAACAAGATAACATGACAAGAGGAACTTTCGACTTCTGGGACTTATCTATACAAGAAGCACAAGGGATGTTCTTTAAAATCTGATGGAAGAGATTGTTACAAGATGACAGGCTCCTGACCAGAATGTCAGAATTTATAGTCTGACCATTACTGAACTTACATAAACCAAACTTTTTTTAAAGGCCTCCTCACTCTCTGTTGAAATTGGGTCTTTCTTCCTCAAGGCTGAAGAGAATTTGCGGGGGAGGAGGGAGGCATCCATCTCGTCGCTGTAGCTTATCCCTGAGGTTCAGTTGCCAAGATGCGCTTCGTCTATAAAAGGCTCTCCTGATAGGGGCCGTCCAAAAAAGCAGAAGAGTGAGGCTCCAGGATCGTGAGAACATAGGAGAGGCCACACTGTATCACTAAAACTGTTCAGTTGAGGCCCCTGGGTTCTGTCCCTGATAATGACGCCAGGGGATAGCTGGGTGGCTTCATCTCTGGTATGAAGACGGAAGACTCAAAACAATGCTGATTTCATATCCCCAAAATATGCAACCGACCACTATTTCGAATCAGTTTTCTCATCCAAATGAGTGTGCCCCCATTGAAATAGACGTCCCCATACAGTTTGTAACCGCTGGATGAAAATTTTTTTCCTCTGAGAGGCTGAAGAAACATTCAACTGCAATCAGCTCTGTGTACTTATATTACTAAAAACACACTTTTAGGAGTGCAGGTGACTCGGGAGACGCCGTCACTCTTCCCTCCCTTCAAAAGCTGCCCTGTATTGTGGGTTGGTTAAAGTTTACCCTTGTGCAAGAGTGTTCTTGCTAATAAATAACTCATTTGTACTTCAGAGACAAAGCTAAAAGGATTTCAGTTCTGCAGGAAGGTTTTCACCACCACATACCTTGCCTAGAGGTACATTGCTGCTTTTGTTTGAGGCTGGTTGGTCGCTAGTGCCAACAGCGCCTTGGGTGTACGGCAAGCGCTTTCCCAGGCTAACTTAGGTGCACGGGAGAATCGGGCCCTCATTATCCCCCTTTTATAACAAGGACAATCGGGCATGAGGTGGGGGGAGACGCGGGGGGCAGGTGCGTAGGTGACTTGCCTGAGATAACCCCATAAACTGATCTTCCGCTTCAGCCACCATCAGCCACAAAGCTTCTTGAAGCAGGTCACAAGTGGAGGAAAGATGACAGGGGGTTTCAGTACAACAAAGGACTGCTCATGCTAGAGTGGGCATGACATGTTCTTCTCAACTCTGCTGCCGAACGCGTCCAGTTTCTGGAAGAATCCAATTTTAAATATTTCATGCTTCAGTTACTTAAACCATAAAAATATCCCAGAAATGCCACTGAGATCCAAACTGTATCTTTGACTGGGTTTCCTATCGGGGAGTAGGACAAAAGTCTTCACTGTACCACAGGTCCCAATTTTTGGTTTGGGATATAGTCACCATAATTTTCATTGTCAATAAATATTGCCGGCTAGGGACACCCGGGCAGCTCAGTCGGTTAAGCATCTGCCTTCGGCTTGGGTCACGATCCCGGGGGTCGTAGGATCGAGCCCCACATCAGGCTCCCTACTCAGCGAGAGCCTGCTTCTTCCTCTCCCTCTGTCTGCCGCTCTGCCTACTTGTGCTCTCTCTCTGTCAAATAAATAAATAAATAAATAAATAAATAAATAAATAAATAATCTTTTTTTTAAAAGATTTTTTAAATTTATTCGACAGAGAGAGACAGAAAGAGGGAACACAAGCAGGGGGAGTGGGAGAGGGAAAAGCAGGCTCCCTGCTGAGCAGGGAGCCCGATGTGGGGCTCGATCCCAGGACCCTGGGACCATGACCTGAGCCGAAGGCAGACGCTTAACGACTGAGCCACTCAGGTGCCCCATAAATAAATAATCTTAAATATATATATATATATATATATTGCGGCTAATTCAGAGGGAATCTCTAGAAGCAACAAGTGTTCTGGCAACTCCCATTTTTACTGTCTGGCATTATTTATATCTTAATTTTTTTTTCTAAAGTGCTCTCTCTGCCCAGTGTGAGGCTTGAACTCACGACCCCGAGATCAAGTCACCTGCTCTACTGACTGAGCCAGCCAGGTGCCCCTCCACTGTCTGGCATGATTACTGTCTGCACTTAGACTTGAGTCTCCCAGAGAGGGGCATCTGCTTCTCTAGACTGCTCAGTGGTGTGATGCCTAGAGAAGAGTGAGCGGCCCTTGAACCAAATATTTGGTCTTGTTGCTTCACTTGAGGGTGTGGGGAGAGAATGAGGGAAAGCAAGATGAGAGGAGGAATGGAGGAACCGCCTGCTTCGCTGATGGCCCAAGACTGGCCCATTGTGAGAGGCCTAGGACAACAACTGATCTCTTTACCCTGCATACCTGCATTCACACCAGCGCTTCCCTACAATGAAGCTTTGGAAGCTCAGCTCTGCACTGTTCCAGGTTTGCCAGGAAATGCTGTTGGTCTTGTACTTGAGCCAGCAATGTGGCTCTCCGTCCATAAGGTAGCAGGTTCCCCAACCACTTCTAGGCATACCTGGTTCGTGTATAAACAATATTTTTGCCCCAGAAACAGTATACCCATAGAAACCATTCATTCACAAAAACAAGAGAAGGAAAAGAGAGATAGTGGTAAATGAGGTCAGGGGCAGGAGAAAAAGAGTAAACAGGCGGGGCTTGGAGCTTGTAACTGAGCCATGGCATGCATTAGATACAAAGTTAGGTTACTGAAGCCCCAGGTTAGGTTCTGAGATCTCCAGAGAATGTCAACTGAGGGGCGCCTGGGTGGCTCAGTCGTTAAGCATGTGCCTTCAGCTCAGGTCATGATCCCGGGGTCCTGGGATCGAGCCCCGCATCGGGCTCTCTGCTCAATGAGGAGCCTGCTTCTCCCTCTCCCACTCCTCCTGCTTATGTTCCCTCTCTTGCTGTGTCTCTCTCTGTCAAATGAATAAATAAAATCTTAAAAAAACCAAACAAAACTGAACCTAAAACACTAGTATGTGCTATATAATAAATGAAACTTAAACAAACAAAAAAGAATGTCACCTGAGTCCTCAACTCAAAAACACAGTCTTACAAAAGAGCTTTGTTATGTCATTATTGTTAAAAACTTTAGAAGTAAGACCACATTTTAAAAAGGCTTAGTATTTTATTCCACTAGGGCTGAACGAGTGAACTACAAGAGAACCGAAGTGAGGATGCATGGATTTCTATTGTCACTGTCTCTGCACACTTTTTATTGATTCTATCACTACACATACTCAGTTCAATGTGGACGAGAATCACTTCTTGCCACCTAACCAATCAGCTGGAGTTACCAAATCGGTAATCTTATCCTAGAAGTTTAGGCCATCACTGTTCTTGCTCTAATTACTTTCTACCTTCTTCAGAGCCTTACCTAAACATCCACCCTCATCTCTTGCAGTTGGGAGATCACTGACCACATGTAGACTACATATTCCTGCTTCTACCCGAGTTGGAAAGAGTACACCTGTTCAATGAGTTACAGTTCACATCGGCTAAGGAAGTGGTCTTACACATTCTACTAAAAGGGCTTGCGAGTGTGTTCACTACATATATTATTATCTACTAATAGCTAATACATTACCAATAGTAGTAATATATACACAATCTTCCACAACCCATTCCTTAAAGCCAAAATTTTAGACAAATCATTTCTAGGTGCTACCTTAGAGCTAAATCAAGGCAAACTAGTATTTCCAACATTTTGTTATCGTATTTTTAAGTAATCACTTGCTTTACTAGGATGGAAACTCTGGGTGCACCCTCTCACTCCCTGACCCCAGAATTAGTACGGTGTCTGTTACACAATATTTGTCCAGGACTCTTGTACTGAAACAGGGGCACACCCATGAGTAATGCTGATTTCTCCTAGCCAAAACATGTCAAAATGGGTACCTGTCCATTCTATTAAGATAATGGAGGGAATGAGAAGCATGCCATCAAGATAAAGGAACAAAAGTTACCACGGTACCTTGAAAACAAGTTTCAGTATTCGTTGTATGCGAACACGTGTTCCTACTGCTTGTGCAAGAGACAAGGCTTTTGAGCTGGAGGGCAATTTCAAAAGACAACACCTGTTTCAAAATAGAGCCGAGAGTTCACAGTTGCATTCTGAAATCTCAACATACCCTTTCATTTTGGGATATTATCCATGTACGTCTCGGGAGTTGTGAAAAGAGAACATAAGCAGACTGATGTGCATAAATCAAGAGATCCCATTTCCCACTTAGAATTCAGAACAGACGACTGCCTCATACACTAGGGTGTGAAGTGGGCAGACAGATCACAGAACTGTTCTAATGCAAGTAGGTGGGAAGGTGTCCTGATACAGAGGAGAGCAAGAGGGGACAGTCTCTAAAAGTGAGTTGGGAGGATGCCTGACTGGTTCAGTCAGGAGAGCATGTGAGTCTTGATCCCGGGGGGCGTGAGTTCAAGACCCACGTTGGGCCTAGAGCTTACTAAATAATAATGATAATAACAATAAGAAAAATAAAAATAAATAAAAATGAGCTGGGGGAGCTGCAATTCCTTTAGCTAAGTATATGGAGGACAGACACTGCCCTCTAGTGGCAGAGGATAAGGCCCGTGTATATAGTCAGGATGACGAATACTTTCCTCAATAGTCACTATCTTAAGACATAATCAGAAAATAAAAGCTTTTAAATAACTTGAAGCTTCATATCTAGGGGCCACAAGGACTCTCAGGTAAATTAACAATAAGTTTTCATATCTTATCGAAAAGAAATTTTTCCTTTTAAATCTTTTATGTTAGTTATTGGACTGACTCACATTAATCGGTGTTACTGAGATGCTAAAGAACAGCCAAATGGTCCAAAGGTTATCAGGAAGGAGGCTCAAGGGGTCCATTTATACAAGATAGTGGGGGCCGGTTTTAGAAACCACAGCGGCGACAACTCAAAGCACACAGAGCTAACGACCTGATTTCAAAGCCTTGCTGTATCCTAATACCAGCCGCGACAAACCACATCCTACCTGAACCAGTTTATGCGCCGTGACATTGGAGGGACAACAAACATCTGGCCAATCTCAGTTGTTGGGAAAACTCAATGAGGTATTATGTAGACAGAAACTCTTCACATATTGCGAAGTGCTGTACATCTACAGTGTTAAATGACAGGGTGGTAATGCTCATAGACAAGAGTGGAAGGAGTGCCAGGTCTGTTTATGCCTCTGATGCTTGTCCTCCTGATGGTTTTTGAAATTCCTTATACCAGACTACATTTCTCCAGCATTGTACTGAAACAGAAATTTGGTATATTAATCATAAAACGCCTAGAGATTTTTTTTTTTTTGAGATAGAGTGGGAGCACGTGAGGGACGGAGGGGGAAGGGGGAAAGGGCAGAGGGGCAGAGGGAGAGGGAGAAAGAGAATCTTAAAAAGCAGGCTCCATGCCCAGCAAGGAGCCCTCCCCGGGGCTTGATCTCATGACCCCGAGATCATGACCTGAACAGCTATCAAGAGTTGAGCACTTAACCGACGGAGACACCCAGGCGCCCCGAAACACCTAGAGATTATTGAGGAAAAGTGGCTGGCTCTTCCGAAGTCAACTTTGACCTGGGACAAACAACTCTTAAGCACGAAATAACCTTATCTAGTCACTGAGCGGTAACAGCACGCAAAAGCATTTAATTTCAAAGCCAAGCTGAATTGGTATGTTAATTACAATATTTAGATGACAAGGCAAGAATGTGAACAAGGGGAAAGGTTGAAAAGAATAGCTACAGTATCAGCCCAATTCTAACGAGGGATCTTATACCATGTATCTAAGTAATATTTAGCTCTAAATTGCAGGTTAGTGTACTTCATATGGGTATCTGAAATTGAATGCAAATATCTGTTTTTTGAGTATAAATATTATCTTCCTCCATATATTATTGTTGAAACAATTTTGCCCTCTACAACTTCATAACCTTGGATGTGAACATGAGGAAAATGCTAACTAGGAATCCTCGTGCACCCAGGCCAGTGCTCCCCTGATAATCAGAAGTTAGGGAATCTACCACCTCTTCATTCCATACTCTTTAAGTATTAATTACTCCTTTTGACTTTTGAGACAAGACATGCCTTTCTTGTCACCAACAACAGTGATAGTCACTGTTAGTTTCTAAAGAATTCATTCAGGAAGCAGGTTCCCCCCAAGTCAGGCTGGATTGGGAGCTGACAGGTCAAAGGTGATCAACTATATGTCAGTGTGTTTGCTTGAGAGTGTTATAAGAAGTACACAGAGCACACATCTGGGTTATAAAAGCCCTTTTATAAAGCCATTTTTAAACAAAACAAAACAAAAAGTTTACAAAAGAAAAAAAGATACAGAAAAAGAATAACTTGCTTCATATGTCCCAAAAAGAGAAAAAAATAAAGGGGACAATGCCAACATGCTCAACAATAAAGGGTTCTTTTTCTTATTTTTTTTAATACAAAATACAAGCAAAGGATACACATACTCAAAACAGAGCTCAGGAGCAGACACGCAGTCCTGGAGACCCTTCAATAAAAGAAAGCAGGAGTTTGTTTTTTCTTTGTCTATGCAGATACATACAGAGACTGGGATATGTAAAAATTAAGTATCACAAAAGACCATCACACAAGTCTACCAACGCATGTTGCATCTATAATTCACGAACATGGTCAACAAAATCATGTTCACTTCAACCTCATTTCATTTAAATTAAAAAAGAAATCTTTTAAATAAAGTGGTTACATTCAAACTTTAACTTCCTTAGTACCACGCTGCAGAAGTCAGCACCGTGGTGGTATGGCAAGGATGCTCAACCGCCTGGTGTCTGATCATGTATCTAGCAACACTGTAGTAGTAAGAAAGGGATGCCCCCCGTCTCAGCCCATGGACTAATTAAATACATTTAAACAGGTTCCTCTCTATAATCCTTCCTGCTCAGAACATAGATTAAGAACTAAAATCAAGGAAGACTGGGAGTTTTAGAGCTGGCAAAAACGAAGTCTGAAAGATGAATCAAGGCAAACAATTACTGAGAACTTGGCTGCTGCTTAACCTGGCAAGTCTTCAAGTCTTTCCTTAAATCTTGCAGGAATTAGGTGTATAAGGTTTGTTGCAACATGTTCATGGTAAACAAACTCTACTTAGAGCTCTTATTTACAAATCTTGTAACAAATACTTCTGGAGGAAAAGAAGAAGTCACTAATTTCCCGAAGACAAAAGTTTACTTGCCAGACATATACAAACACACACTCACACACACACCCACACAATACTTCGGGGGGTTTTATACATGGTATTTAGGGCATAAGCTGAGTACTATACCCCTACACCCCATTGAAAAAGGAACAACCAAAAAAAAAAAAAATCCCAATTTTACCCTCCCCCCATAAATCTAGAAAACCCTCCCTTCACCCCTGATGTACAAAGTGTATGCACAATGGTGGCATTCCACCAGCCAGACAAAGCATGCTCAGACAGATGTCACCAGCTCAGTCCCTCCATTGGCATGGCAACAGGCAGGTTTACGGGACTTTTCCCAATAGTGGTTAATACACAGCACCACTGTGAATTTTGTGAATTAGGCTTCGAAAAAAAGTGTAATTTAGGGATTTGGGATTCAAAGAGTCATTTTGTATCAAGTTTATCCCAAGATGAAGGGAAAATGGGTTGCAGATGGAAACTTGGCTATAGATAGCTTGATGTCCCAATACTCAAACTAAGTCCCTTTTCCAATAAACCCAGCTCTATGCACAGAGAAAAGACAATTTTCTGACCCCAAGAGCAAACAGCTTGTTATATTTTCCCTATCCCGCGGCAGGAAATGTTTATTACTTGTTCTGCTTAAGTATCTGTCTGAATGCCATTGAAGAGCAGAGCCCAGGTTTTGTTCTTTCCAAACTCCTAAGGTGATAGTTTCTTCACAGTGCAGCTACGGGTGACGCAGGAACAGAAAGAACTCGTCAAATCCAAACCCCCACTCTTCGGAACAGCAACAATGGCCACATGATCTTTTATAAAGTTTTCCCTGTTGCTCCTGGTAAATTCTGCCCTTGCCTTCCTACTACTCTCAAAGCATCTCCTAAACTGGTTTAAAGAAAAGCACCTCTTTCTCCCAACCAGTTCTCTAAAATCCACTTGTTACTTGTATGTTCATGGTTAAAAGAAGAAACGTTTAAAGAAAAAAAAAAGCATCTAGTTCAGTCTAGCTGACCATATCCACGAGTGTCAACCTTTACTGGATTATAACCTCAAAGTCCACTCTTGATTCGTTACCTAAAAGAAAATGCTCTTTCAACAAGTGCCAAGGATAAGTATGAACTGAGGATTGAAATGGAGGCAAACCAGTTACTGTGGGGGGAAAAAAACAGTATGCAAGCTCCTTCCTGGGAAATCAACTGTTCTTCTTCCAGAGGAAACAGTTACCTCCCTAAAGGAGGGCACACCCCTTAATTTCCCTTCATGGACTCCACAGGGAGTGGGGCTATGAAAAGGAGAGATGCTTCAGAAAGCAGGACAATCGCCTCCTGTCACTGAAATTAACGTGTACCCTGTGGGCCACTCCTGGGACTCCATCTGAGGTGGGGAGGGCTAAAAGCAGCAGGAAGTTACAGATTTAAGAAGATGCAAGCTACCCATTTCTAGCTGTGGACGTTGGGGAGGGAAGTCTGGAAATACAGCATCGTAAGAACCAGAATGTAGTGTCAGTCAGCATTAGCTGCCGAGATCCATGTTCCAGAGGTAAACCTAACAGAGCTAAGAGAAATCAGGTACCACAAACAAGCACCTTCCGAGTGAACGTCTCACTTCCTGAGCACTGCAAACAAGACCGTGAACGACGCTCTTGCCCCTTCGCCACAGGTACGCTAGGGGGAAAAATGGGATCGAGTCAAGGGTGGTGCCAAAGGCCACTGTCAGCTTCTAGCTTGTAGCCTGGTCCTGACGTCGCTACAGAGCCTGACTATGGAGCACCTATTTCCAGTTGAGACACCACAGTTGTCCTGCTATATGCATGCATGATTTGAGGGGAAGTCTAGAGTGTCTTAAATCATCAATAAAAAGTGGAGAAAACAAAGGTCTTTCAGAGCCTGTCTCATTTGGGGACACAAATCCTTTTGTCTAGTCCATTAGAAATATATAAGACATTTTTCAATCTCATGAATTAATTTTTAAAAGAGGGATCGCAACCAAATGCACACAAGTCACCTAGAAGACAGGATTACCTCTAAAGAATGAGCGTATATCACAGAGATGTTAGTGCAGATTAATATATTAAAGAGACCGTGTTACATAAAATACTGAGGCTAAAGTTTTAAAAGACCCCCCCCCCCATCTTCACGAAACATAATCTAAGAAAAGTCCAAATGTTACTAGGAATGTAGGACTTATAAACCCCTAAAAACAGAAGTGCATGGTGGAAACACTGAGAAGTCTTTTACTAGATGAACACGAACCTTCTTGTTAAAATTGGATACCCGAACAAACCCACTAAAGCAAACAGAATAATCTTTATCACCCTCTTACAAAGTTCACCATTCTAAAGTTAACCATCATGAAAGGTAATAACCCAACCGCAACTTACGTTCAAGTTTTGCATTTTTGGCCAAGTACTAAAATCTCCAAATTCATTCTCTAACACGCGCCGCGCACAACAGTGAAATGACTCTGCCATTGGGTGTTATTTTAAAAATTCACAGAGTAAGGATAGTCTTTAAAGTGTCTTAAAAATCAGAGTAAAAACATTCCTTAAATAACCTTTTGTCCTAGGAACATCTGCAAGAAAGCCATGTTGTCTGAGAGAAAAACATGCGCTAACTTAAAAGACAGAAAGAAAACTGCATAAGATATTGAAGCAGCACACCTACATAAAGGCAGAGGTTATTTTCACTATTTTTTTTTTCAACTTATTAGCACACTAAGACCCCTAACCCTTGCTCCCATGAGCTCATGGTATCAGGATGTGGAGGATCAAACCTACAGAACGATCTCCTGACTACTTTCATAAGGCATGGAAAGTCTGTTCTCGGTGGCATATGGGCTCCTAACCACATGGTCTCCCTAGCCCTGAGCCCCTGAAACTTCGGCTTTAAGCAACGTGAGCAGTAAGCAGGGGCACGGCACCGGGAGAAAGACAAAAGCAAACTGAACGGTGTGGGAGCAGCATTTACCATACTCCCAGTCAAGCACAGAATGTGAAGTGAAGAAGAGAGCCAGGAGAAATCATGTCTTAGAGCACAACTTGCAGGCTCTGGGGATGGGGTATGCAGTGGTATCCTGGGCAGGAGCAGGAAGCCGAGAGATGCACTTCATGTGTCTAAAAGAAATGGGAAGATAGGTATGTGAAAAGACAAATGTTCTATCCCCAAATAAAAACAGAGCATGGTTCATGGGATCTGAATGCACATTTTTGGCATAAAAGAATTTTAATTTTCTATTTTCATAAAGGAAAAATCTCAAGTCTTTGTGATTGAGTTTCACATTAATTGGTACTTTATTTGCTTAAAACCTAAACATTGTCAGTTAAGAAGAAATCCACTCTGGTGTATAGATCTTGCCATTTAAATTCTAAGGTTCTTTTTTGATCCTTGGTAAAATTTCATCCAAGAAACAGAATAGATACATATATATTTAAAAACATGAACCATTAGAGAATGAAATAGGAAATCAAGAGTGATTTAAGTTTTGGCGGCCCTTGCCTTTTTTTTTGTTGTTGTTCTTTTAAAGTTCCTGAAAGACTGTAGCAGGATAAAAGGATCACTGGCTCCGGGTCTCTTTGAGATAACAAGTGATGAAATTAAAAAACAACAACAACAAAGAAACAAAGAAACAAAAAAAAAACACCACACCCTCAAACAAGGTCAGGTAACACCATTCCCTGCCTTGCCCCCAAGGTAAAAAACATGAATACTTGTAGTAACAATCCAGAATTCATCTTTATGTCCTACCTGTCCCATCAGTGGAAGTTTAACATCATGATTTTTTTAGACATCTATACTTATGTATATACACATATAAACTTGTATTAGATGACAACTGATTTTTTTAAGTCCAGGTAGAGAAAGAAGCAATCATTTTTAACTAACACCCTTCTACGTTTGATTACGGTTCAACTTGCTGTCATTTAGCAAAAAGCAAAATTTCCATAGTGTTCATCTCAAATCTTATTGCTTTACAACTGTGGTATTCCTTCCATTAAAAATAAAAAGGTGAAGCAGTCAATCCAGTGATTACTTTGACATGGCTTTCATTGGGAAGGGGTGGGAAAGAGGGGTGATGGCAAAGAGAGGACCAATAGACAAAAAGGTAAATTAAACTTACAATGGTTTTCTTAAAATAAAAAAGAGAGCGAATGTTATTTTCAAGAAAAGGAAAAAAAGCATCGAAAGCCCATGAGTCAAGCCATAACCAAAACCATGTTCTATCTTAAGTAGGTTTTCTTTTTTTTCCCCCTTTTTCTTTTTTCTTTTTTTTTTCTTTTTTTAATAAAATCTCTCCCCAAACCATCACTTTTTAATCCTCCCCAGACTGGGCTTCATCTTCAGACCCTTCGTCCCCTGATTTCTCAGGTGGAGGACTTGCAGAGGGCTTCTTTTCTGGAGGGCTTTCTGGTTCCTCGTCTTCTTCTTTGGGAGAAGGAGTCTTTTCCTTTGATGCCTTTGAAGCTGTGGGGCGACCCACCTTCCCTTTGCCTTTCACAGGGCTTGGCGTCACTGGAAGAAGAAAAATACCAATGTAGGGAAGGGAAGAGAAGAAAAGATCTTTAAATAAAAATCGGCTATAAAACAAAACTTTATTAAATCTATAAAGACTACACCCCAGGGCGCCTGGGTGGCTCAGCTGGTTATGCGACTGCCTTCGGCTCAGGTCATGATCCCGGAGTCCTGGGATCGAGTCCCACATCGGGCTCCCGGCTCAGCGGGGAGCCTGCTTCTCCCTCAGACCCTCTCCCCTCTCATGCTGTTTCTCTCTCTCTCTTTCTCTCAAATAAATAAATAAATAAAATCTTTAAAAAAAAAAAAGACTACACCCCAACTGGCTAAAAATCAAGATGGGCACTGGTTCCCAATCACTCTTGCCAACACTATGGTGCTGCGTTAGCAGTAATGTTTATAATAAAGAAACAGGATGCTACAGAAACTGCATACTATCCTTAGTGGTTTGTGAACACAAGTTGTTTATGATAAAAGTCATGTTTAAAAAGCAGGTCAAAAAGAATGGATACAACGTGAGTAGAAACAGAAGTCACCGAATTTTTTTAAAATTTTTTTCTGGGGGGCGCCTGGGTGGCTCGGTCGTTAAGCGTCTGCCTTCGGCTCAGGTCATGATCCCGGGGTCCTGGGATCAAGCCCCGCGTCGGGCTCCCTGCCCAGCAGGAAGCCTGCTTCTCTCTCTCCCACTCCCCCGGCTTGTGTTTCCTCTCTCACTGTCTCTCTCTCTGTCAAATAAATAAATAAAATCTTTAAAAAAAAAAAAAACTTTTTCTGGGGCACCTGGGTGGCTCAGTCGTTAAGTGTCTGCCTTCGGCTCAGGTCACGGTCCCAGGGTCCTGGGATCGAGCCCCGCATCAGGCTCCCTGCTCAGCGGGAAGCCTGCTTCTGCCTCTCCCACTCCCCATGCTTGTGTTCCCTCTCTCGCTGTGTCTGTCAAATAAATAAATAAAATCTTTAAAAAAAAAAATTTTTTTTTTCTAAGGATGTGCCATTTATTTTTTTAACTAAACTCTACGCCCAACATGGGGCTTGAACTCATGACCGAGATCAAGAGTCGCATGCTCTACCACTGAGCCAGCTGGGTGCCCTCATCAAGGAACTTTTGACAATTTCATGATTCCTAGCAGTAAGAAGTGATGAGTAAAAAAAAATGTACAAATCACCAGTTCTAGCTGTCAGAAAAAAACCAAAGCAAATCTAGCTTTCTGATTTCACGACAAACGGGCTGTGACTAGGAGACTATCTGGCAGCAACCACACGGCGCCAAGAAAATGAATCCATGTTGCCAAGTGTGGTTTTATTCTGCGAGCACAAAGGATGGTGTAAGCATCAGACCGCAGGAATGAAATCTATGATTACAGGTGTGCATTTTCACAATTTCATGTCTTTCCTAGCTGCTGGGGTTGTGATACGGGCGGGAAAGAGCGCAGGCACAGCTCCATTGCTGTGATGTTTCTCTGCGGCGCCGGCCAACGGGTCGCTGCAAACCTGCTGGAGGAGGCGGCAGCCGAGGGACCGGGCTGCGCTGCCAGGCTCCTGCAGGGGCCACAGTCCTTATTAGTAAGTAAGTGGTGCTTCCCGGTATGGAAGCCCGGATCCTCGCAGAATTCCCTTATTCTCGTGAGGTATGTGGCCAATGCCGAGCCCTAATGAAGAATTTCTGCAGAGAAAGTTTATTGGTTCTTGAAATTTTTCAAAGCAGCCATTTAATTTTACTTGTAGACAACTCACCTGTGGCCTTTAGCCTGGGCTTGGGCATTTTCTTTTCTTTTCTCTCAGGTTTGGACTTCTTAACCATCTTTTTGTTTTTCTTTTTTGAACTGCCATAGTCACTATCATCATCGTCTTCCATTAAGAAGTCTTCATCGCTGCCGGAATCTTCTGAGAGGAAAGAAGAATTTCAACGTCCAACTTAACGTATACATCCTTCCAAGGGAACGAAGGGAGACAGCGCTAAGCATGACGGGAGGACGGGATCTGGGAGTCAAACACTCTCGGATTCTGGTGGCAGCTGTGCCGCCAATCTGGCTGGAGTCATCACCAGCCCCACGTGTAGGGTGGGTTTAGCACACGTGAGCACGCACGCGCACACACACACGCACACACGAGGGCTGCACCACTGCCTTGTTTAAACAGTCGGTTGAAAACAGGAAGAGAGAAAACTTAATCTGAATAAAAACTGAAGCCATCGCATAACTTTTTTTTCTCCATCGGTAACTTTTGGTAGTTCCATCATTCCCCTATAGTACTGGGGAGACCAGGGAAATGAAACAGAACCAATTTAGTGTGTTTGGTCCAACTATGAATAAATGAAACGAGAAAGCTAAACACAAAGCAAAAATACATATAGTTTATTAATCTGAGTAACGTGTGAAACATCTAAAACCTGCTACTAACACTTTTTTTTTGTTGGGGGAGGAGGTCTACACCTTTGGCTCCCAGGCCAAAATACAAATCCTAATCACAACACCCACCATGTAACTGTTTCTTTAACAACTGTTTGTTTAGTATTTGAGTTCAAATGATGGACACCATAATCGAGAGAATCTAAAATAACCAGTATCAAACAACAGCCATCTCTTCTAACAGCAAATATCTAATTTAAGGGACTGGCTGTAACATTTAGCAGTCACAACAGTGCAGAAGTAATCAGGGTTACAAACTACAATTGCGACCCCAGTAACAAGTCAGCTTCACGTACTCTCCTGGAACGGTGCCTCATCCTCCTCCTCTTGCTCTTCTTCACTGCCCACATCTTCCATGAGCATCTCTCTCTGTTTAGAAGCTGCCTTAGAGGCTGCCTGCCGCTGCTGGCGCACATTTTTATGATCTTCTTTTTCATCTTCGCTGTCCTCTGTAAGATCAAAGTTACAATGCAGCGATCAAAGAGTTGTGTGCATTTATCTGACGGCTGAAAAGCCAGTATGAGATAGAACCTGCAGCTTTATTTCACTCAAACGGGGTACATCCTATCCTTAAAAATTCCTACAAAATATACAAAAGAGGAGCTAAAATTCAAAGAATGAACTTGAAAAAGATGATGTCCTCATTACTGCATAGAAAATAGCTTGGGCATGTAGTTTTAAGTAGTCATAAAGCTGAATTTAGGTGCGAATACATGCTTCCTGTAATGTATTTTAAACTTGTATCACTGCATCGCCCTAAAATTATCAATTACATTTCAATCTATGTTCACAGTTTTTAGAAACTAAAGTTAGAATTTTTTTTTAAGAGAGAGAGAACACAAGCGGGGATGGGGTGGGGTGGGTGGAGGGTTGGGGGGGAGGCGAGGAAGGGCAGAGAGGCAATCTAAAGCAGGCTCCACACAGAACTCGGGGTTCCTGATCTCAAGACCCTGAGATCATGACCTAAGTTGAAAGCTTACGGAACTGAGCCACCCAGGTGCCCCTAGAAAAATATTTTTAAATAGAAGAGGGGAAGACTGTCTTCCAATGATATTATTCTAAGTTACAAAACCTATTTCGTTTCAACTTAGGCAGTCAGATAACAGGCTAGAAAAGGAATGAAAGCAAACAGCTCAGTGGAGTGAATTCAGTGGAACTTTGTCTACCCTCCACATATTAGCTAACAGCAATCTCATTTAAAGGGAGATCCAGAAAGGCGAAAGCAGGGGAGTGTAGGTCAAAACTAAAGTGGCTGGGAGCAACACGGAATAAACCCTCAACACTGAGAAGAGTTAAATTCAGAAATATAAATACCAACAAGTAATCAGGATTTAACATTTTGCCATGGAGTCTCTATTAATTCTTTTGAGTTAAAATTCTTACCAAGAAAGCTTTCTCTGTGGCTACTGTTTCAAAGGACTACTTGCCAGTGAAACAGGTAAGGGTGAGACTATCCTTTGCTTGCTCTTCACCCCAGAGCTCATCACCGCCCCCCCCTTTTAGAGCTTTATGTCACTTAGTATTATATATGCTTTTTTTTTTTTTAATATTTTATTTATTTGACCAAGAGAGACACAGTGAGAGAGGGAACACAAGCAGGGGGAGTGGGAGAGGGAGAAGCAGGCCCCCCGCCGAGCAGGGAGCCCGATGCGGGGCT
>NC_138374.1:116409211-116427167 GCF_054177405.1 Leptonychotes weddellii
GAGAGCAGGAAACCAAGCAGGGAGAGTGGGAGAGGGAGAAGCAGGCTTCCCATGGAGCAGGGAGCCCAATGTGGGGCTGGATCCCAGGACCCTGGGATCATGACCTGAGCCAAAGGAAGACGCTTAACTGACTGAGCCACCCAGGGGCCCCAATAAATAAAATCTTTTTAAAAAATGTATAAAAGAGAGAAACCCAGTATTTTTACAGTATTTTTACTCTAATTAAAAAAAAAATGGGTTCGTTTAAACCAATGATAGTTAAGCTTCTAAAAAATAAACGTTTTTTGTCTGAACGAAATATTCCCAGGAACCACAAAATAAGACACAGTGAGTAAAAAGTAAAAGCAGCATTGTAAGAGCATAAAGTTGTGGGGCGCCTGGGTGGCTCAGTTGGTTAAGCGACTGCCTTCGGCTCAGGTCATGATCCCAGGGTCCTGGGATCGAGTCCCACATCGGGTTCCTGGCTCAGCGGGGAGCCTGCTTCTCCCTCTGACCCTCTCCTCTCTCATGCTGTTTCTCTCTCGCTCTCTCTCCAATAAATAAATAAATAAAATCTTTTTTTTAAAAAAAAAGAATATCAGAAAAAAAAAAGAGCATAAAGTTGTCCTATAATTTCAAATTTAAAGAATTTTCTCATTACAGATTTTCCCAACTTCTGTTTTCAAGATAGGTTTTCTAAAGATTTCCTGGCCAGATCAATTTGGGTATTATCACCTCCTTAAACAAGTGAAAGCTTTGAAAGTCCTGCATTAAAGAAACCTGCTTAACTTTGATCTCTAATATTTTAAAAACAAAATTTGAATCCAATGCTTGTGATATCCCTGAAAGCCAGCATTAGGAAGACTACTGACCTGAGACTGGCTTTTTGTGAGCCCACGCTGAATTTAAAATTACTACAACAGCAGTTACTACGATGCACCAGATACTTCACCTAAATTCTCATTTAATCCTCACAATCTCACAAGAGGAGCTAATTAATGTGAATTCAATTTTATCTGAAGAATCTAATGCTCAAATAGGCTCAGTAACTTTCCTACCACTGCAAGTTATTAAGTAATAAAGCCAATTTTCCAACTCAAGCCCATCTGAACCAATACCCCACAGGGCACTGTTGTTGCCTGTAACCTCTCAAACCTTCCCTTCCTGATCCTTCACAAATCAAACTCCTCTACAGAAAGAAGACTACTAAAGTTTCTGCCTATCTACATAAAGTTCCTGTATCACTACACTACTCCCTTTGTCTCTCTCCATTCTTCTATTCCTCAAAGATTATTCATATGCCAAATTTTCTCAGGATATTAAGAACATTAGTTCACAGAAGTCAGGATACCTGAACTCAAGACTAACTTCTTACAAGCATTTCATTCATCTTAAGCTTCAAGTTGGCTAAGATTTATTCCTTTGACTGTATCTTGTATCATTCTGTTACAACTAAATGTAAAATTCAAAACGTCACAAGATGCAAGAAAACAGTTAAGTATAATAAAATGAACATTCTAGGAAAGCAATCCTAGGTTTCTTGGATGGAGTTTCTAATTTCTGCAGAAAAGGGGAGGTAGTGAAGGAGTTTTGAATGATGAGCCAGGCAGGTGTTTATTAGCTCACTGTCATAATGCCCTACTAAATCTTGTATCAACTTGCTAATGTTTCAGTCCAGATGAATAAATAATAGGACACTTATTCCTAAAAAATATTCAGTTCCACCATATCTCTCCATATAGGAAAATATTTTGTCTAAAGGTCACGAACACAAATTTCAGTGAGTAAAAAATATTAAATAAAACGGGCTAGATTTTTCCCAACATGTAAGTTGAGTGTAAAACCTATACATTTAGGGACAGAGAAACCTCAAGCAGGTCAGACTGAAGGGGCCTCAGAAGCGCACACTACCCTGTAGAGTCCTGCCTGCAGCAGAGTGTCTCGGAACCTCAGTGGACTCTTTCAGTTGTCTTAACTCAACCACCTGGCACAAATCTGCAGGCTGTCAGGTTTAGTGACTCGTTACAATGAAGGCAACGGCACATCAAGTGTGGAGTACCTCACCATACAGAGGAAAACAAAAGCGTTTGGGGAAAGGTAGATTTTAGGGGAAATTTAAATGAAGCAGTATCTTGATAGGCTCAAAGCACAGGGACAATGTGTTTAATGGGGTTAACATCAGGTCTGACCACAATTGGGTCCTACTTCTTGGCAGAGAAGTTAAGCTGGGTGTGGAATTGGGTCCAGCAGCTCCTCATCTGAAGCTCTTAAGTTGTAAAAGGAGTTCTCCCAAGTCAAAAGGACCTAGCTCTGACAGCAGTGTGGGGTTTCATTCTTACTAATTTCAAACAGCAAAGTTTCT
Organism: Leptonychotes weddellii; assembly: GCF_054177405.1. Lineage (NCBI taxonomy): Eukaryota > Metazoa > Chordata > Mammalia > Carnivora > Phocidae > Leptonychotes > Leptonychotes weddellii. Next base: position 116,411,553 of record NC_138374.1, read on the forward strand.
GATAGTCTCTGCTTTTAGAGAATAATTTCTTAGTAGGAAAGCAGTAGTCACTTGAAAGAGGATTGATCTAAGTCTTACAGCTGCAGCTTATCTGTGGAAGACAGCCAGCCATGTTTGCTATTCCAGCCCAATGAATGGCAGAGTGGATTTTTTATTTCTAAGTGGAGCTAATGTTTACTTTTTCTCAAGTAGTTCATCTTCTGGGTCATTTTAGCTTGACAGATGAAATCTCCTTGAAGATCACCTTGCTTAGCAAGTAACTGGAGAGGGGCACAATTAAAAAAAATAGACATGCACGAAGCAGCGCCTGAAAATATGCAACACCCAGTAGAAACATTCTTTGGCAACCTGTGGTCTCTCTGCCTAAAGTATTTCAAAGACCTGTAATTATGGCTATTTAGATAGTAGTTATCTAAAAATACGGCAATGCAAGTCTCTAACCATCAGTTCTACTTCTCAGAATCTAGATAGAAATAGGTTTTTTAAAAAACAAAAACAAAAAACAAGGGGATGCCCCAGTTTGACCAAAGTGATCCTGTGCTGACTCCAATGGTTTCTATTGTGCACAACATGGCAGTCTGTTAAGTGCTAGCTCTCATCTCAACAATCCAAAAAGCTACTTCTTCATAATCTGGAGTAATGAGATCATATTTATTCCTATCTTTGCAGCTGAGAATTTAAAAATGCAAACAGAAGTAGCATTTCATGGCATACTCAATAGCTTCATTATTATTAAGTTCAAGTAGTCGAAGTTTGCAAAGCAACCCATCTGGCTGTGCAAGCTCTAATTCTTACTAACTCCAGAGGAGCACCATTCACAGGACTAGGAGATGGTGTCCTAGAATTACACACTACGGTGGTGACCTTGTTTTGTACTTCTGGGAAAAACAGGCCATATGCACAATAAAACCAATTGCCCTTTCTTTATTCAAAATTACTTTTTCCTTAATTAATTTTATTTCTAGAGTTGAAAGAAACCTAGGAAAACTATAAAATGCTTTGTAAAGGCAAGCTACTATTCTTCTAATGGAGTGCAACATCTCCATCCCTACGTAGAAACCAGAGCCTACACTGCCTGATCCCTGGATTTCTTTCTCTGCACCATGTTACCTCCCCCCAACCATTAGTTTTATTTAAAACGCTAAAAATTCAACCACTTACCTTAGTTTGTAACTTTTGTCAAGTTAAATCAACTCCAATTTTTAATCTTAATTTTCCTAATTTTATCATACTCAGTTTTACTATGGGTGTTGAACCTTTCCAAATGCCATGTTTTTCCTTTGTCCTTTATTTTTTTAAAGTGAGCTCTACACCCAATGTGGGGCGGGAATGCATGACCCCAAGAGCAAGAGTCACATGCTCTACTGATTGAGCCAGCCAGGTGTCCCCTCTTTTTGTCTTTTAATATGATGTATCAGTAACAGATTTTAAGTTTTGTTCCTGGGACAAATCCTACTTGATCACATTTATTTTTAATACACATTGGATTCAGTTAGCTAATACTCTGGCGTTTCTGCATCTATACTTGTATGTAAAATGAGTCCATTAATTTTCTTGTAGTGTCCTTTAGGTGGTTTTGAAATCTATTCACTTAATTTAGTCAGGGAGTAAATGCCCTTGTATTACAAAATCTATACGTACTGAAAGCAATGCCACTTATCTAACGTTCACATTTCTCCCCCCAGGTGTTATACTATTTCACTGCTTTTCCCTCTCCATTCAAGTTATCTTCCTTTAACCCCTTCACATATTCTCCTATTCCTTCCGAAAAAAATTTTCACCCTCCTCCCCCATTTTAAAGTTGGTCCTCCCCATCGAAGTCCTATTATGAACTGTAATCCCTTCCAAAGATGGCAAAATGCGCTACTACCATGAAAAAGAGTAACACCCTGTGGCAGTGTGTCTCACGGGGAAGATCACATTGGTTGTGGCTTGGTCACACTTGGATGTGAATTCCCGCTTTACCTCTTCACAGGTGAACTGGGCCAGTTAATTTAGCCAAGCCTCAGCTACCTTACATATGCGACGGGAGTAACATATACCTTGCTTGAAGAGTTGTTCGAAGAATGTGAAATATGTGTAAAGTTTCTGGAAGAAAATTTGGCACAAAAAAAGTTGCTCAGTGATAGTTCTTTTGAGTTTTGATGTGATTTTATTTTTTCTAAAATTGAAGGTTGAAAAAGTACTTCTGTTAAAAGTCCACAATCTCTAATCCACAATTTAGAAATTCAGAAAGTTCTGAAAACCAAATGTTTCAGGTTTACCTGAACAATGAGAGGGCTTTTAGTTGCATTTTTTTAGTGTGAAAATTCAGTTTTATTACAGAGATATTAAGGTGTTTGATTACAGAAGTACTACTGCAGAACTCAATGGTGATAGCCCATTAATGCACAGTATAGGCATCATTACTTGAAAAATTTTTGAAAATAATTGAACTTCCAAAACACACATGGCCCCAATGGTTTCAAACTATACAGGGATTGCAGACCTGTTACTACATTATATGTGGAATCAAATATAGTCAATGCAAATCTAGTAGCAAGCAGAATAGCTAAAACTCATGCAGTTTAAATAGTTTTCAACTATTTTTACACTTTAATTCCTTTGGCTTCAAAGTCATCACTGGCAAACTGAAGGAACTGGACTTCATCTCTGAAGTTTTTAGTTTTTCAAAAACATACTTTTAGTTAAAAAGTATCTCTGAAAATTATTTTAAATTGAGTTGAACAAAACTGCTATTTAAAACATTTATTTAAAGTAACTTTTTATCAACCAGTATGAACCTATGCTTTCACATCTAAACTTTCAAGGTTAAAGGTTCCCTGCAATCTCAAGTACTAAACAAAAAACAACTAGATATCAAGTTATGTTCTGAAGGAGCAAACATTGATCTGAATGACTTGGTCATTTTCAATAAGGGAAGAGGGTCTTTGAATACACTAAGCTGAATTTCAAGAAACCTGGTTTCAAGTCTGGACAAGTCAGTAAATCTCTGATTTTTCTTCCTCATATATTACAAGTAACAGCATTTTCTTTCCTTCCTCACAAGAATCATGAAAGCACTTTGAAAAAAAGTGCCGTATACTACAACAACATCAATACTTATCAGGCCAAAGGTAAAGTGATTACTATTCAGAAAGGGTGAAGGTAAGCAGGCCTGAGAATTAAGAAATCTAGGTTCTAGGCCCAACCTCTACATCCAGTGTGTGATGCAAGACACTTCACTTGTCCAGATCCCCATTAAGTCACTTGTAAAATGAATTTGCCTAAATTTCTTTCTAGCTCCAAGATTATAATTTTATGCTATAAAATTGAACCCAAGGCCTAAAATATTTGAGCTCTCATTTATATACAATGAGTCAGATGCTGTAAAAGGTAGAGACAGCAATACTGTATGAATAAAACTAATTAGATGTGTTGCACACATCTATGGAAAAACCTGCCCCAGCTTATCAGTTCATCATTCCCTGCACATGGAAATTGGTGTCAAGTAGCCATTAGTACATTTCTAACTCTTCTTTAAATGCTCTGGTTAGTATTAAAATGAATAATACTTACAGTAAATATGAACACCAGAAAAACCTCCAAAATTATATATAGGCCCTAAAGGGCAGAAATATGCCCTAAAAGAAGATGTGCTGACACTTATTTTCCAACTTGTGCTTTTTTGGGGGTTTTTTAAACAGGTTGATCATTCTGATATCTGGTCAATGTCTATCATTAATTTTTTGTTAAATGCCCTCAGGTATATAGATTCTTCATTTACACCTTGGTACAAAAGCACTTCCCTAAGACAGGACTTTATTGCAAAATTTAACAAACCACCAAACTCAAGTTTAATTATTTCTGCTTTATTATTGCTCATGAGTATATTAAAAACTTTTTAAAAAGTTACAAAGAGACTTTAATCACTAAAATATATAATCAGAAACCAAGTTGCTTTAAAATTAATAATATGAAAGTGACCCCAAAAGCCAATATATTAATTTCATTCTTCAATTAGGGGCAAAAAGACAGTTAAAATTACTTTTAACAACATAATGAACAAGGAAAAAGTTGTGAAGTCTCCAAAAAACGGACAAACCCATGCTCAATATATCCCCACCTGGTGATATTTAAAAAAAAAAAAAAAAATCAACGTTTTCGAATGAAAAAATTCTGTTCGTGCTCCCAATATCTAAATCTGGGAACACAAATTCAGGCAGATGAGTATAATAAAGTCACAACAATAACATAAAAAGTCATCAAAACCTAGTGAACCGAAGTTGAAAGGTAGAAAAAAATAGTCCAATTTCACCACACAGTAATTTACTTCCAGAGACAGGAGATCCAATCCAGATGAATCAAATCTTTATTACGATATTGTCTATTTAACCTGATCCTAAAGAAAATATTCTACATAAATTGATGGGATACATTCATCAATTTTCATGCCAAAAAAAAAAAAAAGTATGCATACTATAATCTGAAAAATCTATCCAGACTCCTTGCCAGAAAGTGGGCAAAACTCTTCCCGGTGGCGATGGTGAGTTATCAGAGATGCGGGCAGAAATTAGAAGGCAGAAAAGCAGTCAGGTAGTTAGTTAGCACTCTCCTCATGCCCACCCCGAGCGTAGAAGTATGCAGTCCCATACCACCACCAGTTGGAGACGGATGCTCTAGTCAGGAGATAGAACGGTGTGGAACAAAACCCTTTCCCGGGTTCCAAACCTCTCTTTAGAGCTCTAGGTCAAAATACTTCCGTTTCTCACAAAACTTGGAATGAAGAAGGGGAAGCAACAACTGTTAAAACATTTTAAATCTAAACCTTTACCTATATATCTAGAAAACACCATGCGAAGCAGCCGATTCCTTACATCGAAAGCGTCACGGACACTACATTAAAAGTAACAGTTATTTGCAACAGCTCTCCTTCTAAAGGCCTCAACACATTGGATTAAGCCACACCCCTCCATAAATGGCACATTCCATACAATAGCCAGGAGGACGGCAAAGGGCGATTCCACCGTCCGCTGGGAACAGCAAACTTGTTGAAATTCTCAGAATCAAGTCTACTGGTTACCTGAATCTAGTCCCTTTATTATTAGGTTATTTGGGGGGAAAAGAGAGTTACAAAAACATCCGAGACACGTACGCCGAGTGAGCGTAGAGACAGGCAGCGGGAACGAGAACCACACGGGATTTGGGTCGTGCTGTTAACCCGCACCTTCCTGAGTAGGGACATTTCCCCGAGGAAGGACATTTCTAGTCGGAGGGAAACAGCGAGCTCGACGTGGGGGGAGGGGGCAGTTAACCCGCTCCGAACTCCGAGTTGGGGGAGAGGCAGCAGTCATTATTTTCCAGGGCCCAGTCCCGAGCTCTCACTTTTGCCGGAGGGGAAAAGAACGGGTCCCGCCCACGCCCGGCCCAATCCGGGAGGCGGGGCCCTGCAGCGACCCTGGAGGACAGAGGCGGGGCCGGGTGGCAGTGCTGCCCCTCCCCCTTTGCATGGAACACCCCCGTCCGCTAGAGAAAGAGGGCTGAGTTCCCCCACCCCCACGCAAGCAGAGGGGGCAAGGAGCCACACGGGCGTCTCAGCCCCTCCTCACTTAAGGTGGGGTGGGGAGCCGAGCCCGAGTCCGACTCGGCCCGTCTCCCCGCAGGCTCCAAGGGGTTGGCCCCGAGGAGGTGGGGCCTGGGTGGGGGCACTGCCTTCACACCCCTCCCCCTCCGGCCGCTGTCGGTTCAGGGAACACCCCGCCCGCTCCAGTGCGGCGGGTGGGGGAGGCAGCAGAGCAGCCCGGAGCCCTGCAGCGGCGCGGGGCGGGGAGGAGCGCGCGCATGGGCGCGCGGCCGCCACCCCCGCGTAGCCCCGCGCGCCAGCAAGGCCCCCCACGCTCAAGGGCGGGCGCGGGCCCCGAAAGGGAGGAGGCCGCGCGTGGCACCAGAGAAGGCCGACTGCAGGCTTCTGTCCCCCAGTCCTTCACCACTCACCCCCAACCCCCTCCATCCCGCTCCAGGCCTCGGACTCCGCACTGACCTGACAGGCCGAGACATGTTCGCTGTCGAAACAGGACCGAGTCGAGAAGCCAAAGACCAGGACCCCCCCCACCCCGCGCGCTCGGCGCCCCACCCCCCCCAACTTCGGCCGATGGGGCCGCTGCCGCCGAACCCCGAACTCCTGGCTTCTCAAACTCCGCTGCTTCTTGGTTCAGGGCCCCTTAATCAGACGAGCCCCCCGCTCCCCCGTCTCTTCAAAATGGATGAATCAAACCAGCCGAAAATGCGCCAAAGCCGCGGTGCAACCAAGCCCACTAGGGCTCGTGGGCTCCGCCCCATCACGCCCGGTCATTGGCGGTTTTTGCCAGATGCGCCGAGCTTATTAGCCCGTTTGAATCATCACGTCTTCCAGGCTCCGCCCCGCGCACTGATAGGCCCCACCTCCTCCGTGGGGGTCCTGTTAGTCAAGATGCTCTGAGAGCGCACGGCCGCAAAACAAAAATGGTCGCTGCTTGGCCCGCCCCCTGGTTTCCACTCCGGAATTGCAGATTCGTTTTGGGTTGCATCTTGGAACGACTAGAAAAAAAGATTTACATAGGGTTCAGTGTCATTTAGTGGTAGTTTAATGATGTTTCATTTCGCCTGCCTTGATCATCTAGAGACTGCACTAATAGCAAAACCCGTGGGATAGGCAGCTGATTCGTCACTAAGGGGCTGCTTCAGAATTGGAGGGAAATTCCATAGGTTCAAAAATTTTTTGACCCTAAACGCGCAAGCTCTTTCCCCTGGCTTCAGCATTAGCCCTCAGGGACTCCAACCGCTCTTGGAGCAGGGAGGCAGGATCATAATCAAGGAATAACTTCACTCCCAATTTCCATGCTCCATTCTGGACCTTGAGATCCACTTCAGGGTCATTAGAGTCCCAGTCTCCCACATTACTTCAGGAGCTTAATGATTAGAAGCATGTGCTCTGGGGCCACAGCGTGTTTTGGTTTGAACCTCAGGTCCACAACTTAGTAGTTGTAGAACTTTACCTCACTGTGCCTCAGTTTTCTCAAGTGTAAAATGGGGAACAAAAATACTTACCTCATAGGGCTATTAGAATTAAATGAGTTGAAATATGAAAAGCCCCTAGGACGGTCACCAGTGCACAGTAAGCAATATCTACGTATTTGTTAAATTCAATTTTTGAAAAATGACCTGATCCTTGGGTAGGAGTGGGTGGGATTGGCTCAAGACTCAAGACAACCTAAGGTCGCTTAGATCATTTCATTTAAATTCATGAACGTTTGTTGGACGCCTAAAATTCTCAGAGGTAGAGCTGAGGATCCTATGGGAATGACTAAGGTTTACTCCACTATTGTAAAATAAATTTCAATGCCTGCCAAGGCAGCCTGTTAATAACCAACTGAAGATACACTCTATAAACAAATAAACCTAGCACTGTCTGCCTCCTGAAAATCTGCCCTTATAAAATCTGGCTTCTCTAAGGGAAGAGAAAGTCACAGTCCACCAGTGAAGCATTAAACAAGTTATCTTCTCCCTTTAGCCATGTCACTCTACCCTTTCTTCCCTGAATTTGTGTGTGTGGGTAGTAAAAAAGTGCAAACATTAAATTCACCATTTTAACTATTTTTAAGTGTATAGTTCAGTGGCATTAAGTACATTTACATTGTTGTACAACTCTCACCACCATCTGTCTCCAGAACATTTTCATCTTCCTGAGACTCTGTACCATTAAACACTAATTCCCCATTCCCTCTCTCCCCAGACTTTGGCACCCATCATTTTACTTTCTTTTCTTATGAATTTGACTACTCTAGAAACCTCATATAAGTAGAATCATATAGTATTTATCCTTTTGTGCTGACAGATTTCACTTAGCCTAATGTCTCCCAGGTTCATTCATGTTTTAGCATGTATCAAAATGTTTTACTTTTTAAAGGCTGAATAGTTGTGCCTGGGTGGTTCAGGCGTTAAGCATCTGCCTTCAGCTCAGGTCATGGTCCCAGGGTCCTGAGATCGAGCCCTGCATTGGGACCCCTGCTCGGCAGAGAGCCTGCTTCTCCCTCTCCCACTCCTCCTGCTTGTGTTCCCTCTCTTGCTGTGTCTCTCTCTGTCAAATAAAAAATAAAATCTTAAAAAAAAAAAAGGCTAGGGCGCCTGGGTGGCTCAGTTGGTTGAGCGACTGCCTTCGGCTCGGGTCATGATCCTGGAGTCCCGGGATCGAGCCCGCGTCGGGCTCCCTGCTCGGCGGGGAGTCTGCTTCTCCCTCTGGCCCTCCCCCCTCTCATGCTCTGTCTCTCTCATTCTCTCTCTCTCAAATAAATAAATGAAATCTTTAAAAAAAAAAAAAAAAGGCTAAATAATATTTCAATGTACGTATAAGCCGCATTTTTGTTTACCAATTCAACTGTCAGTGGACACTTGAGTTGCTTCCAGCTTTTCACTATTGTGAATAATTTTGCTGTGAACATGGGTGTACAAATATCTCTTCGAGCCCCTGCTTTCAGTTCTTTGGGGTATATACCCAGAAGTGGAATTGCTAACCATATGGTCATATTGTTTTTAATTTTTTGAGGAATCTCCATACTATTTTCCACAGCAACTGCACTGTTTTCATCCCCACCAACCCGGCACAAGGGCTCCGGTTTCTCCACATTCTTGCCAACATTTCTGGTTTTTTTGGTAATAAGCATCCTTAATCAGTGTCTGAATATATTTTGACTAAGTATATTGTCAAGCATATGATTGTTAAAAATCCCAATGCAGAGACTGGGGTGGTGTAATGATCATGAGTGATTTTGTTGAAGGTTGTTTTATTAGGGCAGATTGCTGTTATTTTAGAAAATACCTTTACTTAGTATTGTGAGATGAGGCAGAGATATTCTTGTTACTCATTCCTTAAGTAATAAAAGGAACTGGCCATAGTCAACATGTCCAGGCAAGTGGAAAGTTCAGGACAGGTCTTCCAGGCCTTGCCCTCCTAGTTTAGTTCAAGGCCAACTGATAGACGGCCACTGAATTAAGGCTCTTCCTCTTCCAAGGTGAGGGTCATACCCGACTCTCTCCTCACCGCAGCTTCAGCTAACATCTTCCCTCCATTTGCTTGTTCATTCACTAAATATTTCAACAAACACTCTCTCTTTTTTTTTTTAAAGACTTATTTATTTATTTGAGAGAGCGAGAATGAGAGAGAGTACATGAGAGGGGGGAGGGTCAGAGGGAGAAGCAGGCTCCTCGCCGAGCAGGGAGCCCGATGCGGGACTCCATCCCGGGTCTCCAGGATCATGACCTGAGCCGAAGGCAGTCGCCTAACCAACTGAGCCACCCAGGCGCCCAACAAACACTCTCTCTTAAGAAGAAAGTAACTGAAGATTTATTTGAATTTCTAGTTTACTTTTTAGTGGACAAGTACTGAATTATGCCCTCAGGAGCTCCAACACTGTCTCCCTGGCTACCAGAACCTGGAATGCAGTCTTCAAGGTCAGTTCCCTCTTGTCCATCCCCAAATGCTCTGCTGTAGGCACATGTCTCAGCCGCAACCAGTTTGTTGGAAAACTGAAGACTTCATACGATAGGCTAGACTTTAAAAGCAGCGTCAGACACCACTGAACGGACAATATACATCGTAGAACTATGAAAACAAAAAAAAGGTAAGGAGACAGAAAAGACAGTCATTCCTTTTCCCTGGAAATTGAGATTTAATGGGCCTTTTAAACTCAGTGTTTAATTTCCCTAGGATTGTAGTTCTATTTTGGGAAGCAGTCTTTTCCTTCTCCCGTTAGGGCTTAAGACGCTAAGAAGTGGCAGTGCTGGGGTGGTGGACTGAGGACTCTTCCCTGTCCCTAACAAAGACCCATTTCCTTCAAGGCTATGCTATAGTGGCTGGGAGATTTATAACAAATTTTGAGCACTTACTCTGTCCTGGGCACTTCTAGTTCTGTGACCTTATGAAAGTCATCCAACTAGATCTAAAGACAGACACTACTTCTATGGACCACAGGACCACAGAAAGCTACCTATCTTTGAAGACCCTGCCAGGAAGTTAAAGAAAACGTCTCCTAGGCTTTTTTCTTTTTTAACTTCTACCTCCAAACTGCTGATTCTTGCTCCACCATACTCATAAGATTGAAAGGATGGGACAGAAGGGCTCTGTGTCTGGTTCGTCTTTCTACAACCCCAGAGGCTGAGTAGCCTTGGAGGCAGGCTCATGGTTTGAGGAGGATGCTCCTCTGCCCTCAGATCACAGCCAGAAAAAGATTGGGCCACAGTCAATTTAAATGTTTAATTTCATTTTCTTGTGTATATTTCTTCTGCTCCAGACTTCTTTCTTCCTCTCTACTTTAAAGAGTGTTAAGAGCTACGGTTAGGGGCACCTGGGTGGCTCAGTCATTAAGCATCTGCCTTCGGCTCAGGTCATGATCTCAGGGTCCTGGGATCGAGCCCCGCGTCGGGCTCCCTGCTCAGCGGGAAGCCTGCTTCTCTCTCTCCCACTCCCCCTGCTTGTGTTCCCTCTCTTTCTGTGTGCCTCTCTCTGTCATATAAATAAATAAAATCTTTAAAAAAAAAAAAAAGAGCTATGGTTAGGTGGATTTCTGCAAATAGGGGTTTTGTTTGGGTTGTGGGACTATGGGTGGATTGGATTTTTCTTCATTTTCCTTCATGAGACTTAAAATTTTTCATGATCAAAGTATTAAAAAATCTGTATACACACTTAATAAATTACTCTTTGTTTCTGTCATACTGAGCATTTGTTATATGGAAAAAATTCAAGGATGCCACCACCAAACACACACATAAAAAATGAGATGCAGTGTATTCCATAGTGAAGGGTCATTTTCTGGAGTCATACTGCTTGAGGCTAAAAATCAGTTTGCCACTTGCTAGCTGTCTAACCTTAGGCAAAGCCTGAATTGTTTGTGCCTCCGTTTCCATATATATACCTATCATAGGGTTGTTGTGAAAATAAAAATAATCCATGTGAAGGGCTTAAGGGGAATACTTAGCTTATAGCAGTACTCAGATGTTAGCTACTGGCAGCAACAGTTGAAAATGGAAAGGAGGTTAAAATCCCTGTACTTGCAAATAAGATAGCTGATATTCAAAATTAAATGATAGTCACTGCATTTGGGTGACATATCTTAAAAAGTGGAACTTGTTGATTAAATATCTTAGGATATAGTGCACTGCATTCTACTCAAACTGCACTTACTGGGGCCCCAAATTTAATATGGAAACATGCATGTCTCCATTCCATACATGAACATGGTCTCAAAAGCTAACACAAACCAGAAGTTCCAAACCCCAAAAGGGTCAGTTCTGTTTCTCTAAATGTTTGGACTGATTTTCCTTCTTTAAAGATTTTTAAAAAATTTTAAAGTCATCTCCACACCCAACATGGGGCTCGAACCCACAACCCTGAGCTCAAGAATTGCACGCTGACTGAGCCAGCCAAGTGCCCCTGGGCTTACTTACTAAAATAGGTTTTTCAGGTCAAATGTTTCCCAGAAACCTAAATGACAGAATGGAGATGGGAAATTCGAAGACTTGCAGTTATGTCTTGACTTTATTACAAATTCAACCAGCTGCCTTTAAGTCAAATTTTGAGACATCGTTCCCTCAAACATAAACGTGAAGAACTGTTTGCCTTATTTCAAAGATAGCGTAAGAAGCATACACAACTCACAAATCTGAGGGAAGTTTACATCAAATTAGATATTAGCAGTCAGTGCTACTGGGCTGCCCTCTTCACATCATGATCAATCATAAAATGCTTACCTTATCTCCTTGCTCTTCCTACTGGTTCTCTCCTCTTTATTCTCATTACTGTGTAGTTAATTCCTAATCACACAGACTTTGAGTGTGAATCAAATTTGAGTATGAAGAAAAGGTATCGTAACACTACCATCATGGGGCGCTTGGGTGGCTCAGTCAGTTGAGCGTCCGACTCTTGATTTCAGCTCAGGTTATGATCTCAGGGTCGTGAGATTGAGTCCCGTGTGGGGCTCCTCACTCAGCAAGGAGTCTGCTTAAGATTTTCTCTCTCCACCCCTCCCCCACCCTGCACGCTTTCTCTCAAATAATAAATCTTTAAACAAAACAAAACACTACCATCACACAACGAAGTACTTCGAAGTGTAGGTGATAGTCAATTTGACTAGGCAATGGAGTGCCCAAATACCTGGTCAAACATCATTTTGGGTGTTTCCGTGAGGGTGTTTTTGGATGAGATTAACTCATCTCAGTAGACTGAGTAAAGCAGATTACCCTCCGTAAATGTGGACGGGCCTCATCCAATCAGTTGAGGGCCTAAAGAGTTGACCCTCTCCTGAGTGAGAGAGAATTGTCCCAGGTGATGGCCTTCAAGCTGAACTATCAGCTCCTCCAGCCTACCGGCCCTGAGACTCGAACTGGAACATCAAGTCTGCATGTTGGACTTGCCAGTCTCCATAACCGCACAAAACAATTCCTTATAATAAATCCCTTTACAGGGAGCCTGGGTGGCTCAGTTGGTTAAGCGACTGCCTTCGGCTCAGGTCATGATCCCGGGGTCCTGGGATCGAGTCCCGCATCGGGCTCCCTGCTCTGCGGGGAGCCTGCTTCTCCCTCTCCCACTTCCCCTGCTTGTGTTCCCTCTCTCGCTGTGTCTCTCTCTGTCAAATAAATAAAATAAAAAATCTTTAAAAAAAAAAAAATCCCTTTACATATGTACATATCTCCTTAGTTGTGTTTTCCTGGTGAATCCTAATACAGAGCAATACCGTTATATACTGAAACTCTGCAGATTAAATTCAAGAGGATTCAAATTATGCTTGAAAGCCAGAGAGAAGGCAGTTTTTCTACCAATGAAGGCCATATGTAGATATATTCTCGAGTCTCAGGTATTTATGCCTGAAGCAAAAATACACATAGTACTTTTCAACACACATCACTTTCTAGGGGCTTTCTACCTATTCCAACTTGCACCCTTGGGGATTAGTTGGCTTTCATAAATGAGTCACTTACATAGCTGAAGCTTCTTGGAGAGGTTAAAGGGCACTGAGGTTTGTTTCCTTGGGCAACTGTCAATGGATCTGATAGAATACCATGGAGAGGGCGCCTGGGTGGCTCAGTTGGTTAAGCGACTGCCTTCGGCTCAGGTCATGATCCTGGAGTCCCGGGATCGAGTCCCGCATCGGGCTCCCTGCTCACCAGGGGAGTCTGCTTCTCCCTCTGACCCTCCCCCCTCTCATGTGCTCTCTCTCATTCTCTCTCTCTCAAATAAATAAATAAAATCTTTAAAAAAAAAAAAAAAGAATACCATGGAGATATTTATACCTTCTAACCATAGCCTTAGATCATGTCAAAAGCAGACTACTGCTTACAAATGGACAGAGACAGGAAAAGCCTCATGTTAGATGGGACAGTGTCCTGAGGACAGAAGACTGACCACTTAAAGAAGAGTTAAATCTGGAGATGATAGGACAGAGAAATTTTTTTTTTTAGATTTTAGTTATTTATTTGAGAGAGAGCGCAAGAGAGCACTAGCAGAGGGAAAGCATGAAGGTGGGGAGAGGCAGACTCCCTGCATAGCAGGGAGCCCAATGTGGGGTTTGATCCCAGGACCCTGGAATCATGACCTGAGCTGAAGGCAGACGCTTCATGGACTGAGCCACCAAGGCACCCCTGGAGATGATAGGACATAATGAGGAACCCAAACATACCTTAGAATAGCTAAGGCAAATGAATTCAGGAAATCATCTTGGGAGTAATTCTGGCTCATTAGTAGTAACAAAAGTGCAAATCATCACTTACTACGGAGGGGCCTTCCTTGACCTGTGGTCTCTTTTTCTCCACTTGTTTGGTCACTCAGCTATTCTGTTCAAAGTCCAAAGCCAGGGTAGGGGCGCCTGGGTGACTCAGTCGGTTGAGCGTCTGACTCTTGATTTCAGCTCAGGTCATGATCTCGGGGTCCTGGGATCAAGCCCCGCATCAGTCTCCGCACCTGGCGGGGAGTCTGCTTGAGGATTCTCCCCACCCCCTCTCATGCTCTCTCTCTCAAATAAATCTTAAAAAAAATTTTTTTAAAAAGTCCAAAGCCAGGGCAGTCACAATCCCACAGCTATGTTCTCAGGCCTTCCTTGGGTCTCTTAAAAACACTCTGCAGGAAATGCGTATGTTTTCTTTTTGTCCAAAGACCAGCTGAGTGGCTGGAGAGGCATCTTGTCTCAAATATGGAACCTTCTCTAGGGAAGGGCTACAACAATATTCATGTTCCAAACAACTGTACCAAGACGTAGCATCCAAATGACAGGATATAATTATTTTTTGTATAATTGTATTTCTAATCATGTAAATATTTCCCTCTTTTTTTTTAAATCTTCAATTGTTTTCCCTTTTCTTTATGGATAGGGACATAAAGAGGAATTAGTTATATTTTCAATTTCTTCTTTAATTAGTTTCAGCCCTATAATGCTCACCACTTACGAGAGAAAATCCAGAAGGGCCTGCCTCCAGCAATGCTTGAAAAGGCAGGTAAATCCTGAGTCAACACACAGGAAAAGAAAACATACTCAATTTTTCACAAAGGTCACATTTCCAAGCAGTATTTGGAATGTCGTATCAAGTACTGAATTAGTATTAGGCAGTTGATACTAGTAAATTAATAGATAGAATAACATTTACCTTCATTTTTAAAGAAGGTATTTAAAAAAACGGGCGCCTGGGTGGCTCAGTCAGTTAAGCGTCTGCCTTTGGCTCAGGTCATGATCCCAGGGTCCTGGGATGGAGTTGTACATTGGCCTCCCTGCTCAGCGGGGAGCCTGCTTCTCCCTCTCCCTCTGCCTGCCGCTCCCCCTGCTTGAGCTCTCTGTCAAATAAAGAAATAAAATCTTAAAAAAAATTAGATAAATAATAAAGTCTCCATTTCCCTAATACTCTTAAATTATCAGTATAAAATAGCATTTTAATAAACTCACATTAAAAGCCAATAACTCCCATGAATACAAGACTTATTTTGCCTTTATTTGTGACTTTGCAGAGGTTTAAGCCAGTAAATAAAAATCAGTTTTCTTTTCACATAAAGGGAATTTGCTATTCCACTTATCTTCAGAATCATTGTAGTAAAAACCTATTTGAAAAGGGTAATACAAAAGAGAACTTCAAGGTCTTAAAACACTGTGCAAAAGTTAGTCACTGGCATTAAAAACAGACAAACCAACCACCACTGAAGGCCTGGCTCCTGTTCTCTGTCTGATATTTGGCCTCTGATCATTTGCTTAGGAGAGCAGTTTCCAAAGTCTGGGGTATAGTAGAATCACCTGGAGAGCAAATAGAGCATAGAGAAACCCAGGATCATTTACTCAGGGAATGCCTGGGTCTCTGCATCTTTACCAAATTCTCCAGCAATGTTTTCCAAACCAGGCTGGTCAAATGACCTGGGTGGCTTTGAAAAACAACAACTATACATTCCCACACCATACCCCTGGAAATTGTGATTCAGGAGGCTTGAGTTTGGGACCCAGAAATCTTTTTTTTTTTTTAAGATTTTATTTATTTATTTGAGAGAGAGAATGAGAGAGAGCACATGAGAGGGGGGAGAGTCAGAGGGAGAAGCAGACTCCCTGCTGAGCAGGGAGCCCGATGCGGGACTCG
>NC_138374.1:116427267-116486053 GCF_054177405.1 Leptonychotes weddellii
TCATGACCTGAGCCGAAGGCAGTCGCTTAACCAACTGAGCCACCCAGGCGCCCATGGGACCCAGAAATCTTAAAACGTACACATTTTATTTTAAAAAATTTTAATAGGGGCGCCTGGGTGACTCAGTCATTAAGTGTCTGCCTTCGGCTCAGGTCATGGTCCCAGAGTCCTGGGATCGAGCCCCACATCGGGCTCCCTGCTCCGCAGGAAGCCTGCTTCTCCCTCTCCCGCTCCCCCTGCTTATGTTCCTTCTCTCGCTTTGTCTCTCTCTGTCAAATAAATAAATAAAATCTTAAAAAAAATTTTTTTAATAAACTTCCCAGGTGGTTCTGATAAGTTGATTCAGGAACCACTTACTTAAGACACACATTTAAAATAAGTGTCTTTCAAAGAACTCTAGGTCTCTGAGTTCATGAAGAATATTCATAACTTTGGGTAGGTTATAAATCACCATCCTGTGAGAATTCAACAAATGAAGCTGTCGAGAAGTGATGTGATACTAAAAACCCTACCCGATTTAGCACTTAAATTACTTAATGATTTTCTATCTACTCTCCCCACTCAGGCAAAGGTCTGTACATAAAATTTGTTTCCTATGGCTGGTAAGTGCTAGGCACCCAAAGTGCTCAGAAGCAAGCGGCCCCACAGGATTTTGCTCTGTTAACCTCTCCCTCTTCCATTCAGACTCCCAGGGCGGTAAGGAACAGACCTATTTCAGGGCACCACAGCCAAGTGATGTCACCCCGCAGCATTAGGCATCAAGATATCAACCCAGAAACCTTGTGAACCCCGCTCCCACCCCACCGGTAGGGAGATACTAGAAAACCCTAATGGGACAATTGTTTCTTTGGGGAAAGAAACACTCTCATCACACACAACAGGTAGTTTAAAAGCTTGACTATTCCTGAAGCCAAGACAAGAGAAAGCCAGTTATGACTTTAGAAGCTTCAAAAATAGTGACTTTTGGGTTACCTCCTGTGACCCAGAACCCATGGATATCCAGCCCCACTCCTTGCCCATCTCAGAATCAGAGGTTTAAATTCAAAGTCCAAGACACAAAGAATCTGAAAGCAATAACCTATGATGAATTTGGGAAATGCCCTTTGCTCTCATTTTCCTCGAAATCTGAAGTCAGATCAGACTGAGATATCCACATCCGTCAGATGGAAAAAGAAACGCGAAAACAGGTGGCAATTAGGATCCTTACAATACAGGTGCTGATTTCTAATGCTCCCCACAAAATCCTGGGTCACAAAATGAGGGATAAGGTGATTTTTCTTATACAGAAGGTACTGAGCCATGGGAGCCGGCAGCAAGTAGGAACCTGCGAGATGCAGAAAGGCACACGAGTCCCAGGTCTCTCCTTAGTGGCGATGGTCCTCCTTCCTGGATAACTGGCAAGAGACAGTCCAAACGTACTTAATAAGATTAATAAGATTGCTGGGTGGGCATCCGAAGGGAAGAGATGAAAAGACCTCCTAAACATAGGAGGGAAAACAAGCCAGACACTATTAGCAGCAGGCCCAGCTGGAGGAGGGCTTGGTCTGTAGATTGATATAGTCCCCTTGGGTGGATAAAGACATATCTTCTCTGGAATTGCTCATCATCTTTTCAATGAGGACTCTAAAAAACAAACAAACAAAAGACTGATAAACTGGAGGGAAGAAAGGGAGACATGGCAGACACTGTCTGTCTTATCACCAGATGGCATTCAGTCAAGCCATGAAATTTAAATGCCCCTTCGTCCCCCCATTATCTCAGGAGAAAGGATGGCATCCCTGACCTTCAGAAGCTGGCATTCCAGTGGCTCAGCCTGCTCTTGTTTGCTCAGAAACAGGAAAAGAAGGTCCCAGGGGCGTGGCGGCAGCAGGTGGGTGAATCTGTGTGCCTAACCCCAGAACAACAGGAGCTACTCACCTCATGGCCTCATTAATATTTTTGTTCTCCTTGACTGATGTTTCTGTCCAACCCGTGAAACCATTCTCTTTACTGAACCGGTCAACCTGGTCTCGGCTCACTGCCCAAGGGGACAGGTCACACTGGCAAAGAGAGTACATAAAAGGCAACACCATAAACTTCTGGAGAATAGGAACACTGCTCAGATACTTCTGGATGTAAAACCTTTCCACCAGTGGCTAAGAACACTGGCATCTAAAATCTGGCCAACATTCTTCCCAAAGAGAGCCCCAGCATCCCTTGAAAGAAGGTAGAGATGAGGTTTGCCAATTTGAGAAGGGAGAAATGGATGCCCGGAATCAGAAAGCGTTTTAGACATGCTTACTCTCTGACCACAGAGAGAGGCTAGGGGCCGTTTTCCTAGACTTGACCACATACTTTGTTGGCCAAGAGCAGGCAGGGCACAGGCTCTCCATTAGGCAGGGTGAGCTTGCTGTCCAAGTCCTGCTTCCACCTCTGGCTATTGCTGAAGGTCGTGGCGTTGGTAACATCAAACATAATAACGCAGGCTGACGCATCCCGATAGTACAGTCGAGTCATGGAGGTGAAGCGCTCCTGCCCTGGGAAGAAAGCAGGGAGCCCTTGAGAAAGTGATACTGAGAACCAGTATCATAACCCCCTCCGACACCTTGCCCTTTCCACCTTCCTCGTGGGGGAGGGCGGTATGCACTGTGGCTGAGTCCACATTCTGCACCTAAACCACCCAAGTCCAAATCCCTGCTCTGTCATGTACTATCTGCAGGACTTTGGGCAATGGAAGCTTTCAGTGCTTCAGACTCCTCATCTGTAGAGCGGGGATGGAAGCAGTAGCTTTTCTCACAAGGTTGTGATGAAGATTAACGAGTCATTGAATCTCAAATGCTTAGGAAAGTGCTTGGCACATAGTAAAAGTCACCTGTTACTATTATTATTTTTATTTTCTGGGGAATCTTCTTTCTCCCCAAGGTCACCTGAAACGCTGGAAAAAGCACCCTCCCTCTGCTGTGAGAGCACCCACCCATGGTCTGGACAATCTATCACCTTGCCAGCCATTCCACCCAGGGACAAAGGGCTCTACATTTATCCAGGGCAAAACATCTACAGAAAATATTTACAAACTCTCTACATCCACTCAGCTTATGTGTCCTCTGAACAACTCCATCATTCCAGCTCCAGTAAAAAGCCTTCTGGTTTTGGTGTGCCGGGGTGGCTCAGTCGGTTAAGTGTCTGCCTTCGGCTCAGGTCATGATCCCAGGGTCCTGGGATGGAGCCTGGCATCGGGCTCCTTCCTCAGTGGGGAGCCTGCTTCTCTCTGCCCCTCCGCCCCTCTCCCCACTCTTGCTCTCGCGCTCAAATAAATAAATAAATAAATAAAATCTTAAAAAAAAAAACTTCTGGTTTTGCTACCCCACTTTTTCTGAGAGCTTGCTGATTAAACCAAAATTTTTTCCCTGGTTCTTATCCCATCTTCCCAGCCTACCTGCAATATCCCACAGCTGGAGCCGCACCATCTCTGAGTCAGACCACTGGAGAACCTTCAGAGCAAAATCCACTGAAAATACATGTACAATTGAATAAAATTTACCTTTAAAAAAATCCATGAATAAGCTCAGATCAAATATGCAGTTATAACCCTAGAGACACACAACTCCAATCCTATGTATCTATTTATTTTTAAACTCTCAGTGGGTTGAGATGAGCCCACACGCACGGTTTAAGTGTGGAACAGACAATTCTTTCTTTTTTAAAACATTTCTAATTTTATCATTATTATTATTATTGTTATTTTTTAAGTGAACTCTACCCCCAACGTGGGGCTTGAACTCACGACCCCAAGATCAAGATTCACATGGTCTTCTGACTGGGGCAGCCATGCCTCCAGGTGCCTCTGGCACAGATAATTCATTACCACTCTCTGAAGGGGTCTTCAGCTTTTACTCTCTTGACAAACTAATGTATTTGATACTATTAGTCCCTAAGGCTGGGGATAGGTGGGTGGGAGCAATTATGAAAACAACTCCTAATCTCAAGTTAAAGTTTCTGGAAGGTTCCAGGGGGTTTTCTAGGGGGAAGGGATGATAGGGCAAAAGGGGGAAATGAGGTAAGTGTGGTGGATTTTGCATCTTCCACATTCAATTTCACTGTTCGTTTCTAATCCAATTGTATTATAAAAAAAACACTGGGGGGAATTCTACACCCTCCACAAGGCTGTAGGGATTACTTTGGGTGGTAATAGATAGGGTCCAGGGAAGAGGTCCCAGAGGATTCCAAGGAAGAAGACACGGTATGGAGGGTGCTTGAGAGCTGTGTTCGAATGTGTAGAAGCTGAGACTCCAGGAGCTAAGTGAAAGAGTATGCCAGGGGGGAAACCTTTTGAGAAGGAGAAACAGAGTAACTTCCCAGATTTGGAAGTACATTTTCCACATCTGTGACAGAAATGAAAGCTAGGGGAAATTTAGAATAAACACTGAAAAAAAAAAAATTAGCCAGAGCCATTATTCTTTACTAAAGGAAAACTAGGGCAATTGCTAACAACTAATTAGTGAAACACTTTTTTTTTTTTTTAAAGATTTTATTTATTTATTTGAGAGAGAGAGAATGAGAGACAGAGAGCATGAGAGGGAGGAGGGTCAGAGGGAGAAGCAGACTTAGTGAAACACTTTTAACCAAACCCATGAAATAAGAGCTCTCATATTATTTAGGAGTGGAGGGCAGAATGGTGGAGAAATAGTCTTTCAAACTTCAAACCCTAAATGTTGCTGATGTTCTCAAGAGGATGTTTTCATTGCAATGTTAATGCTTGTTAATTTTTTTTAAATTCCACAAGGATCACCAGCACCCATCTTCAAAATTTACATTAGTGCAGGTGTTTGTTTTTTTAAAGATTTTATTTATTTATCTGACAGAGAGAGACACTGCGAGAGAGGGAACACAAGCAGGGGGAGTGAGAGAGGGAGAACCAGGCTTCCCGCGGAGCAGGGAGCCCGATGTGGGGCTCGATCCCAGGACCCCGGGATCATGACCGGAGCCGAAGGCAGACACTTAATGACTGAGCCACCCAGGCGCCCCTAGCGCAGGTTTTTTTTTTTCCTTAAAAAAAAGTTCTCTTAATGTTTGTTAACTCTCCCCCTTCACCAGCTCTTCCCAACTAAAGACCTTAACAAAAAGACATTTCTACTTCTGGGGAAAAAGAAAAAGGTTGAGCCCAAGGCCATCCCTAGAAAGAAATGAATGAACTTCTTGGTGTTCCCTTCCTTTTTCCCCTCCCCAGCTTGAGAGAAAGGGGAGTGGGAAGATAGGTCAGATTCCTTGAATAATTTCTAGCTGTCTTTATTTAAGCAATCCATGGACAAAAATGCACACCGCTCATCAGCCTCGGTGAGCATCAGATTGTGTGGCTCAGGGGCTCTCCCACTCAGGCATCCCCAAAACAAAGGTAGGATCCTTAAGGCAGACAGCACCTTTCTAGTCCTTCATCAGCTACCTGTGAGAGGCAGGCCAAGAGCCCCAGCTGGCACCTAACCAGGCCTCCTCGAGGGGTCCCAGCGGCCTCGGCTGATCGCAGAGATTTGCGGGTGACCGCTAGGAAGGCTGCAGGAGACCTGAGTTCCCAATTCCCCCGAGAAATGCAACAATTGCGTATTTCCTCAACCTCCCTTCCCCATTCCTCCTCTTCACACCTTCGCCCAATCTCCTTCCAGGCGGTCAGCTCGGACTGGGTGAACCTAACTGTGGAAAACCCAAAAGAAACGTGCAGATCAAACACCCGGCAAGTCCTCCCTTCAAGATCCCAGACACCTACTTCCTGACCCGAGGAACAAGGCCACGGAACCCCCAGCTCCCCAGCCGCGGGGGTCCACCCCGCCCTCGCGGCGACGTCTCACCTCCCACCGTGGACTTGTAGTGTTTGCTGAAGCTGTCCTGGGAGTATCGCTGCACGAGCGACGTCTTGCCCACCGCGGCGTCCCCCACCACCAGCACTTTGAACAGGTGATCGCGGCCGCCCATGGCTGGCCGGCCGGACTTGTGAAGGAGGCGGCGGGGTGGGGGGAGGGAGTCGCTTGCTTTAACCCCTTCGGCTCCGGAGCCCCTACAAACTGAAGTTCGGCATTGCAGCCCACCGCCGGTTGGGGCTGCTCTGACGAGAAAGCAGAAAGGGAAACTTTGCACTCAACCTTTACGCGCTTCCTCCCCGCGCGGCCGCAGCCTGGGTGGGGCACAGGGCGCGAGCTCCGAGCCCCCGGCCTGTTCGCACCTTCTCCCCCACCCCGCCCCGCTGCCGAGAAACGGGCCGGGACGCCGCGGGGCCTCGCCCACCGGGACTTTCCCGGAGCGGTGCCGGCGGGCGACTGAACCCGGGGCCAGCTCATTTCACAGTCGGGGTCAGATGATGGGGTCCTCCCCGCCCGGCACAAACCAAATTCGGGGGAAAGGGCGGCTCACACGTGGATTCCCGGGATACCGGACCGTCTATCCCCGTCCCTCCGCACGCGTCACGTGCGGGGCGGCTTGGAGCACTACATTTCCCAGCTTACCTCGCGGCGAAGAGACCTAGTGGAGTGCAGAAACTTGCCCGCGAGGCCTCCTGGGAAATGTAGTTTGGGAACTCTTAAAAAAATCTACGCAGGGTTCCAAGGCTTTCAAACTCCTTCTGCGGCTCGAATCTTATTTTAAAGTAATAGAAAGATCCTTTGGAGGCTCTTTGTTCCACATGATTTCACCTGCCTAAATCCTTCCCCAGATAGATTTCTCATTATCTTTAAAGGTTTTATGGAACTAAGATTAAAAATTATTCCATAGATTCCATAAATTATTCTACTAATAGAAGCTCAAGCCTCATCCTTCATGCTCCTAGCAAACTCCATTTGCTATTTCTTCAATTAGATAGACAAACCCAGGATCTTATGAATATGAGGGCTAGCCCTTTTATTTACCATATGACCCATTATCAGTCAGGTTCAGGGACACTCGATCAAGAGACTGACCCTTAGAAAAACTCCTGCCATTACATGTCAGTTATTATCATTTGGTAACTGGCCACAGTAGTACAGGTAGAAAACGAGAGACAGTTCCTCATTCTCACTTCCACTATTTGCAGTCTATCAACTGGAGTATACTGGGAATCCTCCATCTGTTGCTGGGGTTGCTCATAAATAATCATTAAAGTACCGCTTTGCAAATGACTTAAAATTTTCAGCCTATAACTTTTCTTTTTTTTTTTAAAGATTTTTATTTATTTATTTATTTATTTGAGAGAGAGAGCATGAGAGGGGGGAGGGTCAGAGGGAGAAACAGACTCCCTGCAGAGCAGGGAGCCCGACGCGGGACTCGATGCGGGACTCGATGCGGGACTCGATGCGGGATTCGATCGCGGGACTCGATCGCGGGACTCCAGGATCATGACCTGAGCCGAAGGCAGTCGCTTAACCAACTGAGCCACTCAGGCGCCCCAGCCTATAACTTTTCTGACCTTAGTTAAAGAGTTAAGGGGACATGAGTTTCATGGCAAGCAAAATAGCTCTGTTTTCTGGGCCGTTGTCAGGAAGAGAAGAGAAAACAGCAAGCCCATGGGAAACACAGCTCTGCCCAGGTCTCTTGATAGAGAGGCTATAACTTAGACCCTCCGAGGAAAGACAGTCAGCATGGTTCTCAAGGTATTTAGCCCAAAATGTTTGTTACCCAGGTATGGGAGATCGGGCTGGCTACCATCTTCCCAGATGCGGGTGTTGCTCATAAATAATCATTAAACTACAGTTTTGCAAATGACTTAAATCTATTTTACTGTGGCAGGAAGATTTCACGTAAGACCTACTCTCTTAACAAATTTTTAAATGCCTAATGCAATTCAAAAAATACAAATGTTTAAGTGTGCAATAGAGGTACTCTGTCGTACAGCAGATCTCTAGAATGTACTCATCTTGCTTGGGCCCATTGATCAGTAACTCCCAATTCCTCGCTTCCCCATTTTTTGCCAACCACTATTCCACTCTTTGATTCTATAAATTTGTCTATTTTATTTTTTAAAAAGATTTTATTTATTTATTTGAGAGAGAGAGAGAGAGCACAGAGGGAAAGTGAGAGGCAGAAGGAGACTCCCCACTGAGCACAGAGCCCTATGAGCCGGATATAGCACTTGATCCCAGGACCTAGATCATGACCTGAGCCGAAGGCGGACACTTAAACAACTAAGCCACCCAGGTGCCCCATATTTTTATTATTTTTTTAAAAAATGTATTTAGATGGGCGCCTGGGTGGCTCAGTTGGTT
Organism: Leptonychotes weddellii; assembly: GCF_054177405.1. NCBI lineage: Eukaryota > Metazoa > Chordata > Mammalia > Carnivora > Phocidae > Leptonychotes > Leptonychotes weddellii. Next base: position 116,435,469 of record NC_138374.1, read on the forward strand.
AAGCGACTGCCTTCGGCTCAGGTCATGATCCTGGAGTCCCGGGATCGAGTCCCGCATCGGGCTCCCTGCTCACCAGGGGAGTCTGCTTCTCCCTCTGCCCCTCCCCCCTCTCATGTGCTCTCTCTCATTCTCTCTCTCTGAAATAAATAAATAAAATCTTTAAAAAAAAATGTATTTAGAGAGAGAGAGCTTGCACTCGTGTGCATGCACACGGTGGGGGTGGGGGTGGGGGGTTTGGCAGAGGTAGAGAGAGAATCTCAAGCAGACTCCCTGCTGAGCTCTCCGGGCTGAGTTTTTTTTTTTTTTTAAAGATTTTATTTATTTATTTGAGAGAGAGAATGAGATAGAGAGAGAGCATGAGAAGCGGGAGGGTCAGAAGGAGAAGCAGACTCCCTGCTGAGCAGGGAGCCCAATGCGGGACTCGATTCCGGGACTCCAGGATCATGACCTGAGCCGAAGGCAGTCGCTTAACCAACTGAGCCACCCAGGTGCCCCTCTCCGGGCTGAGATTGATTGGGGGTTCCATCCCATCACCTGAGATCATGACCTGAGCCAAAACCAAGTTGGACGCCCAGGCACCCCTAAATTTGTCTACTTCAGATATCATATAAGTGGAATCATGCAGTAGTTGTCTTTCTGTGATTTGGTCATTTCACTTAGCATAATGTCCTTAAGGTTCATTCATATGGTTGCTTACTGAAGAATTTCCATTTTTATAGAAGGCTGAATAATATTCCTCTGTAGGCATATACCCCTTTTCTTCATCTATTCGTCTGTCAATGGACATGTAGTTTGCTTCTATGTCTTGGTTATTTGTGAATCGAGTTGTAATGAACATGGTAGTGCTAATATCTCTTCGAGATCCTGATTTCAATTCTTCTGCATAATTACCCAGAAGTGGGATTGCTGGATCATATGATAGTTCTATTTTTAATTTTTTGAGGAGCTTCCATACCATTTTCCAGAGTGGCTGCACCATTTTGCATTCCCACCAACAGTGTGCAAGGGTTCCAATTTCTCCACATCCTTGTTGAGAGTTGCCTTTTTTTTTTTTTATAATAGCCATCTTGACAGGTGTGAAATGGTATCACATTGTGGTTTTGATTTGTATTTCCCTGATGATGAGTGACATTGAACATTCTTTTATCTACCTGTTGGCCGCCTGCATGTCTTCTTTGGAGAAATGTCTGTTCAAATCCTTAGCCCATTTTTTAATCACATTATTAGATTTATTTTTGTTTTTTGCTATTGCAAGCCTCGAGCATTATGAACACTTCCTTTTACACACATCATTTTACAGCCCCCTCTTTTTTTTTTTTAAGATTTTATTTATTTATTTGACAGAGAGAGACACCGTGAGAGAGGGAACACAAGCTGGGGGAGTAGGAGAGGGAGAAGCAGGCTTCCCGCCGAGCAGGGAGCCCGACGTGGGGCTTGATCCCAGGACCCTGGAATCACGACACGAGCCGAAGGCAGCCGCCCAACCGACTGAGCCACCCAGACGCCCCTACAGCCCCCTCTTTTGAAAAAAGCCAGTCACCACATCTTCTGATTCTTCTTTCAAAAACATTTCTCACCCACACTTTCTGCTTCATATTCAGTGTCCCTTTCCTGGTTTAGGCTTTCATTATCTCACACCTGCATCATCTTCAATAACCTGTTTATTGGTCTCCCTGATTCGAGTTTCTTTTATCTTCAATTCATCCTACACACTGACCAGGATGATTGTTCCTGCAACTGTCTAGCAAGTATTCAAACACTCAGCAACCTCCCTGAGCTGATATCCAAAACCCTCTATGCACCGGCCCCACCCTCCCTAACCAACTTTATCTCACCTGATCTCAAATGTGAATTTCCCCCTTCAAAAAGGTCAGGTTCCTTCCGCTCTTTAAAAGCCCAATTTCATTTCTGACTTTGCACCTTTGCTCAGGGTACCTTACCTATCAGAATACCCTCAGGCTTCTCTTCACATACCTCTCTTTCCTCACTTCAAGTTCTCAAACTTCTGTGTGCACAAGAATCACCTGGGGCACTTGTTAAATATGGACATTCTGATCCAGGGGAATCTGTCTTTTTGTGTAGTACTAACGTGATTCCTAGACCAGATTCCACTTTGAGAAATGCTGTTAAGACCTGACTTAAGTGTCAACTCATCCATGAACATTTCCTTTATTACTGCAGCCCTCAAAACCTGTAGCATTTACAATCTGCTTGACTTGTAGGCACCTACGTGACCAATTTATAAATATCGAACTTAGAAGCAACCAGCATGTTGCCTAGTAAACAAGGACTTCAAATAGAAAATTTTGGTTTTGGGCCCTGTTGTCTGTGAGAGGAACTTCCTGAAGTTTCCCAAATCAGAAATGTGAGGAGCAAAGATTTTGTTTATTTATTTATGTATTTATGTATTTATTTATTTATTTGACACAGAGAGAGAGAAAGAGAGAGACAGATCCTTGCTGAGCTTTTCATAACATTGATTTTCTTTTTAAAGAATCCAGGCCATTGTCTTGCAGACAGTCTCACACAGTCTGGATTGTCTGTTTCTTCAAGGTTAGATTCTGGAAGAACATTTTTTGGCCAGAGCCCTACACAGAGGATATATTCCATCACTAATTGCAGATGCTTGCTGGTGATGCCTACAGTATGAATCAGTAAGTACTTACAGAAGGAGTGACCCAGCACCAGCACTAGGGAGCTTGACTTCAAATAGAAGAGCAAAGGGTTGGGGCGCCTGGGTGTCTCAGTCAGTTAAGCGTCTGCCTTCGGCTCAGGTCATGATCCCAGGGGTCCTGGGATTGAGCCCTGCATCTGGATCCTTGCTCTTTGCGGAGCTTGCTTCTCCCTCTCCCTCTGCTGCTCCCCTGCTTGTGCTCTCTCTCTCTCTCTCTGACAAACAAATAAATAAAATCTAAAAAAAAAAAAAAGAAGAAGAGCAAAGGGTTTATGTGGTCTCCAGAGCCTCCACCACTGTGCCAGGATAGAGAGGAGGAATGCTTTGTGACATGAAATGCAGACTGAAGTGACCTAGCAAGTGGCCCAGCCGCACAGAGACAGGGGAGGAGAGGGACAGGCCCAGGGAAGGGTGAGGCCGTGGGGCTCTGGCTGTCTGTCAGCCCCAAATTCCATGCTCCTTTAAATAATCATAACTTTGGGGGCACCTGGATGGCTCAGTCAGTTAAGTGGCTGGCAGGCTCTTGATTTCAGCTCAGGTCCTGATCTGGGGGGAGCGGGGGGTCCTGGGATTGAGCCCCTTGTAGGGCTCTGTTCTCAGCGGGTTGTCTGCTTGAGGATTCTTTCTCTGCCCCTCCCCCTGCATGCGCACGCGCGTGCGCGCTCTCTCTCTCTCTCTCTCTCTCTCTCTCTCGCTCTCTCTCTCTCGCTCTCGCTCTCTCTCTCGCTCTCGCTGTCGCTCTCGCTCTCAAATAAAGAAATACATCTTAAAAATAAATGAATAATCATAACTTTTTGGTGATTGCTTTGGGCACAGGAAGCAGCTTGGTGAGATGCCTGTGACCCAGCTAAGCATTCAGGCGGAAGGCTTCACACCAGAGTCCCCTAGGGAACCCTCTAGAGAGAGACTGGTAGGCTGCTCACTCCTCCACGGGCTTGTGCCCTGAGTCTGGGGTTAACTTTGCACCTGGGAGTATCAAGGGAAAACATCAAACTCTAGTTTTTACACTTTTGTTGTCACATTTGCCTCCTTGGAAGGATCCCCTCCCTTCCACCCCAAATAAGGACCAGGGAAAGAAGAGAGAAAAAGGGCAGAAGCTAGAGGGGAAATTTTGGTTTAAAGGAATGAGGGTGTGGTCCCAACTGTCCATGTGGCTCTGGGGGAAGTTGCTTCTGTAAAATGAAGGTGTTCCCTTCCAACACAGATGATTCTGTTCTAATTTTGTATGTCCTCTTAGCTCTGCAAGAGGGGAGGAAGGCAGGGATTATTGTCCCTCTAGGCCATTCTTAGTTGCCCACCGATAATCCCTTGCCCCTCCACCAACACTTGGAAATACCATTGTGTCCCTAGCTCTCTCGGAGTTAAACTCTAACTCGAACATGAATGAGAAGTCCTCAGGCAGGAGACTGAATGGAGGTATACACAGATCTAAAGAAGGAACGCGTTGACCTGCAGGGAGGTTGGTCAACCTCCGAGGCAGAGAGAGGAGACTCTGAGAGTATACCGGCCGCACCTCTTCCGGGCTCGGTCTGGTAGACACCAGAATCTTCAGGGAGTATCTGTCAGGTATCCCTATTGTGGAGACCCACGGAACTGAAACAAGACCTGGTACCATTATATCTTCAAGTTATAAAACTAACTTCTCTGTTAGGATTCTAAACTCCCTGGGTGCCTTCTGACCACCAGCCTTCCCACGTAGCTTGCCCCAGGGAGCTAATGTGCTGGGTAGGCTGACATGTCTGTTGGGCCCATTTGGTCTTAGGCACAGGCCTGAATGAGTTTGTGTGTCCAAGTCAGCTTCCCTGACATGATTTCTGGATGGGAGTGAGTTTCTGAGCTTCTGAGGAGGAAGCCGGGCTCAGGGCAGGGTGTGTTCACCCAGTGGAGACGTTTCTGTGAAGACAGGGGGTCCTCTTCACTGCACAGCTTTCTCCCACTTCAGCTGCACCCATGTCACTGATGAGTAATATCCAGGACAGATCTGGGTCTGTTAACTTCTTCACTAGGTCCTTCCTATCATCCCAAACTCTGTATTCTGAGTATTTCTCTTCTCATTTTGCTCTACCACCAATTCAATCAACATGATATGATAATAACAGAAGCTTCTGCTTATTGAATCTTCTGTTGCCCAATGGCCCCACAAAGAAGGCATTATTGTCCTATTCTATAAATGGGACAATTGGGGGATCACAAGAGGCTAATTATGACCACCAGCTGAAAGAGGTGGGATTCAAATCTGTCTGTCTACCTCTAAAGCTTGTGCTTAATTGTTATTATTATTTTAAATATTTATTTATTTTTAAGAGAGAGAGAGCGAGAGAGAGAGCGCGCGCGCGTGCGTGCATGAGCAGGGGGAGGGGCAGAGGGAGAAGCTGACTTCCCGCTGAGCGGGGAGCCGGACAGGGGGCTCGATCCCGACTGGACCCCGGGATCATGACCTGAGCCGAAGGCAGAAGCTTAACGACTGAGCCACCCAGACACCCTAATTATTATTATTTTAACAATTAAGCTCCATGAGGAGACTAGGGAGACTTCCCGGAAGAGTTTTCTAAGTTTCCCTTATTCTGAAAGTGGACATGGGGATTTTTACTTATTGAGGTCAAAGAATAAGAATCTGCCTTGCTTGGAGAAGCAGCCTGGTGATCGTGCCCGGTGGGAGCAGGAGAATTCCAAGGATGCCCTAGGACTGCCATCTTTGACCCTGATACAGGAAGGAGATAACCCAGATTCTAAGCAGAGCAAGACATACGAATGTAGGGGCGCCTGGGTGGCTCAGTCATTAAGCGTCTGCCTTCAGCTCAGATCACGATCTCAGGGTTCTGGGATCGAGTCCCACATTGGGCTCCTTGCTTAGTGGGGAGTCTGTTTCCTCCCTCTCCCCCTGCTCGTGCTCTCTCTCTCAAATAAATAAATAAAATCTTAAAAAAAAAAAAAGACATACGGAATGTAGAAGCACAGGTGGGCACATGATGCCTTGTTCTGTCCTCCACAGCATGGGAGTTAGCGGGGAGAAGGATCAGTAGCTGCTGCGCCCCAAGCTTGGGAGTGGTTCCCCCAAGAGTACCTCAGGCCTCGGGGACATTCCTCCACCCCAACCTTCCTGAACCTAGACAGAAGGACAGATCGGATTTTGGCCTGGAAATCAGGAGATCTTAGTAAATATTTCATATTTGACAAGGCATTTATTCTTTTGAAGCTTTAGTTTTTCTTTCTACAGATTTCTTTTTTATTTTACATATTTTTTTTTCAAATTTAAATTCAAGTTAGTTAACATATAGTGTAGTTATTGTTTCAGGAGTAGAATTTAGTGATTCATCACTTACATCCAACACCCAGTGCTCTTTACATCAAGTGCCCCCCTTAATGCCCATCCCCCAGCCACCCTCACCGACTCCCGTCCAGCAACCTTCAGTTTGTTCCCACAGTTAAGAGTCTCTTATGGTTTGCCTCCCTCTCTGTTTTTATCTTATTTTCCCTTCCCTTCCCCTATGTTCATCTGTTTTGTTTCTTAAATTCCACATGTGAGTGAAATTACATATTTGTCTTTCTCTGACTGACTGATTTCACTTCTTTCCACAGGTTTCTAACTCCTAAAAACCAAACACTTCATTTCTGAATAATTTGTGAGGTAGTCAACAACTTGGGTAATGTACTTGAAACACACATGTGACAGTCCGTGGCAGAATCAAGGACAGAAAAACATGTGGTTGTTCCGGGCCGACCGCAGTCTGGAGCATCCTTAAAGCCATGTTCTCTATCTACTTGTTCAACATTCCTTTGATAGGAGTTAAGAGAAAATAATTTCTATAATGTTCAGAATAAGGGATTTTTTTTGCCATGCACTGAGTATGACATGACATTTAAACTTATTTGGAATTATTTTAACTGTTTAAAAAAAGTCACCAACAGCTCGGCAGTATTAGTCCCCCCACACTTAACTAAACATGAATATTGCCATAAAGTCTTTCAGAGTATGGTTAAAACAATCTTTTCTGGCTGGCCAAATTGTGCTCACTTTTCTGCAATTTCTGTTTTCTTTCAATTTGTTTGTTTGCTTGTTTTTAATTTCCCGAAGCCAGTCGTTTTCTTGGGAGCCACATGAAAAGATTTTCTTTCTAGATAATGTAATAAAATGCGGTATAGTGTGGTAAGCAGCACGATACCGTCCATTAGTCGGTTTCTGGATTTTAGCTGAAGGAGAGCGGATTTTAGGAGACTGTCGCTGGCTCTGGCGGATCTTGGGGTTGGTGTTGTTGCCTATAATTATGTTGCAAAGATACCATCAGGGATAGACTGGCGCCTGGGAGGCATGTTTTTAAATGTCCACTGGAAAATATTATCTATTTCAGTAGACAATTAACATTGTGCGGTAATGTAAGGTGTCTCATGGGCAAAACTGAGATAACAGGCACCATAGTTCTGATCATTTCAGCAATGCCTTTGTGTTCTCTATGTAAGGCACCTTGGCCAGCTAGCTCATCTGGCTCCAGGCATGGTGGGGAGGCACTGGGCTGAGAGAAACCTGGGTGTGAATATATGACCTTGAGCAAGACACTTAACTCCTCTGAGACTCAGTTTCTCTCTCGTAAAAGGGTGATAACATCAATTTTGCAGAGTTATTAGAAAGAATATTGAGGTTGCAAATGAGGCCATTATTATTTAAAAGTATATGGTATAGTATAATATACTGTGTATGAAAACATTATATAAATAATAATTAAGCAATTATCCTCTTTCTGTTAGCCCTTAATAAATCTTACTAACATATTGCTTCTTTGAAGAGTTAGTCCAAGAGCCCAGGCCTGTTATAAAACCCTGATTTCTTAAATGTTCTCACCAAAAAAAAAAAAAAACAAAAAAACCCAAAGAGGGTAAATATGTAAAGTGATGGATGTGTTCATTAATTTAATGGGGGGAGGGGATCCTTTCACAACATATGCATATATCAAATCATCAAGTTCTATTTTAAATATTTTACAAGTTTGTCAATTATACCTCCATAAAGCTGAAAAAAAAAAAAAGCTGCTGACTGAGATGAGTAATGTTCAGCATTTAGCGTATGCTGGTCGAGGCTGTCACACATCCTGTCCTGCATGGGCAGGGGTTCCCGGCAGGGGCTTTGGAGTCAGACAGACCTGGGGGCGTGGCACTGGGGCCCTGCTCTTCCGTATCTGACATCTCAGCAACACGGCTTTGTCACAAACGTGTGTCTGTGTGTGTCTCATGAGGCCCTGTTGTCACCCACTGCCCTCCAAACTCCGGCCACATGGGACTCCCTGTGGTTCCCCAAAGCTCCAGGCTCCTTTCCCTGCTTAGCATATTGTTTCCTCTGCAAGATGCCTTTCTCTTTCCACTCTCTGCTAACTCCTATTCCCCTTGGCTTCTTCCCAGACTTCCCTGACCCTCAAGACTGGGTTAGGTGTCTTTTCCATCTGCCTGCTCCCCTAGCCACCCTCCGTGTACCCCTATGGTCATCATATCGACATTGCCTTGTCATTGACCGATCCCCGACCCTTTAAATATGGACTAGTATCTTGGGGTTTAGTGGGTGCTAGGCACAGACCTTGGTGCTTTATGTGCATTCCCTCGCTGAAGTCTCCTAGCAATTGTAGGAAAGAGGTATTAGTGCAGATAAGGAAAGCCAGGCTCAGAGAGGGTACAGGATTCCCTAACATCACACGAGGGCAAGCAGAAGATCTGGGATCTGAGCCCCGAGGCCCGTCTGACTCCAAACCTTTTGTAAGTCATTGTAAATTTCTAAGGGCTTACAGGGCTGAGCACAGTGAAGGCATGTCCCCATAAGTACTTGACAAATCAGAGCTGTTATAGTTTTAACCCAACCAGATGGCAAGCCTCTGCAGGGAAGGAATCTTACCCCACAGATGCTTGCGCCTCTCAGCACAGTACCCCGACCGAGGCGGGCTCAATGTGCAGAAGGCAAGGACACCACACTAGCTTCTGGCCCATGTCCCAGGGCACCACTCATTGTTGCTCAACAAATGACTGATGTGTGTTGTTGTTGTTGTTTTTTATCACACATCTCTATTTAAGAGCTGTTTCCTTTCTGGTCTTGCTCTGGCCCCTTTCCACTTCTGAGTGAGGAGGAGGTGGGACTCCAGAGGGATGCAGAACCACCGAGGCTGCTTTTGGGTGAGACACACAGGAACCAGCAACCACCTAAATAAACGTCCTCTTTATTTTACCAAATATAATTTATCAGTTACGTTGACATTTGTCAATTCAGTTATAGTAACTATAAATAATTCTCTTAAGACACAGTTCTGTAACTTTTTAAGGATACAAGAGTAAACCAATGTTGCTCCTTGCAGCCAGGCCAAAAGTACATGCAGTCTGTGCAATCGGGGAGAGGGGAAAAGAAATGAATCTTCCGTGAAAGTCCACTTCATTTTCTTTCCCTCTCACCCCGTGGTCCTCCCTCTGCTCACACGCTCGGGGCTTGGGGCACGCCCGCCTTCCTGTTTTTTCAGCAACGGAGGAGGCTCCAGGTCTCCAGGAGAACACAGGGGGGCACAGCCTCAGGGGCAGGGGCGCTGGTTTCGGTGCCTGTACAAGAAGAGTGTGTGTGTGCAGATGTGTTGGGAGGTGGAGGGCAAGCTGAAAGAGGGCCTGAGGGAAGAGCAGAAACAAGCCTGGGCTGGTGTTAATGAACTCTGCCAGCCCCGGCCCCAACTACATAGCCTCTACCATTCCTGCCAATTCGAAGACTCCAGAAGGTGGCGTGGGTGGAGTCTCTGGAGGTCCCAGCCAAGGTCTCAGGATGAGGCGTGGGGCTGGGAGGAGCGAGGGTCACTGCCTAGCCTGCCCCTGGAGGTGGGCCCTTTCCACTACAGAGAGGAGGGTCGATGGGGAGGCCGTGCGTGGAGAGGCTAGGAAAAAACCTGCATCCGAACGCTCAGATTGGCACACATGCGAGTGTGGACAGATTTCTGATCTGGTCAGAGCAACGGGGGCGGGGGGCGGGGCGCGGGACGGATGCAGAGGCTCCAGTGTTCCCCGGAGCTTGCACTGGGCAGAGAAGAGCCCGGCAGCCGGAGACGTCCAGCCTACTAGGTCTGAATCCTCTTTCGGGTGGCTGGTGGGGAGAGATGGAGGGAAGAAAAGGTGCGGAAGTGTAGTTCAGGGAAATGAACTGCTGCTGGAGCGACAGGGCTGGGGGCTCTGGCTGGGGTCGGCACCGCACAGAGCTGAGATTGCGAGGCAGAACCCGGCCTGATGACGCAGACACTTCTAGCCAGGCAACTTTCTCCGTCAGGTCGGAAGGGGCGCAAGGCCTTTGTATCTGGGGAAGGAGCTGAGCGGAGAGCTGTTTCCCTGGCCACTGGCACGGTACCTACCACGCGGTAGGCACCGTCACAACTGCTCAGGGGAAGCTTCAGACCATGCCTGCACAAGAGCCCCTCTTGGGGAGGCGGTCTATTTGTTGAATGGGTGAATGAGGGCAGAAGCCAAGACAGAGGAAACCTGCCGTCCACAGCGCGGCAGCGGGAGTGATCTCAGGAAGTGACGGAGACTAAAGTGACCACATAAAATGTCCTTGGTGGCAGCGAAACACCCCTGGTTGCCCTCTGCCTCCCAGCCATCCTCCACGTACTCGCTCCCTGTCCCTAATCTCGGAACCCAACCTGGCAAGCTCTGGGAAAGGTGGTATTGAGAGGCAATGAGACACGAAGATTGAACAGAGATAATCGGTCCTCTGGGCCCAGGGAGGATGTAGATCTTGTTAAACCTATTGGTGGACATGGGTCAACAGAGACCAGGCTCCTGCTCATTTCTTCCCAGATGTGACGATCAATGGGAAAAAGATCAAAGGGAGGGGTTGGTGGTGTTTATCAGGCAATTGGGTAAGGGATGTGTATACAATTTGAATGGTTAGTCCACCTCACTGTTTTTTGGGACAGAGGGCCGAGGATAGGGCTAGGGTTACAGGGGAACAGAAGCAGCTATCTTCTTACTAGTGCTTTGAAGTTGGTCCATTTTTAGAAAAAAGTGTGTGTGTTTTAGGGGGATGGGGGAGGGAAATGATACTCATCTCTCTGTTCAATCAAAAAGAAAAAAAAAAAGAGAAAACAAAAACAAACCCAAAAAAACCAGAACCCACTCACAAAGGGTTTCTCATTAGGGCCATGACTGAGTTTGCTAAAGCTAAACCAAACGTCCCCAGATCCTAGATGGAAACCCCTGCCCCAACCCACCTGGAGGCACCCACCATGAAATTGCACTTGGTGATTGTCTCAAAAAATCTACTTGTACTGCTTATCTCAGTTCATCTGTCCTGTTGGAATTCTTGCTATATAAACTTGGCTCAATGTATAAAAATTCCCATTGAAAATAATGAGAATTCAGTATCAAAGTGAAGTCCTAGAAAGAGGTGGGAGTGTGGAGTGGGGTGGGGGAAGGAGAACGAAAGAAAAAATTCGAACAGAAAGTGCAGGGGGTAGGGGGAAAGGTTGAGTGACCAGGCTAGTCCCCGACATCTGTGTCTCGGTCCCCAATGAGCCAGAGGACATGGAAGCTGAGTGCTAGGAGCCCCGTGCCAAGCAGGTCCCCCAGAGCGGTCAAGTACGGGATGGAGAAGTTGTCCGGGTCCAGGCCCCGGCCCCACATCCAGTGCACCATCCAGTCTGCGATGTACAGGAGAATCAGCACCTGGGGAGACAGAAGGGCCCGGCCTATAGCCTTCCCCTCTCACCAGGGGGAGCCAGAGGCCACAGGATAGAGCACATTCATTGTATCCCTGGGGAATACGCTGCGGTGGTTCATCTTGCCACCCCAGCCACCCCTTTATGTTCCTCTACTGCACAGTCACCGCCTGGAGCGGACCATCAGCGTCCCATGAGCCCTTTGCGGAGCATGCTGCTGCTACTCCCCAGGACCTCCCCCAACAGCATTACATTCTGCTCCCAAATTGACCAAGCGAGGGACTACCTAATCTAAGTCCTACTTACTGCAGCAATTCAGCCCTCTTGCCTCTAATTCTGGGTCATCCTATTCTTGGGTCACTCCAGTGCCTGCCATGTGGGCCTCTCCAGGAGCCTGGCAGGGGGCTGGGGCCTGGAGCTTGCTTTTCACACAGGGATTTCTCCTCGGAGCAGAGCGGAATAAGGACAGTGTTTGAGGCTGCTGCCGGCACAGTTGTCTGAGTAACAGTCGATTATCCCAAGCTAGCTTCCTCCTGACCCTTTCCATTCTGCTGTTGTGGGCTCAAACAATGCAAGTCTAGTTTAACATGAGCCCTAGCAAAATAGAATTACAAGTAAGTCAGCCGAATAGAAAGCAGAGAGTGCATATCAATGCAAAAGACATTTTGGATTATCTGCTGCTTTATCTGTGCCCTTCCTTCCCTTCCATGTCTACAGATCAAGAATGATCTCGATTAGCCCTTTGCTAGTGGGTGCAGGACCAGTGGCATCAACAACAGCTGGAAGTGCGTTAGAAATGCAGAATCTCGGGGCGCCTGGGTGGCTCGGTCGGTTGGACCTCTGCCTTCAGCTCAGGTCATGATCCTGGAGTCCCGAGATCGAGCCCCGTGCTGGGCTCCCTGCTGGGTGGGGAGTCTGCTTCTCCCTCTTCCTCTGCTCCTCCCCAGCTCATGCTCACCCTCTCTCTCTGTGTGTCTCTCAAATAAATGAATGAAATTGTTAAAAAAAAAAAAAAAAAAGGAAATGCAGAATTTCAAGTCCTGCTCTTGATCTCCCAAATCAGAATCTGCACTTTAGCAAGACTCACATACACTTTGAAGTTGGCAAAGCACTTGATCTGGAATACCAGGGGAGAGTGGGCAGGCCTGCATCTTCTCTACACTCAGCACCAGTCCTGACATCTGGGCTCCCTAAATGACCGCATCTGCGTGAGAATGAAATGCTTTCTACCGGTAAATCTCCAACACAGTCATTTGGGAGGGAGGTTTTACTCTTGACTGTACTTTGCAAAAACTGGTATGTAAATTCTGCCCGAAGAGGCTCAGATGCAGGAAATGGAGACCTTGGGGGATCCTGAAGCCAGAACTGATACCTAGTTTTAGGCCAGCTTGGTGGTTCTCCTGTCTTCTCCCCGAGGCCACCAGAGACTCTGGTTCCAGCACCCTTCATGCTGCCCCTGCCTTGCACGCAGCTGCCTGGTGCTCCTCCCATGGCCTGTCCCCGGCCCTGCGTGAGGGCCAGCCCCCCATCGCTTTGCGCCCTTTCCAGCAGCTGCAGAAGAGTCCCACACAAAGAGTGTGGCCCGGAGGACTTTGGGCCATGCTCCAGGAAGAGCATGGCAGCAGCTCTCCCCTCATTGCAGCCTCGTCCCAGGGACACCTGGCTGAGCCGGAGGGAGCAAAGCGATCGGGAAGAACCTCTCCAGGGCACTCAGTGCCCTGCCCTGGCCTGCCGCAGGCCTAGAGAAGACCGCAGACATGAGAGGGGGAGCCCAGGGCTAAGCCCCAGCCGTAGGCCCTCGGCATCCCCGCCTCCGCTTTCCCCACCGAGGGCGCTTAACTCCTCTGTGCAGGGGAGTGCGCAGCAGGGCAAGAGCATGTGGCTGGTTCTCGGCCCAGCCCTCGCCAAGACGTCCCAACACACAGCCTTTTTAAGGTTTGGGGTGAGAGGCTGGAGGACGAGTGGTCACCCAGAGGGGACTGGTTAAATGAAATTAGGTACATCTACAGGGTAGAAGAACGCAACCGTAACAAGTCAGGGTGCTCTTCTCTTTATGTACAGATGTGGAATGATCTCTAAGATAAACTGTGCTGTGAAAACACAGGGCGTGGACAGTGTGTAGAGTATGCTACATGCGTGTAAAAAAAAGGAAAACAAGAAAAATTTTATGTTTGCTTGAATAAATATAGAAGAGGCTTGAAGGATATACAAGACATGGACTACATGGACGGCCGGGAGGAAGAGGCTGGGTGGCAGAAAGAGGGCGGGAAAGAAGAGCTTTCACTGTGAACCTTTAAAAAGTTTTGAACGATGGAACTGTTATTACCACTCAAAAGTCAAGTCTATGGAAATTGACAATGTCTGATAGGGCGAGTGTGCCTCCAAGGGGAGCGTGGGAGGAGGGCTCATGAGGAGGGGACAGTTCTGTGTCTTGACTGTGGTGCTGGATGGGCGGATCGACACGGGACAGAACCGCACAGAATTACATACACACACACACACGCACACGCACACACACATGGGTGTGTGTAAAACTGGTGTAATTGGAGTAAGCCCTGTGGATTGTTCCGACGCTGACTGGTTGGTTTTGTGATTGTACTGAGTTACGTGAGATGTTACTGGTGGGGGAAACCGGCTGAAGAGTACATGGGACCTCTGTGTACATAAATTATGCAACTTCTTGTGAATGTATAATTCTTTTAAAATAAAAAGATGAAAAAAAAAATGGGTTAACACTACAAGGGAGAGAGTGCATTGTATCACGGAACGGCAAGGCTGGACAGGATCCTCCAGATGACCTAGTGTGGTGGTTTTGACACTTTTTTAAGTTGTGAAACCCTTCATTCAAATGACATTTCCGAAGGAAGCCCCAGCATGCAAAACACCCGAGAGGAGCTCTGTGGCCAGGCCAGTGGGGGTGCCCCCCAGGCCCACCTGCCCAGCACCCTACAACCACCACCTGCCTACAAACCACCACGTTGGGGCCATTCCTCTCAAATCGCAAATGCATCCCGGAGGCTCAGAGAAGTAAAGCAACTGGGCCAGAGTCACACAGCACGTTGGTGACTCTGCCGGAACCACGGCCTGTTCTCCAGAGCCCCTGTCCCGTGTTTCTTGGCCACCCAGTCCCAGAACGAGAGGCGGCAGAGGGTGCGGCAGGCCCTCCCCGCGCTCCTGCCTGCCCGTACCTGGAGCAGTGCGGCTGTCATGTAGAAGAGGATGAAGATGAACGTGAGCGTGGTGTGCCCGCCCTGCAAACAGCTGATGGTGTAGAGGAACACCAGGTGTCCTGGAACCACAAGGAGGAAGAGGACTCGGGCCGAGCGAGAATTCACATCTGGGACCAGGGGAGAGAGCGGGGGGTGGGGGGGAGTGAGGAGGAGGAGCCCTGGCCCCAGAAGGCCTTTCAGGCCAGAGGTGCCCCGCTCCACCCCAGGCCGGCAGGGGGCTGATGGTCTCTACCGCTCCACCCCAAGGTCCCCAGCCCCCATGGCGTCCGCGGAAAGGACAGGCTTCCTGCCTGGGATCTGCTCTCCAGAGAGCTGCTGTGGCCCAGCCAGGGCCCAGCTGTTTCTGAGGGGAGGTCCCCTCATTGTTGGCCCCCTCCCCCCTCCGGGGCTGGAACAGACCAGGAGGCCGGGACTCTGTCATTACCAGGACTGAAGAAGGTGGTACAAGGACTGGGGCAGCGGCGAGGGGCTTGCTCAGAGTTCTCCCCTGGCATCCCATTCATGTGCAGGAAGGTGGAAATGCGACTGGCTTGCACTGCTACCAGATTGCCCCCAACACCTGTAGGGCGACAGAAGCGCTGAGATGGGGCAGAGGGAGGCGTGGGGAGGGCGCGACACGTTCACCAGCCCCCAGGAGAAGAGTGAGACTCCAAGAAGGAAGACGAAGACAACCCGCCCCCCCGCAGAAGTCTTCCAGGTTGCTTCCACCCTCCGGTCTATGGAGCCGTGGCCATCCCACGTGCCCCTAGGGGGGCTGAGCGTGCAGGAAGGGGCACAGCCGATCTGCACACGTAGGCAGCCTGTGCCCCTGCCGTCCCACACAACCAGGGCGACAAGGCCTTGCCCTGCCCAGCCTCTCTCCACAGCTCTGAGCAGACCCAGGCTCCTGTGCTCGTTCTAGGAGCCAAGTTCAAGTGTCGGGTTTGAGCTCTGGACTCCGGTGCCTCTCCTAGGAACCGTGCTTGTTGTTGTTTACCCTCCCACCCCCGACCTCGACCTCTTCCCTGCTCTTCGCAGCCTTGCCTTGAGCTCTGAGAGCCTGACCTACAGACCGCATCACCCATGCTCTGCTGCTGGCTGCTCCTCATCGGGTTTCAACAGGAGCCAGCAGGGCACACTCAGAGAGGGTGGAAGGAGAGAGAGCTCAGGTATTTTTTTTCCTTATCCCTCTCTTTTTGGCAGTGGCTTACCCCTGTCGGGGGCAGAGGAGTGTTCTCTCTAGGCTCCTCTAACGTTATTTTCTCCTCTTGACGCTGGAGGACGAGGGCTTCCGGTTGTTGCTAATCTCTGGGTCCCTCCCCGGCTCCCCGCTCTGTGAGCAGCCCCTTTGATAAAGTCCTGAACTGTCTGAGCCGGATGCTCTTGCTGCCGGAGTCCTGACTGATACAAAGGCCCCACGTCCTTTTCTCCTGCCCCTCTCCTTTCCCCCGGCAGCTGATGCCAAGACCTCACCATTAATCACAGGCGTGAAGACAGCCATCCCTGCGAAGTTGGGGTCGGAGACAGTCTTGTCCAAGATGAGGCCTCCCACACTACACAGACAAAGACAAAGTGACACAAAGATCACCGACAGGTTGTATTCCAGTTCTGGGGATGACAGGCCCATCTGGCCTTGGGGAGCAAGGGGCTCCTAGGGGTCCCTTGTCCCCTAGTCCTTCCCTCCTTTGCCAGAACCAGTTGCTGCTTATAATATTGAGACTTGGCACAGCGCTCCCCAGAGCAAGCTGGTGGCATGGGGTTAGGCCCCTGCCTCCTGTACCTGCCCCCACCCCTCCCCGTTGGCTAGAGGAGCTCAGGGCGAGCAGCCCACGAGGACCGCTGTTCTGCCCACTCAGTATTTATTTCCCCTTGTGGTAACAGCACTGGGCTCTTCCCCAGGAACTACCTCTCTCAAACTCAGTCAGGTGACATTGCTCCAAGGATGGCTAGGCCCCAGCCCTATCCAATCAGAGCACCACTTCCCCGAGGCCGCAGTGAGTCAGGGATAGCCATGTGAATGGATGAGAGCCAGTGCAATTCTCTGACGGGACTCTGTGGAACTGTGAACTTCTTCCCCCCGGAGTTAGTATGAACCTGGAGCCACAGGCCATTACCCGGAAAAGCAGAGCCGAGAGATACAGAACATCGCAGCCCTGATGCCCCTGAATCCAGCTGTGCCGTTTTCGTGCCCTAAGCCAGTGCATTCTGCTTTTCAAGGAAACCCACGTCAGATGGTTCTGTCACATGTGACAGAAGGACATGGAGCGGATACACTCTGGAAGGCGTTTCTAGGCTCTGTACCACATTTCCCGTCTCCGGGGCTCAATAGGGAGGCTGTGGCGGGGTGAGAAGGGGGTGAGGGTGTGTCCCAAGGGCCCAAGCCTACCTACTGATGGCCATGGCAATGATGACAGGCTCCCAGCCCGAGTACAACACCTCCCTTGTGGCTGGGCTCCGTCGGGCCAGCACCACCCAGACAGGCAGCAGGGCCACGAAGAAGGCGCACACCAGGGGGTAGATGTATTGCCAGTCATCTGAGGGGAGGCAGAGACGACAGGGAGGTGAGCACTGCGGCGCCCGGCTCAGGCCTCCCCCGGTTCGGCCCTGGCCACCATGCTGGCAGATCAGCAGGAACCCCACACCAGGTGCCTGGATCATCAATCCTCCTGGCAAGCCCAGGAGAGGGGGGGCGGGCAGCCTTGTCCTTTGTGTAGATGAGGAAACCAAGCTGAGAGCTTCCCAGGCCTGGGGCTAATCAGGGGCAGAGACCAGCTTCTAACGTTCCTTGCTTGGAGCCCCAGAAATCCCTGTCTCCCCACCCCCCATGCGG
Organism: Leptonychotes weddellii; assembly: GCF_054177405.1. NCBI lineage: Eukaryota > Metazoa > Chordata > Mammalia > Carnivora > Phocidae > Leptonychotes > Leptonychotes weddellii. The sequence continues at coordinate 116,452,842 of NC_138374.1, forward strand.
CAAGCAGATTCCAGGCTTCAGCTCCTCTCCTTCAGCCTTTCACCTTTACTCCTCCCAGGCAAGTAGGAGTCCACAGGACCAGGCAGGAATATATTTCTCAGATACTTTCCCCTGTGCCCCTGCTGCCTTGCGTGACTTTGAGCCAAGCTCAGGGGCAGAGGGGGAGTTGGTACAAAACTGCGCTCCAACCACACGGTTAAGAGCATAGGAGAAATCCTTACACCTCTGCAAACCCACTGCTGTCTCTCCCAAATCCCACCTGGGGGTCCACCCTGGTCACACCCTCAGTGGCCTCAGCCTCACCCCGCTCCAGGTAGAGTCCCCAGCTGATGCCTGAGAGCAGTGCCAAGGTGATGAGGTCACCCAGGCTGGCAGCAATGGGCGTGGCCACGTTGTCTGGGTTGATTCCCATCTTTCGAGAGCCAATGATGACTCCAATCATGATCATACCTGGGGAGGAAAGGGAGGGGCCGGGCGGGGTGAGGAGAGATAAAAGGGGCGTCAACAAACAAAAGGAGAGACTGCAGGTGCCAGGCCCGGGCCTCCCCTCCCCCGCCTGGCCCTCCCTTCCTTACCCAACACCAGGGAGGCAATGAAGGCCGTGGCCACGCTGCCAGCACAGAGCAGGAAGGCGTGCGGGATACTGAAGTGGCCGTCAGGGATCCAGCCAAAGACGACGGCTGCGATGGACGCCAGGAAGCCCACGACCGTGGCCTGCACCTGAGGCGGGGGTGCTTAACTCAAGAGAGCCTGGGGGCAGCGGGGTTCCTAGCGGGGGTGGCCCGAGCGCTGGGCCGGCCCTCTTCCCGGCTCTCTGCAGCCCCCGGAGGCAGGCTGGGCTGGACTGTGCAGTCCCCCCAGGCTGGAATGGTGTCTTTATTTATTTAGTTTCACACCAGACACTGGTCCTGGGCAGCGTACCCCGCAGGAGCCCAGGACATGTTACTGGCCGAAGGAGCCAGTCATCCCCTCTGGGGATTGGGGTGAGAATCAGCAGAGCCTGAGCCTTCAGTCAGGAGACAAGGCCTGGGACTCGAGGGGAAGACTCCCAGTCTGGAACCCATGTCGCCTCACACGGAGATGGGACAACAGTGGCCGAGGACAGGTCAGCCCTCCCGAGTCCGATTCGTGGGAACTTGAGCCCAGTGGACCCCTGCAAGCCGAGAACTGACGTGGGACCTGCTGGGGCCCTCCCCGTGTTGGCCGCTTGCCTGGGAAACTTGGTCACCTCCTAGGGCTGCTTCGGGACAGGCCAGCTCGGCAGGATGCTGGCGCCTCGCTCACAAGCTGGCTGGGGCTGAACTCAGTCTTTCAGATTCCTGACTAAGGGGGAAGCTTAGCCCACCCTCTCTGGTCTCTGCTTTCTTACCTGGATGAGGGCCATGTTCCCAGTGATCATCCGCCAGAGCTCCTTGGGTGTGTCCATGTGCCCAATGTTGGCCTGGGAGAGGGAGGGGAGGGGGGGGCTGGAGCTCCAGGCTGGGAAAGGCCTGCGGCTCCATCTGTTAGGACCCTGCCTGGATCAGGAGGCAGTGAATGGGGTCTAAGACGCTGGGACTGGGACATAACCCCCAGGGAAAGTGAAGCAGCATCAAGGGGGCCGGAAGAAGGAAGGAGCTAAAGAGCCTGAGCTCCTGCAGCTGGGCGGGGGCGGAAAGGGGGCTCCCAAGCCAGCCCCCTCTCTTCTCCTCTTCTTAGGACAACTGCTGAGCAGAGGCAGATTCCGTCCCGTGGGCTGCTCATCTGGGAAGCCCATTTCCACATGGGTCAGAGGGACCCGATCGCTGGCTCTGAAGCCAGCTTCCCATTCTAGGGCAGGAAAGGTCAGCTGCTGGTGTGGGACTGAGGCTGCCACAGGGTTTGGGAAGAATGAGGTGGCACAGGAGTAGGCCGGAAGTCAGGCAGGGTGGGCAGGCTGCCACTCTCTCTGTGGCCTTCTCTAGACTTGTAGCCACAGGGGCCATCCCTGCCACCCGGCTCCCCTGGCCTCCCGAGTTTTATTGCTTCCCACCTCCCACCCCATGGCCCTGTATCCGGTTCAGTCTCTGGGCCATCATGGCCGATCTACAGGGCTGTGGGCAGGGAGAGTGATAAGCAGCCCCCTTGCTGTCTATTCCCTTAATGAAGAGTAAGCTGCCATGAGGGAAAGGGAAGGGGGTGGACGGGGGGTTGGGAAGGCCTGGCTCTGCTCCTGCCCAGCTGCAGAGTAGGGCTGGAGATCAGAGGAGGCCCCCGTCTGTGCAGGTGGAGGGCCCAGCATGATGCTTGCCTGTCAAAGCTGCATAAACAGTCACGAGGTGGGTTGCGGAGCAGGGGGTGAGGCAAGAGTCCAGGGACGGCTGGGACATCCAGAAACCGAGCCTGGGAACCACTCTGGGCAGGGAGCCCCTGCCCAGGAGCAGGACACCCAGGCTGGAATCTCCCTACACCTTCCCACCCCAGCCCCACACTCCAGGCCTGGGCGCTTGGGAAAGGCCTGCAGTGATCTCTCAGTCTGGTTCTGTGCTGCCCCAAGTCTTCTGTGTGTCCCATGCTTCCCCGCCAGGACACTCACTGCAGTGGACAGCCTCGATGCCAGGGTCATTTCCAGGTTCCCCTTAAGCCCCAGCAGCGCAGGCACCAGGATGAAGACCTCTGTCACCTTCTGGAAGACTTCCCAGTGCTACAAGGTGAAAACAGAACCCAGGAATTTCAGTGCCCCAAACGGCTGGCATCAGGTTGAACAGGGAGTCTGGGATCAGAGGCTTGAGGAGGAAGTGGAATCAGCAGGGCGTGAGCACGCCAGCCGCCTTTTCTCCAAGAACCCTGGACCCAAACCAAGACCATGGTGCTCCAACAACACAGTCCCCCCTTCCTGCCACCCAGAAATGGGGAGACATGGAGGGGCTCATCCAGGCAGGAGACCCCAGCCTGGCTTCACTCCCCCTGCCTGCTTTCTGGAGGTGAGGGACAGGAGGTGAGGGCCCACACGGCTGTCACCCCAGGCTGGCTTACACGCCAGAACTCCTTTGTGATCCCCCCTCAAATAGCAATCCCCAACCTCTTTGCCTTCAGTCCAGTTTCTCCGTGGCCTCAACCTTGGGTGGTGTTGTCTCAGCTGTTGAGAGCTGGGCTCCATGGGGCTGGGACTGAGGAGATTAGAGTTTGTTTGGTTTCTGTGTCCAAGGGCTTTGGGCCTCAGCCACAGCAACTCTCCTCCTCAATAGGCTCTGAATTAACACCAGGGCCCCCAAACCTCTGCGTGCTGGTTTGCAAGAGGCTTTTTATGTCTCCTCTGCAGTCCCTCACCCCACATACCTCCCCCAGGCTCTCAGGAGAGGCGAGGGGGATATATACTCACTGCAGGATATATCCCCTGCAGGAAGAGCAATGGACTAGGGGTCAGGAGACATGGGTTCTAGTCCCGGGCCTATCGGGTTTGGCTCTCCCACCAGCTCCTTCAGCCAAGAGCTCTTCGGTGCCGACTGCGTGCTAGGCTGCTTGTAAGCACTCTACGTTGTACAGTTTCTCATTTCGACCGATCAACAGTCCACTCAGGTGGGGGCTATCTTTATCCCCATTTTGTGAATGAGGAAAATGAATTTCAGAGGGCACTATGCTTGTTCGTGCTAAGTGGGAAAAACCAAGGAGCCAGGATTGGCTATTTGAAAGCTACTTTAATTGCAAGTGAAATCGAAGACTGGCAAAAAAGCCTGGGTTTGCGTCTCCCTGCCACATGGGTTCCTTTATTTGTTCTTTATTTGTTTTAGGAATGGTTTGGAGAGGGAGGAGGGGGCAGGTGGCCAGACGGGCATATGGAGGTTGACGAGGGGGTCATGGTCAGGAGGCAGAGCGCTGTAGGTGTGAGGACACCGGACTGAGAGCCTTGGGTCTCCTACAGAGACCACAGGGATGGGCCTCATGCTACCTCCCCAGCGTCCTCCCCAGCTGGTCCCCGGATGAGCCTGGGGACCTCAGACACACTACGGGGGCCTCAAGCTCCCGACTGTAAAATGTACAATTCAGGGGCCACGTCGGAGGGTCTCTAAAGGCAGTTCCAGCATTGACACTCCATAGTTAAGAAGGAGGACGGCTGCAAATCAAACCCACAATGAGATTTATCACCTTATGCCCATCAAGATGGCTACTACGAAGATACCCCAGAAAGCAACAAGTGTTGGCAAGGGCGTGGAGACACCCGAACCCTTGTACACTATTGGTGGGGCCAGAGAACGCTCCATTGCCTATGGAAAACAGTAGGGAGGGTCCCCCCAAAACTAAAAATAGAACTACCATATGAGCCAGCAATCTCACTGCTGGGTATATATCCCAAAGAAGCAAAAGCAGAGTCTTGAAGAGATATTTGCTCACCCACGTTCCTAGCAGCATTACTCACAATGGCCGAGAGGTATAAGCAACCGAGGTGTCCACCGATGGATGAATGGACACACGAAAGGTGTATACGTCCAATGGAATGGTATTCATCCTTCAAAAGGAAGGACGTTCTGACCTGTGCTACGACATGGATAAACCTTAAGGACATTATACTAAAGTGAAAGAAGCCAGTCACGAGAAGACAAATACTGTATGATTCCACTTATATAAAGTATCTAAAGTCGTCAAATTCATAGAAATAAAAAGTAGAATGGTCGGTTGCCAGGGGCTGGAAGGGGATTTAGTGCTTAGAGTTTCAGTTTTGCAAGATGAAAAGTTTCAGAGCTGTTGCACAACAATGTAATATAACAACTACCAAACTGTACATTTAAAAATGGGTAAGGTGATACATTTTGTTATGTGTTTTTTTAACATAATAATAATAATAATAATAATAATACAAGATGAGCAAGGAGTATCAGAGGGGGCCAGGGCTAGGGCCAGAGACCTGGGGAGGCTGGACACCAGGAGGGCCTATAAGGTAAGGATTTCTCTTTTCCTGTCAGAAAAAGAGAAATGCATTTTGTTTGTGTGCGTGTGTGGTGGGGAGAAGTCCATACCAGGACTCTGGGGGAAGGGCGCCTCTCCTTAGGCCTAGAGCACACGCTTACCTGAGCTCCTGGTCTGGCCCCTCACAGGCGGAGGGCTTAGGACTCTCTTTAGGGGAGCCCCTCTCTAAGACTAAGGATGGGAAAGAGTCCCCCCTGCCCTGCTCCCTCTTTCCCAGCAAGTTGCCGAGCTTGGAGGTACCCGCAGGAAGAGGCAGGCCCTCGCAAACGCTGGAAGGATGCGAACCCCTTGTCACTCCCGAGGTGCCCTGAGAGAAGGCAGCCCCAGCGAGCCCCATCCAGCCTGGAGGAACTCGGGCACTGTTACTCTCGGACACGGCTGGTGCCTACCACTGGGGCTCCAGTTCCCTGCAGGCCCGGCCACACGGGGCTGTGCCTCATCCTTTCTCCCCTAAATCAGCTCCAAGGAGGGGAAGACTTCCCCTCAGCTCCCCTCCCCTCATGAGGGTGGCTGACTGGGGGCTTTCAAAGCTTCTCTCAGAGCACAGCCTCATATCCCCTCCTCACTGCAGACCATCTGCCCCTCCCTTGGCTCGGCGTAGGTAATGTATATGGGCTCCCGGAGTCAAGGAGCCTGGAAAGAGATACGTTAAGTGTATGCATGGAATACTGTCTAAATTGTTTGTAAGGAACATTGTTTGTCTTTGTGATTATTTAAGAAAAAGAATGTAGGAAGCGCAGCTAAGCCCCTCTCAGCACTCCCAGGGCCCTCTGCCTCCCAGCACACACGTTAGCAGGACCAAGAAGGTATAGGGTTTCAGAGGTGATGAGCTGAGAGACAGACAGGCAAGGGGAGCAAGCCACCACAGTACCAGCCCCTGTGCAGAAGTCTTCCCAGCCCACACAGAATTCAGCCTGGGATCTCACACCACCTGACCAGCAATCCCAGCAACGCCCTGAGCCGGCACGTGGGTCAGAGTAGCCAATTCCTACACACATACTTTCTTCACCCACAGAACCTTCTCAAAGAGGCAGCTCAGGCGGTGTCTCTTTCTTCCTTTGGCCTAATTCAGGCCCATCCTGTTCATCCTGGCTGGGAGTGCCCGCCTGCCCCCGAAGTCAGACCTGTCAGCCAAGCCTGCACCCACGCCTTCCTGCTCTGCTGGGGATAAAAAAGGGAAGCACTGCCCCACTTGGCAGGGGGAGGGCGTCCACAGACAGCACTGCTTTTTAGAAATGCAGCTCCTCTCCCCTGTCTTTCTCCGTCCTTGACACGGGCTGCGGTTGGGGGCTCATTGGGCTCTGTTATCCCGGGAGGTGAGAAATGAGACTGTTCCCCCCACACCCCAAAATCATCCTGATTCAAAGCGATCACCCTAAATCTCGTACCTCAGCGGCCTAGCCGGTACCTCTCCCGCGTCCTTCCCTCTTGCCTCTTCCATCCCTTACCTCCTCCAGCCTCATATACTGACTCCTGCCTGCTTTCGAGTATTCTGCCCTGAGCTCTCCTCCCCCACCCTTCCCCGCCCCCAGACGGTAGAAGCAGGGAGGAAAGTCACAGCCAGGAAAAGTTGGAATCAAGACATTAAGAAGATGAAAATCCCTAGAGGTAAGCTCTGAGCCCCAGGCTGTGGGAGGACCCCAGAGGCTGGGCTGGAGTCGAGCTTTCGGGGTGAGGACTGAGTCCGATCACCTGTCTGAGGCTTTCCCCCTCTGCAGGCATCCCAGGTGTCCAAGGAGGAGGGCCTCAGGGCAGCGCCTGGGTATTCAGGGCTGTACAAAGTGTGAGAAAGGAAGTGGTCAAGGAGGACGGGATCCGAGAGTCCCGCCCAGGAGGGCTGGCAGCCCTGGGAGCAGGCCAGACAGGGAGGATGCCTCTTTCCCCTCCCCTCCACTTTCATCTTGGTAGACTCTTCCATATACACAGCAGGGCGGAGAAGCTGGAGGAGGAGGTATTTGGGCGAGGGGGTTGTCTCCTTTTCTTGGGATCCTCAGCAAGTGAGTAGTGAGTTAAAATAATACCTGTCTTAACACAGTTGGCAATTCCAGGAAAGGTTGGTCCACCACCTCCTATCTCCCCTATCCCTCAAAAGGCTGACAGCAAAGGCGAGTGACTTCGGGGGCAGGCGGGCACTCCCAGCCAGGATGCAACGCCCTAGGACCAGACTTGGGGGGCGGGGCCCAGAGCACCTGTGGTAGATCCGTATCCAACCATATTCAACTCCCTCCAGTCCCAACATGGGGCCCAATCCTGCTTTCCTTCCTAAATATCATGGGAACTTGCAGCCACGGTGGGACTTTGGAGCAGATGGCTGTCCCTTTATCCTTTTTCTACTTTTGGCCAGTACACCAGCCCCTTATCTCACTGCCGAGGCTGGCTGTGCACGTTGACTGGGCGAGAGGGCAGATAAGAGGCAACAGAAATGACCTTCCAGAAAGAGACTGAGTCTTCTGCAGTAGTAGGGAAAGATGGGTTGGGGGGGGGCCCTGGACCAAGGAGACATCCGCACCAACTCGGACTTCTGTTCATTTGCTCTGAGATGCTGGGGACACTCTATGGCCATCTCCTCCAGATGGCCCCAGTCTTTTAGGCACTCCCAGATTCTGTCCCACTGAAGGCCAGCTCAGCTTATGAAGGGAGGATGCAAGTGTGAAGCCCTAGAAATCATCCTGCTCTTCCTGAATCTGAGATTGTCAGCCACCCCTCCCCCGGCCCCCCGGCCTTTGCTTCCCTGGATATGGAATCAGAATCTCCCTGTAGTCCCATGTCCTGGTCTTTCTGCACCCTCCTCCTACCCTGATATCTCTGTAGCCATCTGCAGGGCCTGCTTCAACCCAGCTGTGGCAGGAAGGTTGGGGGAGGGGGACAAGGACAAACCAACCATTGTCATCCACATCCAATGGACCCTAGCTCTGGGGTGAGCCTAAGTGCCACACTCAGGGCAATTGCTGGTCCTCTGTGGGCATGTTGGGCAGGCTCCAAAGGTCCCTACCAATGTCTCAGGCTCATGGGTGCGGGGTGGGGGTGGGGCAAGATGTCAGAAGTCTCTTCCAGCTCTGGAATTCTCTGAGTATGTGGGAAAGGGGTGGGGGTGGGGGACTGCTAAGGACCTTTGTTCTTGTCCACTTTAGAATATAACTCCAATTGTTCCAGATTCTGATCCACCCTGTTCTTCAAGGGAAGACACAGAGAGCAGACTCCTGCCTAAGTCTTTAACCAACTGGTGAACCATGGACATGGTGTAGGCCATAGAGGTTAACGGCACGGACTCTGAGTCAAGATGACCAGGGACAAGTTACCTAATCCCTCTAAGCCGAAGGTTCCCTATAGACAAAATGGAGAGGATTATGGTTTCCACCTCATGGGCCCACCTCCAGAAGGGCCCAACAAGTGCTCCCTATTACTGTTATTAGTATCCAGAAAATAAAACAACTGGAACGTGGCTCTATACCTCTTTGTAAGTACCAAACCAGAACCCAAAAACTCTTAAGAATGAGAATCAAGACCACAGCGAAGAGATGGAAGAGTCTTATTTCTCCTGCCACTAGGCCCCCTCACGGCCCTAGGAGGTGAAGCAGCCACTAGGGGGAGGAGTCCAAAGCCTCCTTCCCAGCTCCAGGCTGGCTTCCCAACCTCCATGAGGAACAACCCTGAAGACAGTAGGGTAGGGGAGAGGGAAGGCAGTACGAGGCGCTTTGGCATGACATAAACACCATCCTCATTAGCAACAAGCTTCTCCTAAGGGCTCAAGTCAAAGTGGTCCAGGTGGACACTGTTGATGGAACCACCTAGAACCGACCACCCTCAGTTCCCTGGGACACTGGCCTAGTAACCTCCACCCACCAGCAGGCCTCTCTGCATCACTGCATGTATCCTTTGTAGGGCTGGCCTGGCACCGGGGAGGGGATGCTGAGTTCCATGTCCTCCTGGGAGATTTCATGGTTAGGGACAGACTGGGAGGTCCCCAGGGCCAAGGCCAGATCTCCTCTGGTCTTCGTATTTCTCCAAGTACCTAGGACAGAGCTCAGCACACAGCAGGAATTTGATACCTGCTAACGATTAACTTTGATAAACCTAGCGCCTCCGCCTCCGGGGTAACTCCACTGGGCTTGTCTTCCTGCACTTCAAAACCTTTTCCCAGGAAACAAGACTGGGACCTCTTGGACCTGAAGGTTCTGGGTGAGTCCTAACGTGCAGTACGTTACATAGCACATCCCTGGCTCTCAGCTTCCAGGTCCTGCCAATTCCCAACCTTAACGCTACCCAGTAGCTCCACAAGCAGCCCTCTTTGCCCAGGGCAAGTTCATGAAATACAGGTAAGAAGCAAAGAGGAGAGAGAGTTCTGCCCAGGCCTGGTTACATTCTGTCCCCATTTACACCCCATAGTTTGCACTTCCAGGTCTTGCCATGCCAACGCCCCACCCCACTTCCTGCCCAAATCATGCATCAGATAGCATGAACCCCCCTCCGTTCCCCAAGGAGATCGTGCCAAGGTTCCAGGCAGATAAGCAACAGAGAATGCCTTTAAGAACTTTCCCACTTAATTTGAGACCCTCTTGGCAGCCGAACAAATTCCTGCCCAGCAGGGGGATGGAGGGGAGACCTGAAACTGAGCTTTCTATTGTGGGTATCCTTCAAACCCCAAGTGAAGGGAAAAGAAAGCATAAAGAGGAGTCCCATCTAAGTGTCTCCCCTACAGAGCCGGACTCAAGAGGAACGCCCAGGAGGGATGGCAGGCAAATACCTCGTTCCATCTCTCCTCCTCCAAGCCTGAGCTCTGGAACAGATTCTGCTTCTGTTAAGCAATGCTGTCCTGACCACCTCCTCAGGGCTACTGGGCTTCCTCAAGGCTTCCATAGAAAGTAACTAGACCCAGAAGAAGTCGAGGACGTGATCCAAAGGGAAACGGTTCTAGGAAGCGGCAGCTGCTTCTCACAGGGAGGTGGAGAGAAAGCTCCAAGAGTCGGTTTCGCGGGAGGAAAAGGTAGCCCCGGGCTCATGGTCAAGAGCGGCCTTCCCCAGGTCCTACCTGCACGATGTCCAGCACCATGCCAGCAGCCACAGTCCCAAAGCCTGCCAGGAGGAAGGGGAACAGCACTTGCAGCCCGATGGAAAAGGAGGTCTCCTTGAGCGGGGAGGGCGGTGCGGGCCCCCGGTCCGTGCTGACGTCATCACTTTCATTGCTCTGACTCCCGTTCTCCAGCAGGGCGTCCTCCTCCCGGACCCCCTTGGCATTGGCCCGGGACTCAATCACCACCACCTCCACCCCGGCCCCATCAGGCCCCAGGAACTCTGAGGTCCCGGCCAAGGGCTCTCGCCCGGGGCCATCTGAAGAGCAGGGCGAGGGAGTAGGGCCAGTCCCGTTGAGCTGGTGGGCGTCCTTCGGCTCTGGCTTAGAGGACATGACGGGAAGGGAGGAGGGGAAGGGGAACTTTCCTTTCTCTCTCCCTCTCTTTTTTTCTTCTTGCTTTCTCTCTCTCCCTCTCTAAGTCGGGAAAGCACTTAGTCTTGGGGTGAACCCAGGCTTGGGCGCCGCGGGACCTCTTCCCCCGGCTCTCCGGCCCTACCAGGCGCAGCAAACGCTGGTCCCCCGACAGGCAGCCCCATCAAGCACTGAAGCCGCGAGCTGGAGGGAAGCTAGAGACTCCCCACCAGACTCCGCAGCTAGCCACTAGGCGAGCAGAGACCTGACTCCGGCCGGCCAGCGCGGGGCCGGGGGGAAGTGTATCTGGCCTCTTAATCTTCTTTGGTTCTGAGCAGCAGGGTCCTCAGAGCAGGGGGCATCCAGAGTAGAAGAGCCCAGCCGAGTCCGGGGCGCCCTCTGAGGTGGCCCTTCTTTCATGAAAAGTAGCTTGAGTTCAAATCCTGCAGAAGGCAGCCTCGGCCTAGGGCTGCCGCTCGGGCCCGCGCCCCTGGCTGGGCTCCTTCAGCTTCCCACAGCTCCTCCGGCTCCGCTTGTCCCGGCGCACTGTCTGCTGTCCTTCCCCTTTCCTCCAGAGATTTCCTTCCTGGGAAGACCTTGTCCCGCCCCAAATCCCTGGTCCTTCAAGTCACGAGAATCTGTGTGGAACACCTGATGTGGGAAGGAAGAAGACAAAAAGGAGAATGTTATGACATGGCCAAGGACAGCTCATACCGGGACAACTTTCCCACAAGGCAGGCATAAAGGGTTTGCTCGTTTCCTCCTTCTTTTCACTACCCATTCCTGCCCTGTGACCTCCGGAGGCCCAGCGGGCGCGACCCCTGCCGTCCTCCCACCCGGCAGCCCACCGCCCCACAGGGATCACCGCGGTAGTCAACAGCCGTGAGCTGGGGCCAGCCTGGGGATTGGGGCTGTGTGGCGCAGGAGACCTTGACATCGTCTTCTCAGTGACCAGGGGTGGACAGGGATGTCCTGGGGGAGATCCCTTCTTGAACGCTCATTAAAAACCCAGGGTTATTTAAGTGTGGTCTCCCAGTGGGGTCAGTTACAAATTCAGTCACAAGCTCCCTGCCACAAAGCACAGACACTCCGCTGCGAAAGTGATTGTTTATAGTCACAAGACAGCTTGGCAAGACAAATAAACAGGGAGAATCTGATCATTAAATGCAAGTCTCCAGACCCACAAACGCCCTAGCCCCCGAGAGGGGAAACAAAACAGAACAAAACAAAACTAGAAGGACTCCCTGGGCCATGGGGCAAGGCTGCCAGACCAAGGCCAAGAGCCAGAGGCCTACCCACTCCTGCCCTTGAGAGTGAGCAGTGTTACAAAAAGCTCAGACGCTGACTGGGATCCAGGCTTCTGTCTCTACTTCTCTCCCCCTGCTCCTGGCCCTGTGGGTTTTTCAGATAGGACAAGAGAGTTATCTCAGTTTGAAGGGGAAGAGAGTAAAGCTATTGGTTATTATGCGAACACTGCAGCTCCCTAGGTTCACCCTGTTCCCCAGGGTTACTGAGAGTTGGATATAGTGGAATTCTAAAAAGCAAAAACAAAAAACAAAAGCAGCAACTAAAAAAAAAAAAACAAGTAAAGCAAAGCAAAACAAAATACAAAGCAGCATAAGCCAAAATGCACTTGCTCCCAAATGCAAGCGTCTAGCAGCAACAGCCCCGCTTTTCTTGTTTAAGGCATCCCCAGGCCCTGACCCCACTCTATCCCATTTCACCAAAACAGTTCTTACAAGGAAAAATAAATTTAAGGAGAATTTCCCTAGGTAAGATGACCAAGGACTTAAGTATTCCAGACACACACAATTAGTCAACTCCAGTTTGGGAAAAGGTGATTCAAACTCCAGTAACTGACCCATGGGAACTGTTTTCTCTTTCTATGGGCTCAAGTCACACATCCAGATTCCCTTTTCCAATCTCCTTAAACACAGTCCTGTGGTTCTCTCAAAGACCCTCACTAGAGATCCAGAAATTGCCCTCAGGGCAGGAGAGAGTCCACTGTCCCTATGCCAGCAGTGTGTGCTAGAACTTGACCCTCCCTCCTCCTCCTGTCTTCCTGGCAGGCTACCTAAACTGAAGGGGGGCTCCCAGGAAGAGAAGCCAGTCCCTCACCCCACTCCTTCCACTAAAGAGACTTCGGATGGGCCTAAGGCCCTCGGATGAAAGAAGCAAAAGTGAACCAGGATACCCTGAGGAGGGAACAAAAAAGACCCGTTTTAGTATCTGCAAACCCAGGGAGGGGGAGAAGAAACTGGGTGGCCTCCCCCGCCTCTCCCGCATTCAGACTCAGCAAATGCGCTGCGCGCCAGGGCTCCCGCCCTCCGCCACCCACCGCCCCAGACCCACCAGGACTGACCTGCCTCTCGCTTGGGAGGAAGGGGGGCGCCTGGCGAGTGGCAGCAGGGACCCGTGGTCTCGGGGGGTGCAGGGTTCCCCCTCTTCTCATCACTCCTCCTCGGCAGTCCTCCTCGGCCCCCGGCGTGCCCCCCTCCCCCGCACCCCCGGCCAAGGCGAGCGTCCAGCCGCGACACCCGGCTCGCTACATTTCGCCTCTGCGTTACAGCGAGGCCGCCGCTCCGCTTCCACGAGGGGTAGGTGACCGGGGAGGGCAGGATATACCGCCTCGGGCCCGGGCGGGGGGGACCCGGGCGGGGGGAACGCGGGGCTGAACTCACTCGCCCCCAATCGCTTCTTGCCCGCGGACTTGGGCCCGACTGGTTGGCTGCTAGTGGCAAACGTGATCTGGGGCAGACTGGGTGGCAACCCCCCCTCCATCAAAAATAGGTTCGGGATGGACAACGGCAGCGGCCAATCGGGGGCTGGGCGGGGGGCGGGCTCAGCCTCGGCCCAGCCCCTTTCCTTCGCTTTGTGCCCGGGAGGCGGGGCGCCGGCGAAACGCAGTGCGAGGAGTGACGGGAGCTGCGGGCCGGCGGCCGGTGCTGCGAGCTCGCGGGTCCCCTCGCGCGGCGGCCGGCGACCCGAGGTTCCCGCTGCCCGGCGCTCGCGGCGCAGGGCCACCTCCTCCGGGGCCGCCCCGCCGCGCCGGGAGCCCCCCTCGCCCTTCCAAGGCGTGTGCGCCTGTGCGCGTTTCCTCGCGCATCTTGAGTGTTTCCTCCAGCCTGTGGCCTTCGGGAAGACCGGGAAGCGTCGGTGCGGAGCCCCCCACCTCTGACCCCGCGGGCTCAAGCAGCCATCTCCGTGCTCCTTCCCGCGCTCGGCACCCGGAGAGAACCGTCCCCACCTCGTTCTTGGACACAGCCCCTCTCTTGTTGGCTCAGCACCTCGCGCTGCCTCCGGATCCCGCGTTCCTCTAAGCAAATGGCTCAGCCCTGACGGAACCGGCCTTAATAACGTCCCAGTTTTGGAAGGGGTGGGGATGGGCGGGCGGGAGGGAAAAGAGGTCAGACTCGCGCCTGGGGTCCCACGGGCACCACCTGAGGGAGGGGCGGGGGGTGGGGGGGAGCCTGGCTTCCTCTGACCCACTGATCTTGGTGGCAGCATAGGGGAGAGAAGTCTCCATCCCGGGCGAAACGAAATCCAACTTTCCCTGACGCACCTTGTGGGATCAAAGAGGGGTGTTCCCATCTCGCCTTTTGCCACTTCCTCCCTGGGGTATCTCCACCTCTCCAACGCAAGCTCAGTACCAGCTCTCTTTGGGATGTTTTTGTGCAGGGGGTGTGACCTACCCCAGAAGGGAACTGCCACCCCCCAGGTTTTCCCCTCTTGTCAGTGGAACCTGTGACCAGTGGTTCCTTCCTGCCCTTTTCCACGGGAAAAGTGGCTCAGGGGGCATTCTAGGTGACTCCAGACGCCTGGATGGGTTTTGGAGCAGAGATGGGCCTGGAGAGAGGAGAACACAGTATACTGTTGGCTGCCCTTTCCTCTCTCGGACACACACGAACACACACACAGCAACCTAAGCAGGTAATTCCTTTGGACGGGGTGACAAACATGAGCAACCCGGCCCCCCCCCCCCCACTCTAGTACTTAGGATTATTTCAGTTTAGCTGCTAGGACATTTGCATCAAGGGTCTGCAGTGTCACAGGATCTCTAGAGGAAATGTCAGTGTATTAGAACTCCAATTTTGGGGGCGCCTGGGTGGCCCAGTAGGTTAAAAGTCTGCCTTCAGCTCAGGTCATGATCCCAGGGTCCTGGGATAGAGCCCCTCGCAGGCTCCCTGCTCAGTGGGGAGTTTTCTTCTCCCTGTCCCTCTGCCCCTCCCCCTGCTCCTGCTCTCTTTCTCTCAAATAAAAAAAATAAAATCTTTAAAAAAAAAAAGAACCCCAATTTTGGCTTCAAACCCTGGGTCTCTTTGCCTGGAGACAGAAGTAGCTGCTAGACTAGGCAACAGTGGGCTCTATCCAAAAGGATCCGTTTTTGAATAGGGGGTGTAGGGTTAGGTGGGAAACTAAGGCTGATGTATCTGGGGACTTTTCAATCAGGGGCTGGAGACAATTCCTATCCTGTTCCGTTCAACAGTCTTCTCTGCTGCTTTAAATCGGTGCCACAGCTCAGCTGCCTATGCAAAATCTTGAGCTCCCCCTATTCCCTCCCCACTTTCCATTTTTTATCCACCTGAAAACAGTTTGCTTCTCCTGTGGGTTTTGTTGTTTTTAATCAAAGTATACCAGACATATGTGAAAATGCACAAAGCCTAAGTGTACAAGTCAACAAATTATGACACAGTCAACATACCCATATAACTGCGACCCAAATCAAGAATTAAATCGTTACTGGAATCCCAGAAGCCCTCCTCATTTTCCTTCCCAGCCACTACCCCACCCTCCTTACCAAAGGTAACCTCTAACACCATAGAATAGTTTTGCCTGGTTTTGAACTTTATATAAATGAAACCATTTGTGTAGGTATCATTTTTTTTTTTTTAAGATTTTATTTATTTGCGAGAGAGAGAATGAGAGAGAGCACATGAGAGGGGGGAGGGTCAGAGGGAGAAGCAGACGGGCCCCTGATGTGGGACTCGAACCAGGGACTCCAGGATCATGACCTGAGCCGAAGGCAGTTGCTTAACCAACTGAGCCACCCAGGCGCCCTGTGTAGGTATCATTTTGTGTCTGGATTCTCTCAATATTATGTTTGTGAAATTCATGCAAATCACATTGTGGTAGCCGTGGCTCATTCATTTGCATTGCTTTACTGTATGGCATTAAATGAACGTACTATAATTTGTTTATCTGTTATTTTGTGGTTTTTTTTTGTTTGTTTGCTTTTTAAGTAGGCTCCATGCTTGTGGAGCCCAGCGCCGGGCTTGAACTCATGACCCTGAGTTCAAGACCTGAGCTGAGATCAATAGTCAGATGCTTAACCGACTGAGCCACCAAGGTGCCCCTGTTGTTCTGTTGATGGACATTGGAGTTGTTCCCAGCTTGGAGTTATTATGAATAACGCTGCTATAACAATTTTGTTTGTGTCCTTTGGGTACATTTCTGTTCATATTTCTGTTGGATATATACCTAGGAACAGAATTACTAGGTTATAGAGTAATTCTATGTTTAGTGTTAGTAAATGCTCCTAAATAATTTTTTCAACTGCTCATGTTAATTACACACCTGCCAGCATGTCTTAGAGTTCCAGTTACTTCACATTTTCAGCAACACTTTGTTTAGTCAATCTAAATTTAAAAATTGTAGCCATTCAGGTGGGTATAGAGTGGCATCTCATTGCGGTTTAAGTTTACATTTCCCTGATAGCCAATGGGGTTAATTAAGCACCTTTTCATATCCTTTGTCATTTGGATATCTGTTCAAGTATTTTGTCCATTTTTTGGGGTCCATTTTGTATTTGGCTTTCTGCCTTACTGCTTTGTAGGAGTTCTTTAAATATTTCAAATATGAGTCCTTTGTTGGTTTTAGGTATTGCAAGTATTTCTATGAGTATATAAATACAGAAGACTTTGGTTTTGGGGTCTTCTGAAGCCCCAGGACCACTGGGACAAAACTGTGAGCTCTGGGTCCATTTTGATCACTCGTGTATGCTCGGTTCCTGGCCCTTAGTAGGACTCAGAAAATACATTGAATGAGTAATGGATGAGATAGATAAGACTCATCCAGGTAGTTTGCCCTGTGTTGTGCTGATCCCTAGGGTCAGACATCGAGAGGGGCTGGAGGGAGCAGATTTCCTTCCAGCCCAGCCAGCTGTGACCTTGGGAAGGGGAAGACACCCAGCCCTTCCCTACTAAAAGAGCAGAAATAGCTACAATCTGTGAAGAGAGAAGCACGGATGTAGGAAGTGGAGGTCACAGATGAAAAGACAGGAACTAGCAGCAGGTAGCGAGCCAGCCAGATGCTTTAGAAGGAGGGACTCAGCTGGGGGTGGACGCTCAGAGACCGTCAAGGAGACGGTGAGCATCACAGCAGACAAGAACCTCCGAAGTTCACATGGGCCTCCTACTGCCTCAAGACGGGCCCACTCCTAAAGCTTGTTAGCCTAGAGAGCTCTCCTACACTTAGACACACTTTTCCCTCTCTGAAGGTGCTGCCTCGAGACTTTGGTTGCCAGGTCTCGTTCCCACCTCCCCGAGGGGAGCTCTTTTTTTCAGATCTGGGCTTGACTTCCTTATGGTCTGTAATGTCCATCCTGAAGATGGAAGATGATTATGTCACTGTCAGTCCCTTCTCCAGGAAGTCTTTCCCCAGGCCTGTGGCGTTCTATAGCACTTCTCTGTCACTGTCTTTCTCCCCAGTGTCCTCTCTTTTCTTCCTTCGGGCACAGCAGACACCAGGTCAGCTCAGAAGTCTCTATAGGAGAGGGATTTCTCCCTTGCAACACTCTAACACACTCCCAGCATCCCTCTCCCCGGTCCCTAGAAGACAGTGAGGCTAGTGGTGGCTTCAGAATTTTCTATATAGGAGGACTTTGGGGTAGAAGACTGGTGGGAGAGGAGCTAGATGGTGTGTCATGAAGTGGTGTTTGTATAGCAACCACAGTATTTTCACTTAGAATATGAGATTTTTCAGTGGGGGTGAAGGATTTGGGGGAAGGGGGAGGTGTTGCTCACCGACAGGGGCTTGTGGAGGAGCCTGTGAAGGAAGCATCTCTGTGGGGCAGCCTGCTGCAGTCTTGCTTGGTACTTTTCCTAATAGGGGTTCATTTAGCTTCAATCCTGAGGTCCTCCATGGCCCGTGGCCTTCCTTCAGGGACAACTGAAGTCCACTAATGGCTTCTCCATGGACTACCTGGATACTCATCCTGAAACATCATGAAATTCCAGAGCCCTGTACATCCTGGATCCCCCAACCAGCATGTTATAGTCACAAGACTAGCCTGACATGGCTGGAAACTTTTCTGTCTTTTGTTTCTGCTGGGGAAGGGGTGCCCCCTCCCATTTTTCCCCTTGCCATAACCCCTCCCCTGCTATCTCCCTCCCAGAGGTCAACTTCTTTCCTGCTGCCCAGAGCTGAGGTGATATCCCCTTCCGGCTTCATTCAGTTCTAGGAGGATGTAGTGATGGGGGTGGGATAGGGAAGTGTGGCCATCTGTGCTCAGGGTTGGTTGTTCTCACCACTGCCTTTGCTTCCCTATAACTGAGCTGCCCTTTCCCAAAGTGCCCTGGATACTCTCTCTGGATTCCTTTGGGCGGGAAGGTTCCAACTATTTCGAAGCTGCAGTTCTGAAATCACTGGATATCGCTGGAAAGCCCTAGGGGCAAGCAACACTGTCTGGTGAGCTATAACTGGGGATACAGTAGTAATCTTTGAGAGGAAGTGTGCAGAGTGGCACGTGCCCCAGTTTTGTAACCACATGGGTTTGAATCCATGCTCAGCCACATATTAGGCGTGTGACCTTGGCCAAGCTCCTTTATGTCTCCGAGCCATACCTATAAAATGGAGACACTACTCTCTTTTTCAGAGATGCTGTGAGGATTAGTGATAATACAGCATTTGGAACACTTCCTGCACATAGTAAGAATATTATGATTCCACCAAAGAGGAAGAGGCACCATCAAGGATTAGGCACATGGAAGGGGCAGGTCAGACTCTCTCTGGGACGCACACTGAAGTCTAGCCTTTGTAGACTCTGAGGGCACTCCTCATTGGGAAGGGTTAAAGATGGACAATTTTCAGCCTCGTGGATGCCGGTGGGGAGCTAGTCTCAGGGCAGCAACCCTACAGTAGGTTATCAGCCAGATATGGGTAATCTTTATCTTTCCAGAGCCAGGATGCAAGAGGATCCTAATTTGCAAACCAGGTTATCGTTTTAAACTGCCCTCCGTGTTTACTGTTTTTTAATTATCCAATAGCCCAGTGTTTCCTAAACTGGCCTGGTCATAGGAATCACCTGTGGGCACTTCTTTTAAAATGGATTTCCAGGCCTCTCTTCTGGAAATACTGTTTCCAGAATCTGGTGCCAGGCCAGGAAATCCACCCTTTTAATTGGTGCCCCAGATGACTCCCGTGATCTGTCCAGTTTGGGGAATGGTGCCCCAGCCTGGTGGTTTTTAACCACGACTGCATATTAGAACCTCCTGGGAAATGTTAACAAAAATATACCTTTGTCGGGGTGCCTGGGTGGCTCAGTTGGTTAAGCGACAGCCTTCGGGTCAGGTCATGGTCTCAGGGTCCTGGGATTGAGCCCCGCATCGGGCTCCCTGCTCAGCGGGAGACCTGCTTCTCTCTCTCCCCCTGCTTGTGTTCCCTCTCTCGCTGTGTCTCTCTCTGTCAAATAAATAAATAAAATCTTTAAAATATATATATATACCTTTGTCATAGGAGGAAACACTGAGCTTTGTCTGGGAAGGCTCTGGAAGTCTTCAAAGACATGGAGATGCTTCAGTTGAATCTTCCTATGTGGATTTATCTATTAACTCACTTAATCCTAATAATTACGCTATGAAGTAGGCTGTTACAACACAATAGGTCAAAAACAAGTCCATGGATTGGAGAAAGGTAGGTATATTGAAAAGTTATCTAGGTTAGTCATTAGGGAAATGCAAATCAAAATCACAATGCAATACTACATCACGCTCCCTAGGTTGGTCATTAAAAAAAAAAAAAAAAAAAGCAAAGCCCAGAAAATAAGCCTAGGTTGGCGAGGATGTGGAGAAATTGAAACCCTTGTATATTTGCTGGTGAGAATGTAAAAGGGTGCATCCACTGTAGAAACATTTTGTTGTTTCCTCAAAAAGTGAAGCATAGAATTACCATCTCCCTAGCAATTCCACCCCTAAGTCGATGCCCTAAAGAATTGGGAATAGAGAAAAGCATTCTAGCTGGAGCAAACAGTGAAATGGCAGGCAGGCCGGAGAGAATGTGGCATTTTTGGGGAACAGCAGGTTTTTCAATATGCAGGGGGATGCATGTTGGGGTGCAGAGGGAAAAGACAGTGTGGTACTTTGTGATGATATCAGTTACACAGCTTGAGACTTATCTTACTTGGACTTTTTGTTTGATGTGCTGGTTTTGTTTTCCCAAGTAGATTGCAAGGTCCTTGAGCATAGATACTTTATATTTTTAAATTTATACTGATTTTTAATGCCTTATGTTTTAAAATTTCTGTGCTGTTGGCTGACACATTCTAATTTTTAAAAAAGATTATTTTTTTTCTTTTTAAGAGTAGTTTTAGGTTTACAATAACATGAGAGAAAGGCACAGAGACTTCCCATATACCTCTTGCCCCCATAAACATAGCCTCACCGTTATCAATATCACTCACCAGAGTGGTACATTTCCTACCAAGGATGAATCAACATTGACATATTGTAATCCCCCAAAGTACATCATTTACCTTAAGGTTCCCTCTTGGTGCTGTACATTCTATGGGTTTGGACAAATGTACAATGGTACGTTTATCATTATAGTGTCATACGGAGTATTTTCACTGCCCTAACAATCCTTTGTGCTCTGCCTATTCCTAACACCGTCTCCCCACGACCACTGATCGGATTATTTTCCTGTCTCCATAGTTTTGCCTTTTCCAGAATGTCCTATAGTTGGAAACATACAGAGTGTAGCCTTTTCAGACTGGCTTCTTTTACTTAATAATACACATTTAAGCTTCCTCCATGTCTTTTCATGGCTTGATAGCTCGTTTCTTTTAGTGCTGAATACCCTTCCATTGTGTGGATGGACCCCAGTTTATCCATTCACCTACTGAAGGACATCTTCCTTGCTTCCAAGTTTTGGCAATTGTGAAACAGGTCTTTGTGTAGATAAATGTTTTCAACTCTTTTGGGTAAATTCCAAGGAGTGCGATTGGTGGGTCCTATGGCAAGAGTTTTGTAAGGAACTGCCAAACTGCCTTCCAAAGCTGCCATATTATTCTGTATTCCCCCCAACAATGAAAGAGAGTTTCTGTTGCTCCATATCCTCACCAGCATTTGGTGATGTCAGTGTTCTGGATTTTGGCCATTCTAATAGGTGTGTGGTGATATCTCATTGTTTTAATTTGCATTTCCCTGATGATGTATAATATGGAGCATCTTTTCATATGCTTATTTGCCATCTACATATCTTCTTTGGTGAGGTGTCTATTAAGGTCCTTTGTTTTATTATTTATTTATTTTTAAAGATTTATTTATTTATTTGACAGAGAGAGAGCACAAGCTGGGTGAGCGGCAGGCAGAGGGAGAGGGAGAAGCAGACTCCCCAGTGAGCAGGGGGCCCGATGTGGGACTTGATCCCAGGACCCCAGGACCATGACCTGAGCCAAAGGCAGACGCTTAACCAACTGAGCCACCCAGGCACCCCAGGTCTTTTGTTTTAAATATTTTTTATTTAAATTCAATTAACTAACATATAATGTATTATTGTTTTCAGAGGTACAGGCCTGTGATTCAACAGCCTTGTATAATACCCAGTGCTCATTACATCACATGCCCTCCTTAATGTCCATCACCCAGTTACCCCATCCCCCTCCCCCCTCCCCTCCAATCTGTTAAGGTCTTTGGCCCAATTTTTATTCAGGTTGTTTGTTTTCTTTTTGTTCTGTTTTAAGAGTTTTTTGGTATGTTTTGGATAGCAGTTCCTTATCAGATATGTCTTTTGACATTTTAACTTAAACTTACAAATTGAGTTCTTCCTCAATCAGACCCTCAGATAGTGAGTCTCATTCACTCTCACAGTGTCAATTTATGATGTCAGGTTGATAACTCCCAAATATCTTTGTCTTAGACTTTTCTTCTGAGCTCTAGATTTGGATGTCTCAGCTCTTCCAGCTCATGATATCCAAAATGGAGCTTGTCATCTCCTAGATATCTGCTCCTTCTTCAGTAAATGAAGTCACCTCCCATTTGCTCATGTCAGCCACCGGGGAGTCATTCTTGATGCCTTCCTCTACCCAACCTCCCCACTACCCATCAATCACCAAGTGCCATCCATTGACTCCACCTCCTAAATACCCCCCCAAAATTTTTTTTTTATTGAGGTAAAATTCACACATAAAAATGAGCCATTTTAAAACATACAATCCATTGGCATTTAGTACACTCACAATGTTGTGCAACCATCAGCTTTATTTAGTTCCAGGACATTTTCATCACCCCAAAAGGAAACCTTTTACCCATTAAACATTTATTCCCCTCTCTCCCAGCTCTACTAGCCTGCTTTCTGTCTCTGTGGATTTCCCTATTGTGGACATTTCATATAAATGGAAACCATGCCACAGGTGACCTTTTGCATCTAGCTTCTTTCATCCAGCGTGATGTTTACAATGTTCCTCCATGTCGTAGTGTGTGTTAGTATTTCATTCCTTTTTATGGCTGAAAAAAAGTTCATAGTATGGATATAACATATTTTATTTATCTCATTTGTTAATGGACATTTGGGTTGTTTCTACCTTTTGAATACTATGAAATAGTGATGCTATGAGCTATTGTGTACAAACTTTTGTTTGAGTACTTCTTTTCCGTTCTTCCGGGTACATATGTAGGAGTGGAATTGCTGGCTCATATGGTAAGTCTACATTTCACTTTCTGAGGAAACAAGATAATGAAATCTATTAAAAACCCAGGGGTGGGTCTCCTGGCTGGCTCAGTCGACAGAGCATGCTATTCTTGATCTTGGGGTTGTGAATTCAAGCCCCACATTGGGTATAGAGATTACTTAAAAACAAAGTCTTAAAAAACAAAAAAAACAAAAACAAAACCCAGGGCGCCTGGGTTGCGCAGTCGGTCGAGAGTGTGACTCTTGGTTTTGGCTCAGGTCCTGATCTCAGGGTGGTGTGATGGAGCCCTGCTTCTGGCAACAGGCTTGGCTCGGGGTCTGCTTGAGATTCTCTCTCCTTCTGCCCCTCCCACTCATGCTCTCTCTCAAATAAATTTAAAAACAAAAACAAAAACAAAAACAAGGATGTTTTTGAGCACTGAATGTGTGTCACCCCACACACATATTCCTGAGACTAACACAGTTCAGGCCCCAGAGAAATACTTCTCTACAGAGCTTGCCTTATGTCTTCAGAAAAAAAAAGACACGTGAACACCCTGAAGATGGGTTGGTTCTGTCCCTGTGAACTTTTGAGACGCAACATGGCTTTGGAGTGCAGGGAGGAACTGAGCTGTTGAAGTGCTTAGCTAAGAGAAAAGAAAATTGACTTGTCAAATCCTTCCTCTTGATAGCATGACTGCAACGGATTCCTGCATGACATGTTCTTTCTCAGCAGTGCTGAGTGTCCATTTTCTTACTCCTCTTTGAGTTCCAATTTCTGGTTCTGGACGTAGTCATGAGCTAGTGTAGTATTTACAACATTGCACATGGTGGCTGAGGAATATCTTTTGGTATTAAACACTTTATATTGTTCTTACATTTTTATATTTGTAGGTTTGGATGTAACATATATGAAGCATGATACTTATCCTTTTTATTGACAGCTACGTGGACACTGAACAGTAAAACTGCAAGTAGTTTCATTTTTATAGAATTATTTAGATTTAAATTTTCAAAAAAAAATGAATGCAGACTTTGTGTCTTTCTACTATCCCCTCTGGGGGAGAATATTGGATTCAGAATGGCCAAGTTTTTAGCATCCCGGGTTCAACATCAAGGGACTCCGGGTTCAACACCAAGGGACTCCAGCCACACTTTATTCCTTTCCTTTCCCAGCCTCTTTGCTTATGACTATTTTGTCTTCCTTCCAACCTCAGGGAGTGAGGTGTGAGTAAGAAGCTTGAGCCAAATCCCTGATGGGATGTAGGTTTATAGCAGGAGCTTTTTCAAGGTGGATTTGGGGAGTGGTAGATGGATGCAGGTAGGGGTGGAGGAAAGTTCCAGATTCATTGTCCCATTCTGCCCAGAGTCTTAGAGCTCATGTTGTCCTGGTCTGGCCAGCACTCTCGGCCACTCTTTTCAGAAGCCTTCAAGGGCCACAGGGCTGGAAGGTCTGCATTCTTCCAACCGGGATTTGGAGCTGTTCCCTCTCAAGGGCCTTCTTTCCCACTCCAGAGTCTGGAAAGACTATCCTTTCTGGCACTAGAGGAGAGTGGTGAGACCCAGTGGGGACAACGTCCCCACTCAGTCTTCTCCCAGTTATCCCATGGATTATTAGAGACCCAGCTGTCCCCAAACTCAGAGAAGCGAAAAAAGCTGAACCCAGAAGCTGGGGTGGGGGTGGTAAGGAATGTTGGCAGACAGAGGGAGAGGTGTGAATAGAGAGAGGTCAGCCAGGGGAACAGCGAGAGCTTGAGCTAAGAACCAAAGCCAATGGTAAAACAGACTTTGTCCTTGAGATCTCCTTGGATCGAAATGAATGAGCTACACATCAGAGGTTCTGGGGGCAGGCAGTGTGGTGCAATTGCAAACTTGGACTTGGGGATTTTTGACTGGCATTTGAATTCTGGGGCTGCCCTTTAAGAGCTATGGCATCTTGGGCAGATGACCTCTTTGAGTCTCAGTTTCTTTCCTCTTCAGTACTCTTAGCACAGGCTTTGGACTCAGAGAGACTTTGCCCCCAACACCTGCACGACCTTGGGCAAATTACTTAATCTCTGGGTCTTAGTTGTCTCATCTATAAAATAGGAGCACTAACACCTTGGAGCTGTTGTGAGGATTAAGATAATGGTTGGGAAGTAGATTCCATTATTAATTAGGACCATGGAACAATGGTGCATTTGGGGCCAGGTGACATGGGCTTGGATCTGCCCCCAGCTAGGTGTGTAACCCCTTTGAGGACCAATTCCTTCTCTGTAAGAAGGGGTAATAATACTTTCTTCGTGGGGCTCCGATGAAATAAATAAGGTGTACGAAAGCACTTTGTACAGCTCTGTACGAAGGTGAAAGATTGTCTGTTCTTCAGCTCACCCTCTCTAACAAAGGCTGAATAAGTCCTGAATTGGCCAAAAAAAAGGGAGGGTGAGGGAAGGAATGTGAATCTTAGGCGGAGTGGCGAAAAAGCTCAAATAATCCCCACACTGTTTCTAACTCTTTCCATTAAGCCTAAGCTCCAAGGAAGGGCTCACGGCCAAGGGCACAGAGGGAGGTAAGGAAATGGGGATATGGGGGTTGTGAGGTGGGAAAAGGAGCCTCTGCTGTCAAACCCCAGGAAGGCACGAAAGGTCTTTGGTGAGGCAAAAAAGAGGGAGTCTTCAAGTCCCAGCTCCTCTGGTCTCCCTCTCTGACCCCAACTCCCTTGTGACTCACAAAGCTCAGCTCCCAGCCTTGAGCCAAGAGAGGCTGCCTTCCAATGCCCCTTACCTGGCAGCTACTAAGCGGATTCAAATATGCTCAGGGTTGGATTCCAGAGAAAGAGGACAGGGGCTCTGCTGTCCCCTAAGGCAGAGTAGCTTGCCCCTCCTCTGCCCACCACCTGGGGCAGAGCCCCTCAAGTCAGGCTCCTCCTTGCTCCCCCACCCCATACCCACCACTTCGTTTTGAGAGGTCAGAACCAGGACTTGATGCCAGAGCCCTGCTGGTCCTGGGCCTCACTGCAAGGCAGGATCATGCGTGCGCTTCTCTTGGGAGCTCAGCCTATAGGATGTGCCAGGGAAATGTTTCCACAGATTAGTGCCTCCTGGGGTGGGACAGCAGCAGCAGGGTGGCAGGGACAGGACAGGGGAGGGAGGAGGGAGCAAAGCCCAGGGAGCCCTTGGGAGGAGCCCAAGGACAGAGGCTTTCTTCTCTAGGCTCCAGCCTCCAGAACCAGGAGGTTTGGGGTGCCTGCAAAGTCCCCTGCCTCAGTTTCACCTCTCAGTGACCGCTTGATGCTACATCGCTCACTTTATTTGACCCGGTTGTTGTGGTAATTACGGTAGTATCACAGTTTGACTAAGTTCTGCTCCAGATGTAGAATAAATTAGAGGGATGCAGGGGGAGGGATGCAGGGGCAGGAGAGGAGAGATGAAGGGCCAGCTAAAAAATCCAAGGCAAGGGGGAGGACAAGAAAGGAAGTTACAGCAAAAAGAAATATATCAGTGATGGAGAAGGCAGCCTGGCGAGCATGCCCGAAATTACACGCCTCTAGAAGGTAAAACCTGGTTGAGGTTTTCCAAATCTGCATTTGTCAAGTCAGGCCTTTACAAAGAGCAGTTAAATAACCAGTGTAAGACCAACAAGCCTGGTAACTTCTGAGATCGGGACAAGAAGGCAGTAAATGCTGGTCGGCTGAGGGATGCGGTTGCTTGGAGGAAGAAGCCAGGTTCCTGCCGGCCCTGCCCTACCCCTTGGCCTTGATCTTTGGTGACTTCAGGAGTGAGTAAGGCTGGTGGGTGATGGATCACCAAGTGGTTTTGACCCAAAGTTTCATCAACATGAGCTTTCCCCGTTGGGTTAATCATGGCTGGGGTCAGGCACCCCTAATCCAGCTGGCTCCTCGACCTCACAGTTCGTGCTGGTGAGGCGCTGGCTCCTGGTCTGCGTCAGCGTTCTGGATAAACTCAAAGATGAATTTCACCTGGGTCTCGTAGGCTGGGACTGAGATTTTCTCATTGATTCCGTGGATGCTGAGTGAGAGAGATTTTGGGGAAGAGAGGAGAGAGCCAACTGCTGTAGTGGAAGTGGTATTACAGAGCACCCCCCACCCCACGTCCCCTGAAGCCTTTGACCCTCCAGGGGTAAGAAATGAGGTTTCATATGACACGGAGGTCGTCTCTCCAGGGTCCAGCCCCATGGCAGAGAAGAGTGCGGGGAATATAATAATAATAATAATAATAATAATAATAATAATAATAAAATCCTGGGGAGTTCAGAGTCATTTCCTGTTCAGGAATCTTATGTGATAATTTCTCCTCTCAGGGGAAATTATCTTCTGAATTCTCTTTCTCTTAGGCCAGAGTCCCCCCCGGCCCCCACATTACTAGGGGCACAAAAGGAGAGAGACTGCCCAGGGTCCCTGTGGGGCCTGTACTTTACCTGGGAACTTCTTATCAGATCTTGTGCCCACGATCTGCCTCCACACAACGCAACACACAACCAAACCATACACGTAACCACAAAGATAGAGGAAATAGAGAGTAGCAACCTGCTGCCCCAGTTAACAAACAAAACCCATGAAGCATGTTCTTATGCTCATATTCAAATGTTTTCATTCTATTGGCTGCTGACTTTTGGTGGGGAAATCAGGTCTGGGTATGATAAGGAACAGAAAGATAAATGGAATGCAATACCCCCCACCTCACACACACCCCAGGGCTAAAAGTTTGCTGAAGAACCCACCCACAAAGTAGTAATTCACACATAGTAGTTAAAATTGGTGATCATGTCTTAGATTCCTATAGTGTGTTTTCTTCTGAGAATTCAAAGCATGTGTCCACCTTTGACCACACAGAGGTCTGGACTTCACTGAGTAGTAATTGAGAAGTCTAGAGTCTCCCTTTTTGGGGAGAAAATGAAGTCCAGAGGGTAAGTACTCTTCCAAAGGCGGGGGGGGGGGCGTCACACCCAAGGGTCCTACTTCTACCAGGTTCTTTCCAATCATCTGATTATCTCCATCCCAGAAAAGTAGTGGCCAATTCCCATACATTCTGGGGAGTGGCAAGACTCTAACACAATGAGGAAAGTTGGCCAGTTGGGCTCAATAATGTCTTCATTTTAGTTTGTGCAAACCTTGGCTTTCCCGCATTCTGTGGACTGGCAGGAGAATGGGGTGGGGATGGGTCAGATGTATCTCCTCCTTCACCCTTGCTGTTCAAATCTGTTCCACTCACTCACCTACGGAAGCTCTGAGGATGCAGGTAGAGAGGGTTGAACCGGTAGATGCTGGTGGTGAGGTTTGTATAATGTCTGCTGTCCGTGTTGCCAATACAAATGCCTAGACAGGGAAAATCAAGAGGATTGGGGCTTTATGGGAGCCACCAAGCCAAGGTAGTGGTGGGAGGTGGGCTGACTGGAAAGTTAGGACCTCTGGGTCAATAAGAATGTCACCTGGGCCCTCTTGGGAGCCTACAGCTATCAATTTTTGTCCTTCAAGCTACCCATTCTCAAAACCTTACTAAAACATCATTTCAACCAGAAGCATGGAATCTCCTCCCCAGGACATTAGTGAGTTATCCCTTGAATGGTCCAGACTGAAGTGTCCTCTCTTCATGATGACCAGGGGGGCCAATACCTTCATTTTATACCCTTAGCTGGGCTATTTCAGAAACTGAGCTCTCCAGAAATCTAGATATCAATTCTTTATTGCTTTAGCTCTCCTTATATCACCCTAGCTCAGAAATGAATACCCTCCAGAGAGCTTTACTTCTATAAAATGCAGTCCTCTTAAAGTAGAACATAATTTCCTATTATTTTCATCCTCTGAAGGATGACTTTGTCTTCCAAGAGTCAAACTTCACATTAAGAAAGTCCCAGGAGGCACCTGGGTGGCTCAGTCATTAAGCGTCTGCCTTCGGCTCAGGTCATGATCCCAGGGTCCTGGGATCGAGCCCCGCATTGGGCTCCCTGCTCGGCGGGGAGTCTGCTTCTCCCTCTCCCTCTCCCCCTGCTTGTGTTCCCTCTCTCGCTGTGTCTCTCTCTATAAAATAAATAAATAAAAATCTTTTAAAAAAAAAAAAAAAAAAGAAAGTCCCAGGATAGTCTCAGTGTCTTGCTCCCTTGAAGCTCACCCCACGCTCCAGCTAGGGCTGGGACTTGTCCCCAGTGGGAGTGTTCTCTGAGAAAAGACCCTCTGAAGCACCAATTAAAGAATGATGGGATGATCTGAGATGTTAATTTGTGTTTTGTTCCATTTTCCACTCCTGGTTTCAAATGGGTAACTAGGCCCTTCAAACTCCTTGCTTTGGGGATTTCTACCAGTTGATGTCTGCCTATCTTTTTTCTGTAAAGGCCTAACCTTGTTAATGGGATTATGGTGGTTGCCCCAGAAGGGAGAGGGTAGCTCAGGGAGTCTTTTTTTTTTTTTTTTTAAAGACTTTATTTATCCATTTGACAGAGAGACAGCGAGAGAGGGAACACAAGCAGGCGGAGAGGGAGAGGGAGAAGCAGGCTTCCCGCCGAGCAGGGAGCCCGATGCGGGACTCGATCCCGGGACTCCAGGATCATGATCTGAGCCGAAGGCAGACGCTTAACGGCTGAGCCACCCAGGCGCCCCAGCTCAGGCAGTCTTTGAGGGCCAAGAAAGAAGAATCAGGGACTAAGAGGGCCAGGATAGTGGAGACCCAGCCCTTGCTCTGTGGCAGGAGTTTGAGGAGGTGGCAGACCTCAGAGGGGACGGCTGCCTGGTATGCTCAGGGAGTTGGTGTCTTAGGTCCAGAGTCAAACAGGCCAGGAAATCAGAGGAAATCTCCAACCTGAAGTGACTTTCTAGCTAGGCCATGGATGTCCAAGGTAACTGCAAGGACCGATGACCACTGGCCAAGGGACTCCCATGCTATGTTGCTACCAAAGACCTCGAGGGCCTGATTCAAAATGAGGGTGGTGGTGGGGGTGCTTGGAGGCCTCAACAGTTCCTGAGGTTGAATTTCCTGAGGAGTTACAGCCAGATTTAAGTTGATTAAAAAACAAGGCTGCCCGTTTCACACCTGATTTTGTGGATACAGAGCATCACTGTATGGTCCTTAAGGGCCCATTCCTAGCACAGGGGTGGGTCCGAAGTATGCGCTTAGAAAATGAGGGAATCCGGGGCACCTGGGTGGCTCAGCCAGTTAAGTGTCCAACTCTCGACTCTTGCTTTTGGTTCAGGTCATGATCTCAGGGTCCTGAGATCAAGCCCCACCTCAGGCTCCATGCTCAGCACAGAGTCTGCTTGTCCCTCTCTCTCCTCCCGCTTGCTCTTGCTCTCACTCTCTCTCTCAAATGAATAAACAAAATCTTAAAAAAAAAAAGCAAATGAGGGAATCCATGATTAAACCTAGATTTTGAAAAACCTGGTCTTAGAATTAGAGCATCTCCTCCTCACATCATGGACCAGAGATCCTCAAACTGTGGTCAGCCATCACCTGGTCTCAGAATCCCCTTGGGGATTTGTTAAAAAGGCAGATTCTGGGGTCCTCTCCAGATGTGGTTAGCCTGAGTCTTTGGGAGTGGGTCCAGGTAATCTGCATTTTAATAAGTTCCCTAGGTAATCCCCTTCCACTCTTAAATTGGAGAACCACTGTCTCCCCAGCATAGGTTTGGAAGGTAGGCTGGAAGACTAGGGAAGGGGCACAGAGGCACTGCTGCTGGGACTGGTCTGGGCTGGGAGAGAGGAAGGGGGCTCATGCCAATGGTATAGGCGGGGAGGCATTTCTGAGCTCTGTTGCTGAGCTGTTATCCTAGGATGGATCAGAACCAGCCTTGGAGAAACTTGGCCTCTCCTGTGGCTCCTCCAGAGGAGTGTGTGTGTGTGTGTGTGTGTGTGTGTGTGTGTGTGGTGGGGGGGTCTGGGCTGGGCTGATCCTTTCCTCCATGCCAGAGAGGCTGGCCTAGGTTAAGCTAGGACCCAGGCAGAACTGACCTAATTTATTGTTTCTGCTCTTTTCCTGTTTGCTTTTTGACTTCCACTCCGAGGGGAAAATACAGTTCTAGTCTCATCACGAGGGGAAGCAGCCAGATGTTTCCAGGCTGAACAGCTGGGGTGGAGGTGGGGCAGGAGATATTAGAGAGGAAATAGTTCCAGCCCC
This sequence comes from Leptonychotes weddellii, assembly GCF_054177405.1. NCBI lineage: Eukaryota > Metazoa > Chordata > Mammalia > Carnivora > Phocidae > Leptonychotes > Leptonychotes weddellii. The sequence goes on from NC_138374.1 coordinate 116,483,172, forward strand.
CACCTACCTCCAGCCACAGCTGATGAAGTCATTACCTGGGACAACAGTGCTGACTTCCGGGAAGATGGACTGTATGGTCTGGCGGAGCAGCTGGTAGCCCAAGGCCTGATGATCGGAGGGGCTGACAGGGAGGGGGTCAAAGGCAGTCAACACGTGGAACTGGACCCGGTTGTCAGCCACAATGTTCTTGACGAGGTCTAGGACCTTGAGGGAGCAAACAGAGGGAGTTTGAGTTCTTACTATCTGCTATCCAAGTACCATAGGAATTGAAATAGCCCTGATTCCTCTCCAGCAAGGCAGCGCCTTGGAGTTTACAGGGGAGCTCATTTTTTGCACTGGGACCTCAATTTCAGCCGACTGGCTGTAGGAGATGGAAGAGTTGGGTTTTCCTGGTAAGCAATCTACAGCATGGTAGACTGAGGTAAAATGTTCAGGAGGCTTGCCTTACAGCCACGAGGCAGGCAGGGAATTGGAAAATCAGGAAATCGTGTGTTCTTCCTCTCAGGCTGTGAGTCATGGGCCGGGTGGAATGTAGAAGACACAGCAGAAAGGGGAACACGACCATCTTGAGGCAGGGTGACAGATGTGATGACCTCACTTCAACCTGGGAGTGTCAGACAGTTGAGGAAAGGGTCACACACTTTTCTTCCTCCTCTCTGGGCATCCCTGCTTCCTGTTTGTAACCAACTGCCATGGAGCCAGGAAGATGAGCTCAACACAGACAAAAAGTCAGGAGTTGGGGGACTGGTATTCAAGTTTTCTCTTTGCCTCCTTTCCTCAGGAAGGAACCTGAGGAAGCTCCTAGAAAATTCAGTCTGAAACAACTAGAGCTGAATCCAGCACAAGTCCTGGTCCCAGGCAGGACGTAGACCAGACCCTGACGATCAGGTCGCATGGAGACATGTGGGAATGGACCAGGAGGCTGGCTTAGGGGGGCGCCCCAGCCCTCCCCACCACCCAGGGAAAGCCCCAGCACCAGTCTCGACCCATCTGATCAGCAGTTGCTTTGGAACTGCCTCTGCCCTAGAGCGGTGTCCCATAGCTGAGGCTTTGTGTGCATGCCCCTCTCCTGCTCACTGTGTCTTCTCCATCCATTTCATGTCCTTCCTTCAAATTCTGGCTCAAAATCCACACCACTAAGGAATCCATCTTAATGAACACTGTCCCCTTTCGGGCCGTGCTCTACACCACCTCAGCCTGTATGTGCTTTGGAGGCACATCCTTGTGAAGTCAAAGACCAGGTTCAGATACCCAGCCCAGCGACACTAACTGTATAATCCTGGACCAAGTTACTTCATGAGCCAACTCCCTCTATTTTTTTTGGTTCATATCTTTTAAATTTCTTTTTTCTTTTTTTTAAGATTTTATTTATTTATTTTGACAGAGAGAGACACAGCGAGAGAGGGAACACAAGCAGGGGGAGTGGGAGAGGGAGAAGCAGGCTTCCCCGCGGAGCAGGGAGACCGATGCGGGGCTTGATCCCAGGACCCTGGGATCATGACCTGAGCCGAAGGCTGATGCTTAATGACTGAGCCACCCAGGCGCCCCTTTATCTTTTAGATTTCTTGTATCCAGCATCCATTGCATGCCTTTTATGTTCCTGGTCCTATTAGAAATAAGGTAGCCCCTCCTCTTGCATCAGGACCTAAGAGTTAGTGGGAAATCTGAGCTCTTGTGGCCTCTCATGGAGGGTGGGGTCCCATCTGTGTGCCCTCTTCAGTTTCTGGAGGCAGGAATGTTCAAGTAATTTGGGACAGGGGTCAGCAGGCATAGTCCCAACCCACCTTATAAGGGATGACTGGGAACCTCGCAGTTGGTTGAAGGTACATCAAGACTATGCACTAATTCATGTGTTAAAGGATTTAGGACAGAAGTGCTGGAGTGAAAATAAGCTCTGATAAGTGAGTTGTCCACCCCCACCCCCAACTAACCCAACAGCAGGGAATTTGGTTTGGCTCAATGGTGGTTTCTAAGCCAGAAATAGGACCCTCATTCCTTTCCAGACTCAGCTCCTAGCATGCTTCTAGGGGACACTGTCATGAAAAGGGGTACTCTTGAGATAATGCCCCCCCATACAGGTGAGGGGGAGGGACTCGTGAATGGTAAGAGGGACCTCAAAGGTTACTTTAGTGCACATCAGTCTCTCATTGCTCTGAGTTTCTACAGCCCTTACAGCGCATTCTCATAATGTTATGTTTTCCCTCTGCTTTATGTGTAGATATGTTTTCCCTGGAGTGAATGATACCAAAAACACTGGTAAGGACTTTAGAGTTAGAGTTAGCAAGTCCAAGCCTCCATCCCATTTTAGGGCAAGGCCTCTCTGGGGGAGAGGGGGGGATAACACCCACGACAGACTGTCATCCAGCCTGTGCTCGAATGCTTCTGTGGTGGAAGGCTCACCATCATGTGTTATCATCCATTCTGCCTTTGAACAACTGGGTTATGAATGTTTTCTTTAGAAGGAACTGAGATATGGCTTCCTGTAGCATCTCACCCCTCTCCCTTTTTTATTTTATGTACTTTATATCCTCCACGGGATACAGTATATACGAGGCGGGTCAGTGACATTTCATCTCTGTTGAAATTAGGGGCCTGTGTCCTTGCTGCCTGGAGGCTGCTCCTGTTCTAGGTCTCTGTTCTATGTCAGGTCCCAGGGTAAATGTCACCTCAGAGGACTGACTCTCTGTTCCAACCCCCATCCCACAGTCACTTTGTGACACAACATCCTATGATTTTCTTTCTTTTTTTTTTTTTTAAAGATTTTATTTATTTATTTGACAGAGACACAGCAAGAGTGGAACACAAGCAGGGGGAGCGGGAGAGGGAGAAGCAGGCTCCCCCCTGAGCAGGGAGCCCGATGCGGGGCTGGATCCCAGGACCCC
>NC_138374.1:116486553-116498667 GCF_054177405.1 Leptonychotes weddellii
AGTAGCCACTCAGTAAACACTTGGGGAAGCAATGAATGAAGAAAGGAAGGAATCTTCTGTACCTCACTCTAGAGAGGTGGCCATCATTCACCCCTTGAGAAGCTCATTACCATCCAAGGTGCCATATTCCCCAACTCTCCTTCAAGTGGGGGCTTCCTGAAACATCTCCCAGTGACCTTATTTTTACTCTTTGAGGCCCATTCAGAACAAACCTTCTACAGGGTAGCCTATGACATTTCTGAAGACTGTTCCTCACACAAAGGTGCTGCAGACTTCTCTACACCCACGACATGGGAGACACCAGTTAGAGATGGAGGAAGAGGGTTCTGGGAACTGTTCATGCTCCTGCTGGATCAAGCCCAAGGCCCTGTACCCTTGGCCTTCAGACCAGCAGTGTCTGAGGATGGGACCCGATGCATGGAAAGGGGGCACAGGGGGAAGGGAGGGACCAGAACAAAAGGGTGCTGAGGGCTTTCAGATGCTGGAGGCTTTCCATTCCTCACTGGGCAGGCAGGCGGGATGGGCCCAGGGATTTCATGAGTAGACTGGGAAGGAAGGCCACTCTGGTGGGGGACCAGAGAGGAGGGAAGAGTGCCAGAAGCTGGGGAGATGAAAGCCCCAGCTGGTGGAAAACAGCCCTTGGAAAGGGCATGGAGTTGGAATGAGACTGGAAAAAAACTGGTAGAAAGAAGTTCAATGGGGGGAATTCGGTGATTTCCTGGCCCCGTGATCCTCCAGGGAGAGGACAAAGGTTGGCACTCGATGAAAAGCAGCAGAGCCCAGGACTCACACTGGTCCCAGCTTCCCCCGAATGCTGGGTGACGCTGGGCTGGCCATCAATCCATCCCCCCGCCCCCCTGCAGTGAGGGGTGTGCCTCCCACCTTGTGTGAGGAGAAACAAAACCCTCCAGGGTGAAGAACTTAGGGAGAAAGGACCACAGAAGTCTAAGTGTGGCTGACCCTTGAGGATCTGCACCAGACACTCAGGGAACACCACCTGCCCTTAACCCTGCTTAATTCTGGAATGTACTAGTCATTCCATAGTTGTTGGGTTGCCTCTTGAGATCATTTTTTGAAGGATTAGATTTGCCTTTTGAACTCTTTTTTAGCTCAACCTGCTGTTTAAATAAGCTAGCCTTTCCTGCAGATGCCAAACATTCTGCACAATGGCTACTCAAGCATGTATCTTTCGGCTCACATGTCACTTCCCCGGGGAAGTTTTGCCTGACCCTACACGAGGTCTGGTTCCCTGTTATGTCCTCCACTAGCACCTGGTCCCTCTCTGTCATCACAGCTTGCAATTACGCACTGATTTTAATCATTTTTAAAATTGATGTTTGTAGCAGGCCACTGCCAGGCTGTCCACGATCCTCTTTACTTCTAATTTTATACATCCTTCCTGTGGGATTTTATTGACTCTAGAGGTTTCATTTATGTTAATAACACTCCAGCCTGTATCTCTAGTTCATTCTCTCTCCAGACCCGAGGTATTTATAATTGCCTATTTATAACGTATAAGCGTCTCAAACTTCTCAACCATTATACTTCTCTATGAACGTGCTCTACTTCCTGAACTCTTCATCTTGGTTAAAGGCTTCAGCACCTGGCCAACTATGCAGGTTAAAACCCTTGGAGCCGTCCCCCGCCTTTCTGTCTCCCCTTACCCATGACACACGACATTCTGCTGAACCCATGTCTCCTACCCTGGCACGTGCCTTCTCCACCCCATCACCTCCGCTCGCTCTGCTGCCTGAGAGGCTATCACAGCTTCCCAACTGTCTCTTCCTACGTTGGCACCTCCTCTGCATTGCCACCAGCACCATCTCCCCAGAAGCACATCTGAGGACATCACCACCCCGTTCGAAGACCTCTCATGGTTCCCTCTGTCCAGGGCACGCAAGGCCCTGAGCCCCATGCTCCAACTCCATTTTCACTGCCTGCCACTTCCGCCTGGTCTGTCCTCCTCTTTAGCCTTACTTTACTTTAGCCTGACTCTGAATGCCTGGCTTCTAGCAAAGTCCTGTTTGTCCTTTACATCACAGCTCAAATTTCTAGTGGTCAGAAAGCACTTTCTGGATCCTCAAAGGCAGTGACAGTCCCCTTCTCTGCACTGGTCCTTCGGCAGTTTGTTCATCCTGAATCATGTTGATCGTGGTCTGAGGGTGTGGTGGTTCTGGAGCTAGACTGTTAGATGTGTCATCTTGGGCATGTCACTTACCTGCTTTTTTGATCTGTGCCTCAGTTTCCCTGTTAAATAAGGACGATCATAGGGCGGTCGTGGGCATTAAACGAGCATGCATATACCTTAGAACAGTGCCACACATCAAGCGAGCCTGTGGGATGTGTCTGCTACTATTATTATCATTTATCAGACTCAAAGTTCCCACGAACCAGAAGTCTCCTATCCTAGCCAGCTTCCTGGAAACCTCCGAAGAAGGTTGAACAAATGCTGTTGAATGAACCAACCAATGTTGGTTGAAAAATGGTGGCTGGCCAGCCCTGGGATGGCAGCTACACCCAGATCCTGAGCATCACCCATCCCCGATAGTGAACCCGTGGCTGGGAACGGAAGTCACGCACCTCCTGGACAGTCTGCGCAGGGTGAATCCGGATGTTGATTATGGCCTGGGCCACCGGGGGGATGACATTCACCTGGAGAGAGAACCACAAACCTTGGCCTGAGCCACATGTGCTCCCCACCCCAGGTAAGGCCAATGACCACCAGTAGAGAAAGAGGAAGCCGATTTGATTGAAAGGCACAGGGCTCCATTTTCGGTGGGCCCCTTGTCTTCCTGCGGCCCTTGACAGGTGGTTATGTTCAGAGCTAGAGAGGTGTCTCTACACTAGGCCAGACTTCCATGCTTCTTAGTCGTGGACGGGGTCACAGAGAGCTGCTCAGAGCGAGACTGATTTCTCCGGGACCACGCAGACCTCTCTCTCCTGACCCCATGCAGTGTCCCGGGCGGTCTTCCGCGTGCGCTCTCTTCCCGGGGCGCCCAGGCCATCCCTGCTGCCTTTAGTGCTCACTCAGGACAGGGCACCCTGAGCCACTGCAGGCCCCCATCACGCTGTGCTTGATCCCCGAAGGGGGCGAGGATGGTGATTTCCCACGTCTAATTGCAAAATTTGACTCCATTCTCTGCCCGCCCAGGAAGAACCCAAGACTAACTGGAGACAAGAGTTAGGCTCTGAGTGGATTTTTTCCTTAGAGGCCGTGAGAGAACAGACTCCCTGACTCTGACTCTTTCTTTGTGCTGGTTTGGTGCAAAAAAGCACCAGAGCAGGGGCAGGAGGGCTGGGCTGTTACAAATTAGCTGTGGGATTTTGCATAATTATAACCTGTTTGTGACTCTGTTTCCCGACTGGCAATTGGGGTGATGGTACCAGGAGGGCTGTGAGCAGCATCAAGTGGAGTGACAAATGTGACAGTATTCTGGACAGATAAAATGGCATTCACATGCAAGGACACGGTATTCTTATTTCGGGGAACATTCTAGGCAGCTGGTGAAGACAGCTCGGGCCCGGCGGACATACTGGACACTCCTGTCAGTGATGCTGGGGTTAACTGAGGTGCCATTCATTGTACTCAACCTGCGCTCCAAGTGACCAGAGCTCCACAAGGCCACCCAGTAAGCTAGGTGCATGGCGTTCCCTGAAGTAGTGCTGGTGATACTGGTAGTCACTGGACCAGTCTCACTTCTCTCAAGATTTCAGAAAGGCCTAGGCCCAGGCTACCCAGGGTGGCTGTGCCTTGTTCCTGTAAACAGAGATGCCCCTTCATGGCCAATCCAACTGGAAGTAGACCAATCTGCCAAAAAGTAGTTCTTGGAGAAGAAAAATCTATCAAAGTAATAATTCACTCGAAATTTATTTCTACAAGTGAACTTCATATAGAATTGATGTCTGTTCAGATTACCCAGTATTTAATGTGTTTTGGGAAATGACTGATATATGCCTTTAGGTGTTGTATATATCACAAATGTTATTATAGACTTTATAAATGGTGGGCGAGTTTCTCTCTTTTGACTCAGGGTAGCACGAGGGGAAAATACATTAATCATTCATTAAATTTGTTAGGTGGATCAATCTTCCAAAGTATGGTGAAGAATAACCAAAAGATCCTTGATGATAGAAAAGTTAGAACCTTTAGTCTACCTGACCAAATGCCAGGTAAATATTTAACATGTTGAATGAGTATTGTTCAGAAAAATTAACTCCCAAATAACTCCCCTTCATACCAGTATCAGGGTTGTTTTTTTTGAAGGGGTACAGACCCAAGAAAACTGAGAGGGGCCATGGACACCTCCTAAAATACACATATACAAAATCTGACCAGCAGTTTCAGAGGGTTTGTAGACCTCAGTTAGAACACTTGCTCTTGAGGATTACCCAACTGGTATCACTGAACAGTTCAGCACTGGGCCTTCCTATTATTCAAATTGAATTCAGAGAAGGAAGAAGGGGCCGGGAGATAAAGCCAAAGGATGGAGAGGTGGGTGGACAGTGAGGAAAAGGTGTAGAGGAGGATCCAGGAGATGTTACCTTGACTCCTGCATTGAACATGGTGAGTGCCGTGGTGGTCCTGACCAGCGCATTGGTTATGTAATTCCTCTCCATTAACCTAAAGCAAAAGGATGAAGGTCAGACATTAGGAAGAACTGTCCAACGTGGAGAAAGAACGGGTTGGAAGATCACCCACTTTCCTGAATCTTGGAGATCTTTAAGAGTAGGAGGGACATCCTCTATATGAATTAGATGTAGCATCTGGTGGCAAAGGGATGATTAGTCAGGCCCCGTTAAGCCAAGGAGAGGGGACTGGGTAGGTTTGGGTTGGAGGATGAGAAGAAGGAAAGGTAAAACTTTACCTGCTTACAAGCGGCCCAAATAGCCACAGGTTGCTCAAGATAATATTGGCAGGGAAGGAGAACTGAAAGGGAAAGAATGAGATCAGCAGGATTTCAGAGGGGTCAGCATAACAGGGTCACTATAACCGAGGCCTGGGTCTCTCCCTGCTTTAGATCTGCCTTGAGGGCCCTCAGTGGTAGCCTTGAGTGAGGATGAGTGGGAACCAGCTCCCAAAGAGTGCCTGGGTGTGTCAGGTCTTAGGGTCTCAGAGAAGCACCAACACCCCTGGGAAGAAGTCAGATCCTTGCGCCTCGGCTCAGCCTCTGGCTGAAAATAGGTGAGCATGTGCACAGCACTGGTCAGCAGTGGGCCCCTCTACTACTCTGGAAGCTACTTTTCTGCCACCCTTTCTTCCTCTGCCACAGACGACCAGTACGGGAGATGCCTTTTCCCACCTCATGTGCCAGTTCCTGCAACGTCATTTTCAATGGGCCGCTTCCAAACATGTTCGGCATTGGTGTCTGCTCCAGGCTGGAAGAGAAATGGAGTTCTCAAGACTTCCCCAACCCCCATTAAAGATCAGCGATCTGAAGGGAAGAAGGAGGGAGACAGAATTTTTCAACAGGTCTGGCCAGGAGGTGTCCGATCCACCTGTTTGGAGACCTCAACGCACAAGCGGGACCACCTCTAGTCCATCAGCAGAAGCTGTCCCTGTCTACCAAGTCCAAGCAGGTACCCCGACTCTCATGTCACTTACCACACTGTAGCAGAATTATCAGTCTCTGTGGCTAACTGTGAGTTCCTTGAGGAAAGGGACTGTCTGTTTCTTTCCACTGCTGTATGCCGACCCCTGGCACAAAGCCTTAAGCATTGGTAATCAGTTACGTCTTTAACTGAATTAATATACTTCTTCCCACTTTGCTAAGAAAAGCCAGCTGGAGGGAAGCTTTGCTGTGACAGACCCTTCTGTGCTCACCCACAGCCTGCAGCCCTTATGTCCTCACCTAGCTTTTATGGGTCAGCTCTTGCTTGCAATAAGGGTAGATCCTTCTCTGACCTCTAATCCCTGCCTGGTGGCTCTGTCCTCCCCGCGGCCCCCATCGTGGCTTCTCAGCTCAGCTTCAGGGCAGGAAGCTTAGCCCCTTCAAACTCAAAGTGGGAAAGTACCAGGTCTTCCATCCCGAGTCTGGCAAGGGAGCGGGGCCCGTGTTGCTTACCGGCTGACGGCGGCTGCGAGGATGCCGATGCTTGTCTCCTTTGGGGGAGCTGAGGAGTGGCCTGGAGTCATGTTTACTTCCAGCCTGAGGTTAATCGAACCCTTCTCTGAGACTGCAATCCTGTCGGAGAGGATCAGAGAGGGCCCTCCTGACTTCCTCCCACCTTGAATTGTCCCAAGGGCCCAGAAGTCTGCCTGCACAGTGGTCTGGTTGTCTAGGAGATTGGCTTCATGCTGCTTAAAAAAAATTGACACTAGAGGAGAAAGGGAAAGGGGAGCCCAAACCTGGTTGACATTCAGGGCCAGGGGAGTAAAATAAAGAGTTGCCTCAGTATGGCTTACAGACACCACGCTGGGGTCATCTGACATGGGGTGAGAACACCTTCCAAGGTAGGGGGTGGGGTACTTTACTCACATGGCAAAGGGCTTCTTGAGGTGGGGAATGAAACCATCCAAGATGAAGTTTCCCTCGTCCACAATGAAGGCTAGTTTGATATCCCTTGCCTGTAGCAGGGCTGAGATCTTCTGAGCCCCATTCTGCCCTGACACCTGCAGACATTAAACCCATGGCCACAGTCCTTCTCAGCCAGACCTCCAATAGCGAACGGAGACCCATTCAACATAGCTGGGGGCTCCAGAACCTCCCTGCTCAGCCTCCTTCCTGGGGGGGGGGGGGGGGGGGGGGGAGGGCAAGGGGCCTAGACAATCCTGCTTCGCAGGACCCTGGAATGTCACAGCTGGAGAGCCAAACCGCCCTCATTTTACAGATGAAGAGACTGGGACCCATGGAATGAAGTGACTGGCCCAGGGTCAAAGTAGGTGACATCACTGGAAATAAAACACTGATTCCTTGCTCCCTGTTGGTTCTCTTTCCATCACACCCATATTTCTCAAAGTGTCATTGATGCAACACCTACCTGCTTCAGATATGACCAGGGAGTTTGTTAAAAAATTCAGATCTATGCCTATCACTAAATGAAAGAAGCCGATCTGAAAAGGCTATATACTGGATGAGTCCAACTATATGATATTCTGCAAAAGGCAAAACTATGGAGACAGTAAAAAAAGAATCCATGGTTTCCAGGGGTTGGGGGAGGGAGAGAGGGATGAATAGGTGGAGCACAGAGGACTTTTAGGGCAGTGAAACTACTGTGTGAAACTATAATGGTGGACCCCTGTCACTATACAATTGACCAAGCCCATAGAATGGATGCCAAGAGTAAACCCTAATGTAAACTAGGGCTTTGGGTAATTATGATGTATCAATGTAGGTTCATCAGTTATAACAAATACCCCCCTGCTGGGGATGCTGATAATGGGGAAGGTTGTGCATGTGTGGTGTGGGTGTAAGGGAAGTCTCTACACCTTCTCAATTTTGCTGTGAACCTAAAACTGCTCTAAAAAATAAAACCTTTTAAAAACAAATTCAAATCTATGGCACAGGGTCCGGGAATCTGCATTTTGGTCCAGGGCCTTAGATAGTTCTGGCACATAGATACCCAAGAGTTGGCAACCTCCCACACCATATTCTGGAGACCCTGCAGCTGGGGAGCAAATTGGGCTAGAGTGAAACTTCCCCCCGTGCCCCCAAACAGAGGTCCTAGAGATGGTTTATAGGGGGAGGAGGCTCTACCTCTTCATCATGGCCCAGAGCAATAAAGAAAGATCTTCGGGGGATGTAGTTTCTGTTCAGCAGGAGCTCCAGGGCCTGCAGGATTGCCTGGGGGAAGAAGCAGAAGGGAAGAGGGAGAATCAGGGCATCAGTGACAGTCAGCTGCCTGCATTAGGGCTGGTGGGGCTAGCATCGGACACTCTATTTATTTTTTTTTTAAAAAGAATTTATTTATTTGACAGAGAGAGACAGCGAGAGCAGGAACACAAGCAGGGGAGCGGGAGAGGGAGAAGCAGGCTTCCCGCAGAGCAGGGAGCCCGATGCGGGGCTCGATCCCAGGACCCTGGGATCATGACCTGAGCCGAAGGCAGATGCTTAATGATGGAGCCACCCAGGCACCCCTGGAGACTCTCTTTAAAGAGAACAAATTCAGGGCGCCTGGGTGGCTCAGTTGGTTAAGCGACTGCCTTCGGCTCAGGTCATGATCCTGGAGTCCCGGGATCGAGTCCCGCATCGGGCTCCCTGCTTGGCAGGGAGTCTGCTTCTCCCTCTGACCCTCCTCCCTCTCATGCTCTCTGTCTCTCATTCTCTCTGTCTCAAATAAATAAGTAAAATCTTTAAAAAAAAAAAAAAAGAAAAAAGAGAAAAAAAAAAAGAGAACAAATTCAAGTGGCCCTGGGGGGATGGGAGGTGAGGAAGCTTAGCTCCTTTACCAGCTGGAGAAAAGCATAAATGTATCAGTGCAGAGCTGAAAGGGTCTCTGGAGATCATCTACTCTAGTCCTTGTTTCACAGCTGAGAAATCAAGACCCAGAAAAGGACAGTGACCAAGTGATGGCTGGAACCCAGGGCTCCTGGAGCCAAGGTTCTTTCTACCATAACCCCCCATCTCCTGGGGGGTCAGCTGAGGATCCTCATCCTGGGTGACTCTTTAGGGCCCCCGGGCAGAGGGAACAAAGCATTTCAGACCATCAGAGAGTTCTTGTTGTCCAGTGTGCCTCGGCCATGGATGAAGCCATCACGCTCCAAGCCAGAGAACGGGGGCACCTCCCAGCCTTCGTCAGGGGCGGGCACCACGTCACTGTGCGCCATTAGCATGTAGGGCTGCAAGCTAGGGTCTGAGCCTCGGACAGTGAGCAGGTGGCTGTACTCTCCTATGACTTCATGCCGGATAAAGCTGGTTTTGAAAACTGTCGGAAAAACTAGGGACAAAGGGATGAAAAGCAGGGAGAGAGAAAGCCAGATTTAACAATTTCCTTTGGTTTTCCTACCATTTAATAGAAAATGTTTACCCCTGTACCCCTTTTTGAAAGCATGCAGCGTCCTACAGGAAGCCTTCTGGAACAAAGACAGTGTGATTCCTGATTTGCCTGGACAATCTCTAAAATTCCTCTTCCTCATATTTTAATGTGCTACTACTATGTAATAATGGGCACATCAAGATTCCATCATGGTGACAGCTGATAGATCAAGATCTGGCTTGGTCTGACCTGTAATAAGTTATCACTAGTATATGCTACCAGGCTATACCGACGAGGAGTGTGTTAAATTTTAAATATAGTAGTCCCCAATAGCCAAATTACTTGGAACCAAACATGACCCTTATATTAAAAAAAAAAGAGAGAGAGAGAGAAAGACCTTTTTTTACTTGAAAAATAATATAAAATAATATTCCTACTGTGTGTGTCATATGGAGAGAAGATTGCCCTGTCTAGCACAAGGCCACACTTCTGCGTGCAGGTGTGGATGTTCTCAGGGTCACTCAGGTTACAGACAGTGTTAGAGAGGGGGCTACTTGCTGTACCTAGGTCAGCTCCTCCCAGCCCTGACAACTTTGGAGGGGGTGTTTTTTCTTTGATTTAGGAAGAGGGCTTCACTACTCTCCATGAGCTTTTCATATGAGGACTAGGGAGTCCCAAGTCTCCTTTTTCTTCCTGACCCATCCCTTCTTCGGGTCACGTGGGGGTGAGGGGCTGATATGGCAGCTCATAGTTGCTGATGGCCTTGAAGCTCAGAAACGGGTCAGTAAAGAATCTGGGGAAAGACCTGGGTGGGTGGAGTGTGTACATAGGTGTGTAGGTGTGTGTACGGAGGTAGTTGGGAGGAGCATGGGGTATAGTTCTGGAAACTTGGATGGGAAGAAGGAATTCCTAGTCCTACCTTTTTTTTCTTTTTTAATTTGAGTATAGTTGACACAAATGTTCCCTTAGTTTTCGGTATACAACTTACTGATTTGACAGGTTTATATATGATGCTGTCTTCACCACACGCGGAGCTACCATCTGTCCTGATACATGGCTATTAGAATATCACTGACTATATTCCTTATGCTGTGCCTTTTATTTCCTTTCCTCATCCTACCTTTTGATTCTATCTTATTTATTGACTGTTACATATCTAGGGCAAAGGTCGGGAGAGTTCAAACTCCAACCCAACAGCTACGTGCTTTAGTTTTTCAAAGGTCCAATAAATCTAGTCTCTACTCTGCCTCCATTCTGACTCCTGGGGAGCTTCTATTCCTCCCCACTGTGTGAAAACTCAAAATAGGCCCACAGCGATTTGACTGTCCTCTGGTCAGTAACAAAAGCTTCTTCATCTCCTTGTAAAAGAACTGTGTCTGCAGGGCTATGCTCTACCTCCCCCGCCCCCCCGCCCCCCCGCCCCCCAACGCCAGCTTGTGGCTGACCTGTACGAATGTATTCTCCAAACTCAGCCAGGGCTGTTGCATTAACGTTCTCGGGGCTGAAAGACACTGTTGGAATCCGGATGGCACCTGTCAGGGGCGTATAGAGATGTGAGATTACAGATGATAACAACCATTGGTTTTCCCACAGCCCTCTGTGCACAGAGAGTTCTTTCAAATTCAGGATCTTATTGTGGAGGGCAGAACAATCCTATGAGGTAGGCACTGCTATTTTCTCTAATTTGAAGGTGGGAAAACAAGTTTAGAGCGGTTAAGTGTGCTGCTCAGGACTGTCCTGAAATAAGCAGCAGAACTGGGATTTAAGCTCAGGTCTTTCAGGTTTGTTTAGACTAATATGGTTCTTCTTTTTTTAAAATTTATTTGACGAGAGAGAGAGAGAGAGAGAGAGAGAACCAGCGGAGGAGGGGCAGAGGGAGAGGGAGAAGACTCCAAGCAACTCCGCAGGGAGCCCAATGTGGGGCTCGATCCTAGGACCCCGGGATCATGACCTGAGCCGAAGACAGACACTTAACTGACTGAGCCTAATATGGTTCTTAAAATAAAGTCCTATGTTCACGATAGCATTATTTACAATAGCCAGTATAAGAAAAACAAACGGAGTGTCCATCAATATATGAATGGATAAAGATATGGTACATCATTGAACACCAATAAATTCTGCCAAATTGTTTTCCCAAAAGTTTGGAGCAATTCATGTTCCCACCAGCAGGGCATGTGAGTGCCAGAACACACCTCCACACGCTGAGAGTTACCCACCTTTTGCAAAGTTTGCCCTGTGGGTGGATAAAAAAATGAGATGCTGTTGGTGTTTGCATTTTCAGTTCCCTGACCTCTAAGGCAGCTGAGCGTCTCTTCATATGGCCATTTGCATTTCCTCTGCTGTGAACTGCCAGGCTCAGCCACTCAAGCAAGCTCCTTAATCTTTTTGCCTGTTTTATTTTCTTTCTGTTGGGCATTAAGACCTACATCTGGGGCTGTTGTGAGGACCAAGTTAACACTGTAGAGAGCTCAGAACTGTGCCTAACGTGCTGTTAAGGGCTGAATTAATGCTGGCTTTAAAAAGGTCTATTTGTGGGGTGCCTGGGTGGTTCAGTGGTTAAGCGTCTGCCTTTGGCTCAGGTCATGATCCCAGGGTCCTGGGATTGAGCCCCCATCGGGCTCTCTGCTCCGCGGGAAGCCTGCTTCTCCCTCTCCCACTCCGCCTGCTTGTGTTCCTGCTCTCTCTCTCTCTGTCAAATAAATAAATAAAATCTTAAAAAAAAAAAAAAAAGGGTCTATTTGTGGGACGCCTGGGTGGCTCAGTCAGAGTTAAGCGTCTGCCTTTGGCTCAGGTCATGATCCCAGGGTTTTAGGATTGAGTCCTGCACTGGGCTCCTTGCTGGGCGGGGAGCCTGCTTCCCCCTCCGCCTGCCGCTCTCTCTGCTTGTGCTCTCTCTCCTTTCTCTCTCTCTGACAAATAAATAAATCTTTAAAAAAAATATAATGGTTTATTGGCTATATTCATAGTTGCTTGGATTTACCCAGAAGATCTCCAGAAGGATACAAAGGAAGCTAATACAAGTAGCTACCTCTGTGTATTTGTGGGGGGTGAGAAAGTGGTGGTGGTTGGTGGGGAATGGGGCCACCAAGGCAGGGTGGGACCTATACCCCCGCCCCCCCCCCCCCCCCGCAGACTCTTTCACTATTTTGGGTTTTGTTTTAACTATGTGAATGTACTACCTATCCAGAAATAAAGGAA
>NC_138374.1:116498767-116534148 GCF_054177405.1 Leptonychotes weddellii
GACCTAGAGGGTATTATGCTAACCAAAAAGTCAGACAGAGAAAGACAAACAGCATATGATTTCACTCCTGTGTGGAATCTGAAAGAAAGAAAGAAAGAAGCTAAACAAATAAACAAAATAAAACAAACTTATAAATACAGAGGACAGACCAGTGGTTAATAGAGGAGAAGGGGGTCAACCGTGTGTGATGGAGGGTAACTAGACCTGTGGTGGTGATCACCTCTCATTGTATACAGATGTCAAATTATAAAGCTGTACACCTGAAACTTTTATAATAAAAATAGTTAAAAAAAGAAAATAAAGTCCAAGATGGGGGTGGGGTGGGAGGAGGTGGACAGGAGTAGATTTTGGACCCTGACCCTAAGTGGGAAGCTGCTATAAGTTGCTTCTAAGCCTTACTCTGCCGATTAAACCATCATCCCTTCGATGAACCAGAGAAGCCCACTATCCTGGGTCCCTACATGAATGAGGCTTTGTGTGCAGAGAGTAGATTTATTCCTTATGGACTGGCTCATCCAGAGTCTCACTGATCTCTCAGCCAGGGTCAGCCTTTTGGGCACATGATACCTGGGAAGGGGCGGATTTAGAAGCTCCCAAACAAACTCCTCAGTCCTAAATAATCTCATCTACTTTACCCAGATGTCTTAGTTCCAGAATTGCTTTTAGGTTTATCCCTTTGAGCCCTGAAGGCTTTACACTTTAAAGAGATCCATTACTATATGCAAACACCTATGGGAGGGGAAATGCAATAAATTTTGAGAATATCTGATTAGATATCCCAAACCACAGTGGGAAGAACAAATGCACCTAGGCAGTGCATTTATCAAGGGAGGGCCTCTGCAAGACAAGCTTACCTCTGTCATCAGTTTTGTTTTTTTTCTTTTTGTGGTCTCTTTCGTTTGTCTTTTTAAAAATTTTTTTATTGTTATGTTAATCACCATACAGTACATCATTAGTTTTTGATGTAGTGTTCCATGATTCATTGTTTGTGCATAACACCCAGTGCTCCATGCAGAACGTGCCCTCCTTAATACCCATCACCAGGCTAACCCATCCCCCCAACCCCCTCCCCTCTAGAACCCTCAGTTTGTTTTTCAGAGTCCATCGTCTCTCATGGTTCGTCTCCCCCTCGGATTTCCCCCCCTTCATTCTTCCCTGACATCAGTTTTGCTAAGGATTGAGCCTGCATCACAGCTCACCACATAGATGGGGAAGTCAAGGTTCAAAAAGATGAATCTATAGGAGATAAACTCAAAATCTGAACTGAAATGTTTTGCCTCAAGGCATGTGGCGATATATATATGGGTGAAAAGACTCTGGGGTGAGCAGCTGCCCGCTGGCTTTCAGAGAACTCACTATTTGTGCTGTGCTTTGGAAAAGCTCTGCACTGACTCCAGACCAATCGTTCAGGCACATGTACAATTTATATTCAATCACCGGGGCTAGCATTGGGTCCCTGCATCTGCCTGCACATGTTTATGTAGGCAGTTTCTTTTAATCCATTATTTAATGAAAGGGAAAAGACTGGAAAAGGGCTAAGCCCGGTGGTGGGGAGGATCTCATTATCCCAGAGGATCTAGCCCTCAACAGAACTTTTCCTCTTTTCTCCCGGAAAATGCAGCCTGAGAAGGCAAATGAGTTCTTAACCTTGGTTTGAGGTCTAGGGGAGAGAGGTCTGTTAATTAGGAGAGGAAATTTGGAACATCTCACGCCCCTTTTTGGAGTCCTTTGCAGCTGGGTGGATCCTACAGGGTGGACCTTACAAGGGATAGATGTTATCACCCAGTGCTCACTCCTTGCTGTGGGGTCCCCGGGGAAGCGCATTTAATTTCCCTCCACTGTTGATTAAGATAATTTAGTCTTAAGATATCACAGAGATTTAACAGAAGTGAAAACTTTCTAAGGTTAAAAGTACAAACAAAAGCTATTGCAATACTGAGGCAAAGCTGGGTGATGGCCAAGGCAACAGGGGTGATGGTGGAAGCTAGAGAAGGTTCCGGGAGAGGCAGGGAACACCCGAGACCCCAGAAGCCAGGTCTGGGGCAAGAGTGGCGTCCCCGAGCCCGGGCACGAGGTGCTGGCACTCGGGCTAGGGCTGGTCTGGGGAATGTGGTTGGGCTCCAGTTCCAGTAATGGACCCTCTGCGGTGGGAGTGGGGCGGCACGGGTTGGCCCGAGGGGACAGGGACTTATGTTTGGGCATAGCTGGGCGAAGGGGACCAGGCTCACCTTTCAGCGCTTCCTTCATCGCGAAGCGCTCGCCTGGGCTGAACTGAGAAGGGATTTGCGGCGCCCGCTGATGCCCCTGGCCCTTCAGGCCCTTCGATCTGGAGACTGTGGAGATACCTACCAGCAGCACAGCCGCCAGAGCCAGCACGCAGACACACTGCGGAGCCATGCTTCTCTCCGGTCTGCAGCTGGAGTTTACAAGCTCTTGTTTGTCGTCCTGTCACAGCTCCAATTCCCGCAACTGCCTTAGTCCCACCCTAGCCCCAGGCCTGACCAATCGCTGCTTGCCCTGGGGTTGAGAACCACCCAATCGGCGGGACGGCTCCGCCCAGGTCCGCAGGGCATTTTGGGAGTGGTCGTTTCTCCAGCTGCGGCAGGCAGAAGTAGAGCAAAGGTGAGGGCTCCAGGTAAACGGTAGGTCTTCTGTGTGCTTGATCTTCCGCTTTGAGATTCTCAGAAATCCCTTGCTGTATGACAAGCCAATTAAAGGGGGGAGAGGCAAAATAAAATCAGCAAAGCGTATCAGACCTTAATCTGCTTCTCACTTCTGAAGTTTAGAACTTGATTACCATCCCCCCGGATATGGTGGGGGAGCTTTCCTGGTCCCTGGCTTTATTTAATCTGAAATTGAAACAGTAGTCCTCTATTTATAGACGTTGCTTTGAATGATCAGTTCAGAGGGCTTGCCCCAGTTTAGGAATTCGCTGAAAGTGGTTTAGATATTAATGTAAACACTGCATTTTTTGGGGGGAATTGGAGAGACAGGTGAACCATGAGAGACTACGGACTTTGAGAAACAAACAGGGTTTTAGAGGGGAGGGGGGAGGGGGATTGGTTAGCCCGGTGATGGGTATTAAGGAGGGCACTGCTGCATGGAGCACTGGGTGTGATAGGAAGACAGTGGATCGTGGATCACCACATCAAAAACCAATGATGTATGGTGACTAACATAACATAATAAAATTAAAACAAACAAACAAACAAAAAACACTGCATTTTTGCAACTCTAGGCAGGTACATGAAGACTGAAGGATTTTGAGAAAGATTGTGTTTTAATAATTTTGATGTATTTAATAAACTGAAATTTTATAAATAGCTATTTGTCCTATGAAGGATAATTTTGGAAAAAAAGAAAATTGTGGCACAGAGAATAAAATTAGATTTATTGGAGCCAGAAAAAACCCATTCCTTTCATATCCCTTGATGCAATTTAATCCACCACCAGTCACAAAGTTTAAAATTCTCTAGAAAAAAATCAATAGTAGGGCTGTATAGCTACTCATTCCCAAAGCTGCAAATTTACACTCCTGGTGTTTGCCAAAGCTCGGAGAAGGAGTGCTTTGTTCCCTTTCGGGAATCCTACTTAAAATAATAATAATAGTAATAATAATAATAATAATAATCCCAAACAAAAAACTGCAGTCATATATTTACTTGTCAATAGCAATCTAAAAACAGTATTATGAAACATTTCACACATACTGAAAGGTGTAAAGAATTAATATAATGAACATTTCTGTATTCACCACCCAGCTTAAGATCTAGAACATTAAAAATAGAGTTGAAATGAGTTTTTGTAAAAGTGTAAACATTGGGGGTGCCTGGTGGCTCAGTTGGTTAATCATCTGACTCTTGATCTTGGCTTGGGTCATGATCTCAGAGTTGTGGGATCGAGCCCTAGGCTCACCGGGGAATCTGCTTGAGATTCTCCCTCTCCCTGCCTGATAATAAATAAATATTTTTTAAAAAGTGTGAACATTAGCAGAATTTTTAATACAAAGCGGCTTAATTTCTACCAAATTTCAAAAAAAATTTTTTAAAGATTTTTATTTATTTATTTGAGAGAGAGTGAGAGAGATCACAGAGGTAGAGGGAAAAGTAGGCTTCCTGCTGAATGTGGAGCCAGACGCAGGGCTCAATCCCAGGATGCTTAACCAACTGAGCCACCCAGGTACTCCCAAATCTCAAAAGTTTTATGATTTTAAAATTAATGTACATTTAGGCCCTTGTGAATTATTTGAAGAATACAATAAAATATAAAGAAAACAAATCATGCTTCTTACATGGCTAGTCCTTTTTGTTTTCTTGCTAATAAATCTTTATTTCAAGGTCATACATATATTTTGATGTCTCACCTTTTAAAGTTTTAAACTTTGTCTTTTTTTTTTTTTAAAGATTTTATTTATTTATTTGAGAGAGAGAGAATGAGAGAGCACATGAGAGGGGGGAGGGTCAGAGGGAGAAGCAGGCTCCCCGCTGAGCAGGGAGCCCGATGCGGGACTCGATCCCCGACTCCAGGATCATGACCTGAGCCGAAGGCAGTCGCTTAACCAATTGAACCACCCAGGTGCCCTAAACTTTTGTCTTTTATATGAAAAATAAAAAATCATATCCAGAGATATTAACTCATAATATGTTGATGTGTTATTCAACCTTTTTTTATGCCCTCAAATACTCATATATAAGGTGTGTCTTTTTTATTTTTATTTTTTTTACAAGGTTAATAAGGCTTTAATTTCACACAGACACACAAAACCCTATGTATAATTTAAAAAGGAAACAAAAGTAAGTAAAAATGATAAAGGATATAGAGGACAGTTCTGCTAAAACACAAAGTGCAGCTCCATACAAAACAACATAAGGAATCAGAATCAAGTCACTCTGAACACAAAGAAAAAAAGTCACTCCACAAGTAATGTGGCTAAAGCTCCCAGCAAATTTCATTAGGTGAAGTGTAGGAAACTTACACCCATTTCTCTCTTTATAGCATAAGTAAACAACACTGACAACAGGCCAGAGGACTAGGGATAGAAGGACAAGCTCAGAGAGGGATGGAACCTGGAGATGAGAGGTGTGTGGTCTCACTCTCCAAATCCCCTCAGTTCTTGAAATAGGCCAAGTCAGTTGTTTGCTCTTCATTGTCTGACATTTGACCTACTGAACTTGGGTCTTGATCCGGACCCTCATCCCCTTTCGCTAGTGAACACGCCTGTACTTCAAACCTCTTAAAATGAACTTTAAGAAAAGTCCAATGTTACTGGGGCGCCTGGGTGGCTCAGTCAATTAAGCATCTACCTCTTGGTTTTGGGTCGGGTCATGATCTCGGGGTCCTGGGATCAGCCCTGTGTTGTGCTCCTCGCTCAGTGTGGAGTATGCTTGTCCGTCTCCTTCTGCTCCTTCCCCTGCTCTCTCTCTCTCTCTCTCTGGAATGAATAAATAAAATCTTACCCAAAATGGGAATGCAAGCTGGTGCAGCCACTCTGGAAAACAGTATGGAGTTTCCTCAAAAAGTTGAAAATAGAGCTACCATACGATCCAGCAATTGCACTACTGGGTATTTACCTCAAAGATAGAAATGTAGTGATCTGAAGGGGTACATGCACCCCTATGTTTATAGCAGCAGTGTCCACAATAGCCAAACTATGGGAAGAGCCAAGATGTCCATCAACAGATGAACGGATAAAGAAGATGTGGTGTGTATACATATATATATGTACATATATATATGTATACACACATACATACATACACACACACAATGGAATATTATGTAGCCATCAAAAAAACCACACGAAATCTTGCCATTTGCAACGACGTGGATGGAACTAGAGGGTATTATGCTAAGTGAAATTAGTCAATCAGAGGAAGACATGTATCATATGACCTCACTTATATGAGGAATTCTTAATCTCAGGAAACAAACTGAGGGTTGCTGGAGTGGTGGAGGGTGGGAGGGATGGGGTGGCTGGGTGATAGACATTGGGGAGTGTATGTGCTACAGTAAACGCTGTGAATTGTGTAAGACTGATGAATCACAGACCTGTACCTCTGAAACATATAATACATTATATGTTAAAAAAAAAAAAAGATAGTAGGAAGGGAGAAATGAAGGGGGGACTCAGAGGGGGAGACGAACCATGAGAGACTATGGACTCTGAGAAACAAACTGAAGGTTTTAGAGGGAGGGGAGTGGGGGGATGGGTTAGCCTGGTGATGGGTATTAAAGAGGGCATATATTGGGGCGCCTGGGTGGCTCAGTCCTTAAGTGTCTGCCTTCAGCTCAGGTCATGATACCAGGGTCCTGGGATCGAGTCCCATATCGGGCTCCCTGCTCGGCGGGAAGCCTGTTTCTCCCTCTCCCGCTCCCCCTGCTTGTGTTCCCTCTCTTGCTGTGTCTCTCTCTGTCAAATAAATAAATAAATAAATAAATAAATAAATAAATAAAGAGGGCATGTATTGAATGGAGCACTGGGTGTTATACGCAAACAATAAATCGTGGAACACTACATCAAAAACTAATGATGTAATATATGGTGATTAACATCACATAATAAAAAAAAAAATCTTACCAAAAAAAGTCCAGTGTTACTAAATCAATTGCTTATATTCATATTGGCATGCTTTTTATTAAAAACTTCAAAACCTCAGACATATAGCACATGTGGAAAAAAATAATTTACTGTGTGTAAATATGATACAAGAGACAAGACTTCCTTAAGTCTAGTAATCAAAGCATGCTGTAAAGGAGTCAATGATGTGGTGACATACAGCAAAAAAATTGTCACAAAACTCTCAAGGCCTAACAAACTACAGTTTCCCAATAAAATGTATGTTTTTCAGGTGTTAATAAGACATACCGATAGAGACAAAATTAAAGTTTTGAAGTAATGCATTAGAAAGATGTTAGGTGGCAGAAATCTGTCCAGATGTGGTACATGTTTAAAGAGAGCGTTACTCAGTGTTAAAGCAAGATGGGGAGGAGGAAAAGGACATACCTGTGTTTTGGGGACATTTTTATGTGACTTGCATCTGGTACTGGGTTGTTGATTTTTCTCAAAGTCTCCATACGTATACAATGCACTTGGAAGATGTAGCTTTGTTTCCCTGATTGAAATGGAAAGACTGCTCAAAGGAGGGGGTCAATTAAATCAAACAGGGCGGAGGGGGGTGGGGTTTGGATGACTAAGTAAGGACATCTACTGCAGTTATTTCAGAGGACAAAGAAAGAGGGAGAAAGAATATATTTATTTGGTTTAATATAATCTCTTTTCAGTAGATCACAAATGAGTTTAAAAACACCTTTTTTTTTCTGTATGCTTCCAACCCCCATGCTCTCTCTACACTTATAACACTCAACTACATAGAGACGCTGCCCAAAATCTCTTCAGTTTAGGTGTTTCCAATGTGTCTGTTTTAAAATGAAACAGATGCATACTATATACAAAGTTCTATATTTTGCTTCATTCCTTTAGCTTATATTAAAAACACTTCCCTGAATTTGAATATTCTTTAAATTCTCTTACCATGTAGCATTTGATACTCAATATATACAATGAATGTGTAAAGCAAATAACATGACCACCTCTGCAAAGATCAATAATGTTAAAGGTGTATGTGTATCGTAGTGCCTCTATTTTCCATTCCCTGCTCTAGGTAACCACTACCTGAAATGGTGCGTGTCTGAGTGTGCTTTAAATCATTCTACCACATATATGATTATGAGAAAGAGAGAGACAGAGAGAGAGAGAGTTTGGCTTTGCTTGCTTTTATAAAAGTGACAGCATGCTTTTCATAGTCTTTGCTTTTTTCACTCTAGCAGGAGTTTGTGGGATTCGTCCAGACTGTTATATCTAACTGCAGTCTATTCACATTCACTATGCATGATGCTGCATCCATTCTCAAATACATAAGTACTTATTGTACATGTGTCCTAAGCCACAGGGGAGAGAGAGTCTCTGAGGTTTATATCTATAAGTGGAAATGTTGGGTTGTAGTATACGTGAATGTTCAGCTTTATAGGATAATGCTAAATTATTTTCCAAAGCGATTGAACTAGTTTATACTCCCTTCAGTAAGCTGTGCTTAGTATATGAGTTCCTATTGCTTCATATTCTGCATATTCTGACCAGCGCTTGGCATTTCAGATGTCTTTTTTTTTTTTTTTTTAAAGATTTTATTTATTTATTTGAGAGAGAGAGAATGAGAGACAGAGAGCACGAGAGGGAGGAGGGTCAGAGGGAGAAGCAGACTCCCCGCCGAGCAGGGAGCCCGATGCGGGACTCGACCCCGGGACTCCAGGATCATGACCTGAGCCGAAGGCAGTCGCTTAACCAACTGAGCCACCCAGGCGCCCTATTTATGTATTTTAGAGAGAGAGAATGAGAGAGCGGGGGTAGGGGCAGAGGGAGAGAGAAACTTAAGCAGACTCTGTACTGAGCACTGAGCCCAATGCGGGGCTCCATCTCACGACCCTGAGATCACCACCTGAGCCGAAATCAAGTTGGACGCTTAACTGACAGTGCCACCCAGGTGCCCCTAATTTTCAATCTTTTTATTTTCTAACATAAGCATTTGAGATTATGATTTACTTCTAAAGTGCCAGTTTAATTGTATTTTATTTTTTTATTTTTTTAAAGATTTTATTTATTTATTTGAGAGAGAGAATGAGAGAGAGAGCATGAGAGGGGGGAGGGTCAGAGGGAGAAGAAGACGCCCGCCGAGCAGGGAGCCCGATGCGGGACTCGATCCCGGGACTCCAGGATCATGACCTGAGCCGAAGGCAGTCGCTTAACCAACTGAGCCACCCAGGCGCCCCGGCATTTCAGATGTCTTAATTTTGCCCATTTAGTGGCTGGAAAATGATATCTCATTGTGGTATTAATTTGTACTTCCAGTTTAGTAAGGACTTTAAGCATCTTCTCATATGCTTATTTGATATGCTTGTTTTCTCAGTAAAATTACTATCTCTGTCTGTTGCCTATTTTTATTTTGAATCGTTTGTCTTATTGGCTTTTAGGAGTTTCTGTATATTAAATACTAATATTTTGTCAGTTATACTTATGCAGCAAATATTTCTATCCATTTGTGTCATATATTTTCACATTATGGTCTTTTGCAGAACTAAAGTCTTAATTTCCATGTAGGTGAATTTATCACTTTTAAAAAATCATTAATACTTTTTGTTTATTATTTATTAAGTCTCTAGTTCAAGGTCATAAATATATTTCAATATGTTATCTTTTAAAATGTTTAAACTTTTACAGTAAAGTTCTTAATCCATCTGGAATTGATTTTTGTAAGGGGTATAAGATCAGGGTCTAATTTAATTTTTTTCCAATTAGATAACCAATTTTCCCAACACCATTCCTTAAATAGTCTGCCCTTTCCTCAGAGATCTGCAGGGCCAGCTCTGTCATTTACTATGTTTTCATACGTGAAAGGGCCTGTTATTGGGCTATTTTTTTTTGCATTGGTTTCTTTGTTTATTTCTATGCTAATATGACTAACTTAGTTATTATAGCTTTAAAATATGTCTCCATACCAGGCAGAACACATTTCTCTCTTAGTCTGTTAATGTAATGAATCACATTAATAAATTTTAAAAATGTAAAACACCCTGGGAAAAACCATTACTTAGATAAACCCACTGCTGGATTTTCCTTTAGGATTTTTGCAATTCTGTTTATGAAATTGATTTTGGCCTGTAGTTTTTCTTTTTAATAATGTCCCTTTTTGGATTCGGTATCAAGTGTATAGTAGCCTCAGAAATCTCATTAGACAAAATGGTAGAGATTTCTAGCTGACCCCAGTATCCATTTCCCTTCTTTCTAAGTAGCAAGAATCCTGAGTTTTAGCTCAGCATATGGATATTCAGCTGCAAGACCACATTTCCCAGCCTCTGGCAGCTGGGTTTTGCCATGTGACTACATTTGGAGAATGGAAGGTAAGCCAAAGTGTTGCATGTGACTCAAGGAGGTGTTTTTATGGACACACTCTTCTTAAATCCCTCCCTCCACGATCAGACATGAGGGCTATAGCTCTAGCAACCCTGTTGGACCATGATGGTGAGTTCTACACTAAGGGAGGGCAGAGAGCTGAGCTGGAAGTAGCCCAAGTCCTTGGAGAGCCTCATGACTATCCCAGCTCTGGCCTGTCTACCTTTGGATTACTTTTACAGAGAGAGAGACTTATTTCTACTAAATTTAAACTATTAAAGGAGTGACTTTCCTTCCTTTTTTTTTTTTTTGGCATTCTCTGAAATATATATATAAAACTGGACCAGAAACATAATATATTTTTCTAACAATTCTAAAAAATAAAGTAATCTGAGCCTGGTGTTTTCTCTGTTTTATTTAATGGCTATAGGATTTTCAGATTTTCTACTGTTTTTTTATTCTATTTTTGTAAATTATATTTTATTAGCAATGTATTCATTTCGCTTAAGTTTACAATTTTGTAGTAGTTAAGAGTTTAAGCTCTGGAGCCAGATTGCTTGGGTTGAAATCTTTTTTTTTTTTTTTCAAGATTTTATTTATTTATTTGACAGCGGGAGAGGGAACACAAGCAGGGGGAGTGGGAGAGGGAGAAGCAGGCTTCCTGCTGACCAGGGAGCCCGATGCAGGGCTGGATGTGGGGCTCAATCCCAGGACCCTGGGATCATGACCTGAGCTGAAGGCAGACGCTTAACGACTGAGCCACCCAGGCACCCCTTGGGTTGAAATCTTAATCTCCTTCATGTTCATGGAGTTGTGTTGAGTGGGAAACTTACTTAAAACCTTTCTGTGGGTGCCTGGGTGGCTCAGTCAGTTAAGTGTGTGCCTTCAGCTCAGGTCCTGGTCTCCAGGTCCTAGGATGGAGCACCTTGTAGTCGGGCTCCGTGCTGAGCAGGGAGCCTGCTTCTCCCTCTGTCTCTGAGCCCTCCACCCCGAGCTTGTGCTGGATCTCTCTCTCTCTCTCTCAAATAAATAAATAAAATCTTAAAAAAAAAAACACCCTTTCTGAGTCTCAGTTTCCTCATCCATGAAATGGGGATTATAATAGTCTGTACCCCTTAGCGTTATTGGGAGGATTAATTGAGTTAATACGGGTAGAGCAGTTGGAAGAGTGTATAACTTATAGTAACGGTTCAATAAATGTTAGCTATGCTATATCATTACTATCTTTTTTTCCTTTGCTTTCTTTGAGTTTGTTTTCTTTGTCTAACTACCATGGTCAAACATCTGGTTCATTAATTTTCAAATTTTTTCTTTTCTGTTTTTGGAGATTTTTTTTTTTAAATTTTTTATTTGTTCATTGGACAGAGAGAGAGCACAAGTAGGCAGAGCGGCAAGCAGAGGGAGAGGGAGAAGCAGGCTCCCCGCTGAGCAGGGAGCCCGATGCGGGGCTCGATCCCAGGACCCTGAGATCCTGACCTGAGCTGAAGGCAGACGCTTAACGACTGAGCCACCCAGGCGTCCCAGAAGATTTTATTTTTAAGTAATCTCTGCACCCAATGTGAGGCTCGAACCCACAACCAGGAGATCAAGAGTTGCATGCTCTACTGACTGAGCCAGCCAGATGTCCCTCCCTGCAGGTTTGTTTTGTTTTATTAAGATTTTATTTATTTATTTGTCAGAGAGAGAGAGGGAGGGAGAGAGAGCACAAGCAGCGGGAGTGGCAGGCAGAGGGAGAAGCAGGCTCCCTGCTGAGTAAGGAGCATGATGTGGGACTCTGATCTCTGGGATCATGACCTGAGCTGAAGGCGGCTTAACTGACTGAGCCAGCCGGGTGCCCCTCCCTGCACAGTTTTTTTTTTTTTTTTTTAAAGATTTTATTTATTTATTTGACAGAGAGAGACGGAACACAAGCAGGGGGGAGTGGGAGAGGGAGAAGCAGGCTTCCCGCTGAGCAGGGAGCCCGATGCGGGGCTCGATCCCAGGACCCCAGGACCACGACCTGAGCCGAATGCAGAGGCCTAACGACTGAGCCACCCAGGCGCCCCTGCACAGTTTTGATACATAGTATTTGCATTCCTGTTTAAGTCTAAATGTTTTCAATTTTCCGTATGATCTCTTTTTTGACTCTGAGTTATTCAGAAGTGTTTTTTTACAAAAATTCTGAAGTCATATTTTTTTTGTGCAAGTTATCTTTTTGTAACTGATTTTTAGTTTCAGTGCATTGTGGTCATTGCTGTGGAGAATGCCTATTCCTTAAAGTTGGTGGAGAATGATTTAGAGCCTAGAATGTGATCAACTTCTGTAAGTATTTTATGTGTACTTAGGAAGTACAAATTTTAATTGTGTGCACAATTTAACACACGTCCACCGGATCAAGATTGTTTACTTTGTTGTTTAACTCTTTCATACCATACTATTTTCTTTTATCCATATGATTTATCAACAGTGAGAGAAGTATCCTGAAATCTTCCACTGTATTGGTGGATGGCTCTTAGCTCCTTGTTTCCCTCTAGGACAGTGCAAAGCAAGGCCAGCTTATTCTGGAGGTGACTTGCTTTGCCTTGCTGTAAAACCACCCAAACACATGCATTTGTTCAGATTTCAAAACCACTTTATTACCAAAATGAACAAAAGGAGAATGCTGTTTAAATTAAATAAATTACACAAACATTGCGAGTCCCGGGCTTCCCCAGGGATCCCATTGTCATAGGTCAGTATCACGAAGAACATTCAAAAGTATTGAAATTCTGGATTATTTCACTATCTTGCTCTCCTTTCCTGCCTCAGCCATGTCCAGAGAGTGGTCTGTCTGACTTTGCTTATGTTCTTTTCAAAGTCTTCCAGCAGTGAAGTTTTCTTCAATGTCTCCTTATACCCCATGTGTTTCCAATTTTACCTCCACCGTCTGAATGCTTGGTTCAAAGGACTCCTCTGCTTGGGATGTCTTGAGGCTCTGTGACCTTCCCCTACCTCCTGGGCCTGAGTTGGACTTTGAAGGAGGTGGAGTAGGGGAGGATGAGTTGTCATTGGCTAAAGTTCTTGTCCTCCTGGAATTTGGCACTTCGGGTGCTGGGCACGGTGAATCCCAGATAACATTGTCTTTCGCCTTCCAAGTTTTGAGTTCCATTGGCAGCCAGATGGCATAATGAAATCACAGAGAAGCAATGCTTCTAGGCCAAGAATCTGTTGGCTCTTTGCCAGCACCCTCTCCTTTAACTCTAAGAAGACTTGCTAGCTGACCGGCTCACTCAACATACAGACACACAACGCGGGTCAGGCTGAAGTTAGGAATCTAGGAATGGGGGCTTTTTTTTTCAGGCTGGGCCAGCCCAACCTGTTGGGCAGGGTCATTGAGTTGAAGGAGCTTTGGGAGAAGCAGTGGGGGAAGACCGAAAGGTTTTCTGTGCACTTCATGGAAATTTCCCCAAATACTTGCACATGCCATCTATTTATTTTCAAGTCAACAGTAGGCTTCCTCTATTAACCCCTCACATCCATGAAGACCATACCCCTCTTTTCATCTGTCCTAGAAGAAGATGAATTCAGGTCCTGAGTTTGTTAAGGAAGCCCATGGAGGATGACCCAATCTGGATCAGCCCTTTGCCACGTTCTGCACCCACTTGGGGGATGCTACTGGCCCTTGGGGGGCTTCCTCCCCTGCCTGGCCAAAGGATCCAGGCCCCAAGCTGATAACGGAGAGTTAAAATCATTGGCTCTTTGCCAAGTGAAAAACACAAAGCCAACTTCCTAAGGGCAGGGGCGGGGGGCGCATTTCTGAAGTCAAGGGGACCGTCAGGGCTCAGGTCCCACTAGCTGGCCCTTGGTTACCCCTAGGACACCCCACCTCCCAAGTCTCTAGTACAAGAAAGGATTCCCAAAAGCTTTTATGCAGAATAACTGGCATCTGTTACTAGGTTGCCAGAGGATTCTGGTAGCTACCCACCCTGTCCTTTTTGGATTCCCCTCTGGGTCTCAAGTGGAAGGGAGCAGCCCCTGAAGGCAGGGGGGAGAGATCACGTTTCAGAGGCTGCTGCGTTGGTGGGCTGCCCCTGGGGAGGTAGCTCTGGTGGCCCCCGAGGGCCCTGGCCACCCCCCAGGCTAGAGTCTGAAGTGCTGAATAGCCGTGGAGCTCCCAGCAGCCTTGAGATGAGGAGGAAGGAGGCACAGTCATCAAGACTAAATTCCTGGGGTGTCGGGAACACGTGGTCCCAGGAGTGCACAGCCGCCAGGGACAGAGTTGGGGCAGCTGGAGGGGGCAAGCCATCAAGTCCTAAGCAAGTTCATCCCCGTGTCCTGTGATAGCTTGACACCATCTGACACCAAGCTGTTCAGGCCCAAGGGCCTTTGCACACTAGGTCAGCAGGGGCATAATTTTCCCTTCTGTTCTTGGCTCACTCTTAAAGGCAGCAGTCGGTGGGGGGGCCGGGGGGGGCGGGAGTCCCATCGGCTGCCTTGGGCAGGGCATGGGTGGGTGCGGTGGGGTAAGCAGTCGGCTTTCTCATTCTGGCCAGGGCCCTGAGCATCAGCAGGAGGCTGAAGAGGTGGTTCTCCTTGCTACTGAGATCGGCTGGCTCTAGAGATGCCAGGAGGGAGGCAGGGGAAGGAGACAGGAGGATGAGGGGGAGGGGAGGGAGGAGCTGCGGTCCTGATGGACGTGCTCTCCTCTACCCGCCACTCCTCATGGCCCCAGGCTCATTCTTCTTGGGAGTCCGGGATGGCACGTGCTCTGGAGGCAGCGTGGGGGCTGGCTGGGCCCTCACAGGGCAGTCAGGGTCTCTGTGTGAAACATACTCCCAAACATTTCCTGTAAGGCCATGGAAGGACAGGGGAGGGGAAGGGAGAGCGTTAGACGTGTTGAGTTCACGGGGGCTGCAACCATGAGGTGACCCTACGAGGCCCTGGTCAGAGAGAGCTTCATGAGTAAGTGTGTGTGAGTGTGAATGTGTACGTGAACAGGGGAGAGGCGGGCTCAGCCTAAGAGGCGAACTGGTATGGAGGCGACAAGAGAAGATGCTTGGAATCTCCCTAGAATCACCTCTGGAAGGCTCTGTGACCTCCACATGTCCCTCCTCCTTTTCAGCTTCACTGTCTTTATTAGCTGACATGAGTGGGGAGATCAGACAAGCTGTAAAGTCCTTTCTTGCTCTGATAAGCTATTTGGGGGCCTAGCCAAGGTCTTTGGAATGTGCTGGAGATTCCACAGGAGCACAGTAATCAGCCTGCCAAATCTGTGTAGCCCTGGCTCTTTCCTAGTGTCTTCCACATGCCATCAGCCCTCCCAGAGACCCTGTCCGGAGGACATGGAACTCGAGCCCAAAAGGAATGTGAAGAGGTACAGAGTGAGATGTGATTCCCAGGCCCTAAGCCAGACTCCTCTCCAGCTAGTCATCTGGGTTTCCCGTAACTCAGGGCAGTGGGGTGGTTGCTAGTTTCCCTGTCAGGATGACAGGGCCCTGTGGGGATAGGGCATCTGTCTGTGGGCGATAACATTTGTACTCTTCGAATTCATCTGACCCTCCCGGAATATAAGTTTCCTGAGGGCAGGGGCCTCACCGCTGTATGCCCACCCTGGAACTGTGCCAGGCAAGCAGTCCTCACATGTCTGTTGAATTCATGAAGGAACACGTGAATCCCCCACGGAGCCTGGGAGGCGGACAGGGCCAGCTATCACCCACACCTCCCCTACTTTACAGTGATAGAAACTGGGGCCCCGTGTGTTATGTGTCCGTCCAAGATCACGTGTGGATGCGGCGCACAGTTAAGAATAGATGTCAGTTCTCAAGAACCTCATCCAGTGTCTCTCCCTTCCCCATGTGATGCCTCTCAGGGAATGAGAAGAAGTAGGATCTGTTATTACAAGAGAGATGAGAGAGAAATGTTGTGGCCTTCAAGGTGACGGCTCTGGCTTGGCCGTGAGAGAGCCCCGTGAACACCTTGGGTTTGGGAGGGTCTCCTTCCTGCTCCTGGCCCCATACCCCCCATGCCCCCCGCCCGTCAGCTCACGTGCTCCAAGTCCCAGTAGCTGGGGCTGTCCTCCTCCAAATCGTATAAGGACACCTCTGGGTCCACTGGAGCCTGGAAGGGGGGAAAACAGGTGCAGGATGAGCTCCATGAGTGAATGACACAGTCTGGTGCAAATGTCAGCCTCCGGGTGGGCACCATGCTTTCTGCCACATGAGTCACCCTCTTGCTTCTTCCCTGCCCTCCCTCATCTACCTCACAAAATGTAGCGTTGGGTGGCCTTCCCCCTTAGAGCAGAGGGGTGCATCTGGGGCTGCCCTCCTCTGTGGACACCTTTGAGGCAGGGGAGGTTGGCCTAGCCGACAAGGACAATTGGCTGGCTGCCTGACCGTGGGGAGTCCATTTCCCTTCTCTGGGAATCTGTTTCCTCATCTGTAAAAGGAGGATAATCAAACTCAATTTGCGGGCTTTCTACCTCACCGTGCCATCAAAAAGGGGTATGTGAGTGTGTGTTTAATTTATATGTATGAATATATTTTGTAATATGTAAATATAAATATATTCTATAACATAAATTATTTTAGATATATAACCATAGTAACTGGGCATCATTTGTGCAATAACAAATGGTGAGGATTCTTCTAGAATCTCCCTCTTTTTGCTCTGTGGACAAGACTTGTGAGGCCAGAAAGCCTGTTGTTCCTGCACAGTTGCTCTAAGTGTGGAGGGGCCTTGTGTTTTCCTGGGCAGTCTTTTAGCACTTAGAACAGATGGCTTTACCTTCATCAGTCTCTTACAGCAAAGAGCAAATGGTTGCTCCAGCCAGAAAAGCCTTTCTTATGACCCAGGGCAGGGGAGGTTTTCTATATATGGAGGTCTGGGGCACAGAGTCCTGGGAGGTCAAGGGCAGGGGCTGCTGAGCTGAGAGGGACCCTGGGAGTGGCGGTGGGGAGGAGGTGGCTGGAGAGGCCCAGGCAGGGACCCCAGTCAGTGGGATGGAGTTTTTCTGCCTCCCCAGCTTTCTGGAGTCCTAAACAGTGTGATTTGTAGCTCATTTGCACACCACTTAGTGAGCTAGCAAATTAAATGTCAAGTAACTGAGACAAAACTTGGATCCAGACTCTTCATCCATCACCAGTCTGAAATCTCTAAGCTCCGCTATATTAAAATGGGCAGGCTTGGGCGCCTGGGTGGCTCAGTTGGTTGAGCAACTGCCTTCGGCTCAGGTCATGATCCTGGAGTCCCGGGATCGAGTCCCGCATCGGGCTCCCTGCTCAGCGGGGAGCCTGCTTCTTCCTCTGACCCTCCCCCCTCTCATGTACTCTCTCTCATTCTCGCTCTCTCAAATAAATAAATAAATCTTTAAAAAAAAAACAAACAAAAAACGGGCAGGCTTACTCCCCTCCCTTTGCTCAAAGCCTCTTCTAGAACGAGTGAAGGAGGAGGGCAGGTAAACAATGCCAGAATACTGGGCATACTCTAATACGCTTTGAGTGTTTGTGGACCTGGAAATTAATATTAATAAAAGATATTACAGTATACAAAGTGCTTTCAAGCGACATAAGAGGCATAATTATCAGTCTTAAAACGGAAGCAAAAGAAAAACGCTGTGAGGTAGGTGATGTTAATTTAGGGTGCTCGTTCTACAGATAAGGAACTCTGTAATGGCGGTTTCAGAAAAGTGGAAGGATAGACTTGGTGTTGGAACCCAAAACTTCCCCTGGGTTCTTTCTCATGCCCCTGGTCCTGCCATTTCAGTGCCCCAGGGCCTTGGATTCCCAACGTGCCAGGACCTTACCCCTTGGAAGTCACGTCCTGGGGCCACCTCTCTGGCATTTGCCTGGGCAAAGAGGACAGCATCATGTATGCTGGGAAAGACATGGTTGCGCTCTAGACACCCATCTTCAAAGACACCGCCATGGCTGATGTCGTTGTACACCTGGGCTGGAAGGAGGAAAAAGCTTTCAGCAAGATAACAGCCATGTGGTCTGGAGCTGGGGGTGGAGGAAGGATGGTGAGAGGGAAGGGAAGGAAGGAGAGAGAGGACAGAGCGTGGTGCTCTTTGGGGCATCCAAAGGCCAGGCCAAGGCATTGGCCTTGCAATATCAATTCTGGACAGCAGAGGGCAACGTGAGCTTGAGGATGCTGAACCTTCAACCCAGGCAGAAGGAAGCAGTTTGATTCAGGGAGTCGGTACTTTGTGGGGATTGAGAGGGAAAGGCTGAAAACGTGCACGAGGAGGCTGCTGCCAATTCTACCCCTGGATGGTTCGTTCTTCCTCTTGTTTCTCTAGACCTTTCCCGCAGCCTCCAATGTGTGGCAGAGCCCTTACTTTTACCAGATGCTAGAGATGAGTTCCTGAGGACTGTCCAGGGAGGGACGAGTCCACTGATGCTAACTGCCATTGCAGATTCTCCCTCTGAGCAGGTTCCACAGAGCTTGGGTCCTGCTCAGGCTAACTCTGAAGTTGGCTGGCCCCCAGCAGGGCTCTGGTTCTCTGCAGAAGTGGGGTGCATGTGCCCTCTCACAACCTGTTATATGTCTGTGTGTGCTTGCCGTGGGTCCCCGTCCCTGCACTCAGCATCCGCACCGATGATGTGAAAGTCTTCTGCCCTGTGGACATGCACCCTTTGGAGATTGTGTGTGTATAAAACTGTGTGCCTCTGTGCTCCCCAGATAGCTACAGTGTGTGTGAGTGTGCTTGATGCTCATTCATGGGCTTGCAAGCTTAGAGAAGATCCCCCAATTCATTCAATCAACCCCCTAATTTAACGTAAGTGGAAATTGATCCCTAGACATGAAGTGACTTGGCCAAGGATACAGGCAAATTAGTAGTGGGGCAAATTAGAATCCCAGTTGTCCTTTTTAGGCTCCATGCCCCCGCTCCCCCCTCACTCTGTTATTGAGACCCCTAGGGTATTTACACAATCTGGCCACAGTCTCTTCTGACTTGTGCTCGAAGCACTTATGAGCAGGTAGTAGTTGGGGGGAATTACTTGGGTGCTCCTCCCCTCCCCCACCCACCCCCGACCTTGGGCTCCTCTAAATGTCCTCCTTCTCTCACCGTGGATGTTCACCAAGAAGACCTTCACACCGATCTTCCCGTAGGTGGAGCTCAGCTAGAAGTGTTGGGGGGAAGGGTATTGGGATAGGGAGACAAAAGGAAAGGAATGTTCTGAGTGGGTCTCAAAAGTGATTCACAAAACGCACTTCAGAGGGGAAGCCAAACAAGTAAGCAACCCCAAGAGTCCTGGCAGCCAAAGATAAAAATAGCAGCAAAGCACACTGCTTCTCCCTGGAGTGTTGGCTGCCGGCTTTTCTGGAAAGCAGGACAGAAATGGGGCTTTGCCAATGAGGCGGGCACTTAAAGACACCGTGCCCCCTTCTTATGGGGTCAGATCTTTTCTCTCAATAGCTTAGATTTCCAGATTCCACCTCTTTCCCGACTTTGTGGCTTCAGGCAGAAGCTGCAGGGGAGGATGGAGACCTCCCTGGACTCCGGGTCCAGGCTAGGGAAGCAGGCTGAGCCCACGGCTGGGGATGCGGCCTTCTGGGCACCTGGCTGATGTCCTGTGTATGATACTCAGCCTACATGCTCTCTGTACGCCTTGGGTTTTCCTGGACTGCCTTTCTGAGCCAGCTCTGAGGCTTGTTGATTCCCTACCATCGGAAGCGTTGCTGAAAAGGTATCAGATGGATGGATACCTTTATTCAAGTTGTCCCATGGACTGCCGATTTGGCCTGAGAATGTGGGGCACTAATATTATGTCTTCTTTTCTTCTCAGTTGACTGGAATT
Organism: Leptonychotes weddellii; assembly: GCF_054177405.1. Classification (NCBI taxonomy): domain Eukaryota; kingdom Metazoa; phylum Chordata; class Mammalia; order Carnivora; family Phocidae; genus Leptonychotes; species Leptonychotes weddellii. Next base: position 116,518,469 of record NC_138374.1, read on the forward strand.
GACTGATGCTGGAGTGTCTGGGTGAGGGTGGGAAGGAACAGCAGACCGTGAACCAGGGCCAAGCTGGACTCTACTCAGAGGACCCTGGGGTGGGTTCCTGGTGGCCTGAGAAGGAATTTGGGATGGCCTCTGCTAGAGAGGGGTGCTAAGGCAGGTGGGACAGCGAATATCCCTCTGGTATTCCTTTCCAGCCACTCATCATCGTGGGCTCGTCTGGGCCTGGGCAGAGAGCAGCCTATCCTGATCATGTCTGGGGGAAAGCTCCCTTTTGAGCTTCCTCTCTCAGCTTGTCAAAGTGAGGGCTCCAGAGAAAGGGAGTGTGGGAGAACAGGGGTGAGGGTGTTGGGGTGGAGGGCAGCCGGCACCCCCTCTACCTGGGGCCTCACCTTGCCCAGGGCTTTGATGCCCATCAAGTCCACAAAGCTGACCCCACTCATATCGAGGATGATGGTGTGGAAGGTGACAAAGGGTGGGACGCTGGCCAGCATGTCACTGGGCTCACTGGGGGTCTCAGCGGAGGCTGGTGGCTCACAGTGGGCCTCTGGGGAGCTGTCAGGGCTGAAGGTGATGTAGGAGACACTGGCGCCGTTAGCAGGAGTCTGGTTGTTGTTGGGGTCAGTTGGGGAGGCATTCTCAAAGTCCTGCTGGAGTTCCTGCAGGGACACAGTCTGGGGGTGGGGGGGCGGTGCGGTTTGCAGGGAATCACCAAACTGAATCAGACTTTGCTATAGTTGAGGCAGGGGCAAGGAATGTGCAGGTGGGGGTCAATAACGTCAAGAACATAGAGGTGGTGAATACAAGCCCCCAGAACCCCACAGGGGAGGCATCTCCCAACGTCCTTTCCTCAGGCAGGGCCTGCATGCTCAGTCTCCCACCAACCAGACAAAGTTGGAGGACCCATCCAGGAGAGGCACGGAAGCCTTGGCCCACTCTGCTGTGGGAGAAAGTGTTTTGGGAAACAATCGTGCTCCTTTTTACATGTGTCCGTGCCTGCTTGCTTCTCCCCAGAACTCCCACCCCCACATCAAAGCTGGGTGGGCACCCCAGCAAATTCACTGCTGCTCACCATTTGGGGTTGTTCATAAGTCTATGGGCTATATTCTATCTTAGCCAGAAAATGAGGAGGGGCCATGGGAGCTCCATGGTTACCCCCAGGAGCTGGCGTCCCCTCACCTAAGGAGAAGACTGCCCAGAGACCTTATGTCTTTGCCTCAAAGGGTGCTGGGAGGTGGGGCCCCAGGGGGCAGGATCTGAGAGGGTAGGCTGTTCCTAGCACCAGTTCACCTTGGTTTTCATAAACAGAGACTTCCTCTGCTGTGTGGGCATCAGCCTCCCCTTCTCCTGCTTCCTGAGGTATTTTTGCTTGGCCAGCAGTACTTTCTGGGGGTCCACACCCGTCTGCAGGGAGAGAAACAATAGCAGTTTGGACCTCCACCCTCTTTGGAGGTGGCCTGCCTCCCAGCCCCCTTTCTCCCATCTTCTGGTTACGCTCTGTTCAGCCCTTCTGGTCACCAGAGTTCTGAACCTTACCTTGGCAATGACCTTTTGCCTGAAGATCTCCGAGTTGGCAAAGTAGAGGGGGGAGCAGTAAGTGACAATCTTAACCCCCTCGATTTCCTGGACCTAGGACAGGGAGACTGAGCTCAGGTTGCAGAAATGTCTTTATTGGCTTTTTTTTTTTTTTTTTTTAACTCTCCTTTATTTGTGTGTGTGTGTGGGGGGGGCAGAGCAAAAGAGGGAGGTCGTAAGTTTGGATTACTTACCCTACTATAGGTCTTGGGATTAACATAAATGTCAGTGTCCATGACCTGGGCCAAAGTGTAGCCATTTCGACTAGGTGAAAAGGGAAAAGAAAAAAATAAGAACATGCTAATAGTCAATGGGCCTGGAAGGATGCTGGGATGGGAGATGGGACAGAAGCAGGGTGGGATGGGTCCCTTCCTCCTCCCCCGGCATGTTGTGTTGGTCTTTCTGCACTGGAGACACATTCCTGGTGGCCTGTGGCTGGGCTATGACTAGAAAGATGACAGGCGGGCCCTTGACATAGCTCCCAGTCTGGGGCTCAGCACAGAGAAGAGGTGGGGTATGCAAGATGACAAGCCTAGGTGGCCCTGGTTCTTGGTTTTGAGTTCTCAAGAAGAAAAGACAGGGCTTCCCTCATCTAGAGCATCCTTCCTGCCCTGGCCTGAACCTCTTAACCTTTTTATAGGAAGGACACGGCATCCGTCCTCTGGCCACAGGGGAGGGTCTCATTTGGTCCAGGGACTGGCAATGCCTTTGGACGGACTCAGGGTCTTACCCTCCCGTTCTCCTACTTTGGTGGGCCCCCAGCCCTCTGAGCCCATTAGGGCTTCCTCTGGGGATTTCAGGATATGGCGGTCAGTCAGCCCAGCCTGGGTGCGGGGGCCCCACTGCTGTGCCTTTGAGGCGGGGGACGCTGTTACTTACAACTGAGTCTGGAAGACCACAACCAGGGCGGAGAAGGCGACGCCCACAGCCACCCCATATGGCAGGCTCAGGAAGAAGGAGGAGAGGAAGCTCACCACCCAGACGCACTGTGAGGAGAGAGATGTCAGAGCAGGCCTGGGGAGAAGGCTGCCTCCTTTGGGAGGTCTTCCTGGAATAGCCAAGGTCATTCTCTGTTTGCACAACCTCAGAGCCGCCCTCCACTTTTCATGGCATTTTTGCATTATCTTATGTATTGGTGCTCTGGGTATGCTTGCACATTTCCCCTAGGTTGAGTGTGGCGAGCAAGCTTGCTTGGTTTTTAGTAGACAACCCCAGCCCACACAGGGAGGCAGCATGGCGTACGCTGAGAGCATGTGGGTCAGATACACCTGGGTCCAAAGTTTCATTCTCCCACTTACTAGTGATGTGAGCCAAGTTGCCTGATCCACAAAAGGGGAGTAATGATACCTGTTTCATGAAAGGATTAAAGAGCAAAGGCACCTAAGGGTCCTAGCCTAGTGATGGGCACCCAGTGGTCACTCAACAAACATGAGCTCCCTTTCTCCATCTTCTCTGTGTATGCCCAACACATGCTCAGTGGTCTTCCCCGTCTGATGGCCTGGGGTCTGGTTGTGTGGGTGGAGGGCAGGATTGGATGCAGTTTGGATGGTTGCCCCCTTGATTGTCCTTTACAGTCTCCCAAATCCCTCTAAAGGAAATAATTTTGCCCACATCCTATAGAGAACTGTGAGGTTCAGATGGGAGCCCAAAGCACAATGTAAATATCAGGGACTATTGTCATGGTGGGATAAAAGCAGATCTTTGGGGTGGGAATTGGAACATTATTTTCCCCTATCCTCATCACTCACTGGGGGACCCCAGATGGACTGCTCACTTCTCTGGCTTTAAGGATCTTCCTCGGGTACCATGCAGGTAACCCCAGGAGACAGTACCACGCAGAAGTTTGCCGTCTAAGATTTGGGTTCCAATCCCGACTCTACCACTTACTAACCCTGTGGCCTTTGACAAGTTACGTAACCTCTCTGAGCCTTGGTTTCATTATCCTTTTTTTTTTTTTTTTTTAAGTTTAATGTATCTAAGTAATCTCTACACCCAACATGGGGCTTGAACTCACGACCCGGAGATCAAGAGTTGCATGCTCTTCTGACTGAGCCAGCCAGGCACCTCTTGGTTTCATAATCTTGAAAGGAGGTCAGTAAATCCTCTCTCATAAGTTATGGTGGAGCTTAAATGGGGATCATTGTCAGAGTTGTCACTACCTGGTAGCCTTAATACTATTGTCCACCGTGAGATGCACTGGGACAGTGACTAATCATAACAATCAGTCATGTTTGCTGAGCGTTGCATGGTTGCAGGGTGCTTTCCCATGTGATCTCATTTAATCCTCATAACCAGTGGGTGATGAAGCCATGCCTGTCATCCCCATTAGAGAGGAGGAAATAGCACTCCCTAGAAATCTGGCAGTTTACTCAAGATCCTGGTATACTGGCTTTAGGTTCTAGAGTTTTTGTTATTGTTGTTTTTAAAAACTATTTCTTTTTGCTTTTTTTTGGAACTACAGATCATAAAAATCATCATAGATAAGTTTTACTGAACCCAGGACACAATTCAGACAACATGCTCTTTACTTGTATTATCTCGTCTTCCTCATAAACAACCCTGGTGGGTGGGTAGAGAGTATAAGATACCCATTTCTCAGATGAGAAAGCCAAGGCTCAGAGAAGTTAAGGGACTTGCTTAGGGACTTGCTGGTTTAGGGCCAAGCCATAGAGCCAGTGAGCCATTGAGTTAGGATGCGGACATAGGATGTCTCACTCCAAAACCTGGGCTCTTAATAGCTTGTTCTGCAATGAGGGAGGAGCAGAGCAGAGGGATCACCGACAGAAAGAGCTGATAGGGCCACGGGGTTGGAGGAGGGGGCCAGGGGCCTGGAGGGATACCCAGAGGCCACCCAATACCTACACAGTCCAGCTTGCTCTTCTTCCACAGGTAGTAGGGGTCAGCGAGCTGCTTGAGGGAGTTCTTGAGGTTGACGGCTATCAGTGCTCCTAGCACAGACTGGGGAAGCAGAACGTTGTTCTTTCTCACCTGAGGTGTCCCCTTCTTCTTCCCCGTCCTATGCACCCCCGTCCCTGGTGTCCAGCAGGACAGAGCTGCAGTTTCAGAACATCTCTGCTGGCAGAGCCCCCAAATCTCCGCCCTCCATCTTAGCACTGGAGAGTGCAGGTGCTAGGCCATGTGGCCCATCCTGGCTCTTCCCTGCCCCGCCCCTCCCCTCTTCCCTCATCTCCAAACCACCTGGGGTCCAGGGCCTTCCTAGTCAGACACTCCTAAGCACTTGTAAACGCTGATGCGGGGATTGACCCTTAGGTCGGAAGGCTGGAGTTGGCGACCCGCCCTGCACTTGTGAGCTGTACCACCACAGATCACTTAGACTTTCTCAGCCTCAGTTTCCCTCACCTGTAAAATGAGGAAAGTAGAACCTGTGTTTTCAACTTCACAGGATGTGATTAGGACAAAGTGTGACCATGTGGGCACTTTGTAGAGGGTTACGCAACACTTGGGGATTGTTTGTACTGGAGTCTCCTGCTGGGCTCCGCTTTCCCACTGCGCTCTTACCTTGGGGAGAGGGTACAGATAGGACCCCAGGACCAGCATGGTGATCATCACGACCAGGGACACACACAGGCTTGCCACCTGTTCCGAGAAAGGGTTGGGAACAGGGCATAGGTGTGACATTCTCGCTCTTATTTCCAACAGATGCCTTTGGTGGTGTAGAGACCGATGAGGGAAGAGGAAGTTTGGAGAAGCAGCTGGCCTGGCTTGCAGGGGCCCTGGCTTCTCTGGGGCAACTGTTTCCTTCCCCTCTCCCCTCTTCGCCCCACTCCCCTGGTGCAATGCTCACCTGGGATTTTCCTCCAGCTCCATCCACAGCCAGAGTGACAGAGAGAGCACAGCAAATGACATGGATTTTAAAGAAGGAGCCAAAGAAGTTGCTGCAGCCCAGGGCGATCATCTCCTGTGGGGACAGGGGCAGGATCGGAGGCTGGGGCAGCGGCGGGGGGGTGGATGGGGGGTGGGCGGCGGGTATAGACCAAACGTAGTCATCCATGCAAGCTGGATCTTGGGCCTCGGACTTGAGAATGACCCTGCTGCTAGAAAAGCCAGACACTCCCAACCAAGCCAAGTCAGCCTCCCGTGGTCAGAGCCCCTCCTCCTCACCGGCAGGCACCTTCCTCACTGCAGCCCAGAGAGCCCCACGGTACACCTGTGGGACCCGGCTGGCAGTGGCTGGACCTACCTGGTTAGAATCCACGTCATAGCCGTGCTTGCTGGCCAGCGTCCGGCCCATGGCCAGGTTGATGACGTAGCCCACGATGGCCAGTGAGAAGGCAGTGCCCATCATGTCCTTCCACTGGGAAACCACAGGCAACACAGGACTGGGGAACCTGCCAGGGAGCCAGAGAGGAGGCAGGGCCCAGACGTGTGAGAAGAGGGAGGGCGAGTCCTTCCTCAACCCGCAGGGACCAGCAAGGCCCCACTATGTGCCCGGTCTACGTCCTCAGTATGACGCCGTGGGGCAGCCACCGTTACTCCCATCGACAAAGCAGAAACCAAGACGTAGAACCTCACTCGTCCGAGGTCCCAGAGCCAGTAAGGGGTGGCGGCCCCGTGTGTTCACGCCCAGGTTCTGGACTCTATGCTCATCTGTCCACAGATCCACAGCCACCCCCACTCCCTGCCCTCTCCCCCTCCACCCTCCACTGCTGCCCTGTGGCACAAACACCGCCCTTCCCCTCCCAGGGCCCAGCGTGGTGCCCGGCACAGAGTGGATGCTCCATACGTGTTGTTTTGATGCTAATAGTTTCTTTTCCACATGGAGGAAAAGAGCCAACGCATTAGAGCTGGCAAAGAGCCGGCAAAGGGCTGATCAGAGAGGCTTTGCTTTAGCAGCATCCAGTAAATGAGACTTTTGGGGTGTGTGTGGTAGTTAAGATTCACTGTTCATAACACATCTAGCATTGGCTGATTGTATGGCTCTCTTCCGTAATAAAGTAACAGAAACCATTCCCATTCGGTCGGTGTCCCAGAGTCTACAATCCTCTTTCATAGAGGTCGTCTCATCTGGGTCTCTGAGCCCAGGCCTTCATGGAGGGGTGTTGGTAGGGGGTGGGCAGGCTTCTTGACCACCCAGACTCACCCATGTTGGATCTCTCCCACGATCTGCATGTGATACTTTTGGGGCATCTTACAGCCCCCAGAGATAGCTGTTGCCACCACCACCTGTAAGCCCCAAAATGGAGAATGGGGATTGGCAGGGGTCTCTCCCAAGCCTTCCTCTTCTCTGGGGACCCCAAATCCCATTCCCCTGCCTCCTCGAAGGGGAACAACCCAAGAAGCAGGAAGAGTGGGAGCCATGTACAGAGGGATGGAATGGATTCACCCAACCCCCTATTCTACTGGCTGCCAGTGGAGGGGGAGGTAAAACTGGGTAGGGGCTCCCTTGGCTTTGGCTGGAGCTGAATCCCATTTCTCACGGCCTCTCCAGCCTGGCCCCCAACACCCCAGCCCAGGGCAGGGTCCTTACCACAATCATCTCCGTAGGGATGGGGAAGCGGATCCTGTGCATGTAACGAGCATTGAGTTCCTTCACCAGCACCAGGAAGACGCCACTGATGAGGGCGAAGATGAGCGAGGCGATGTTGGTGTGGGGGAGGTTTTTGCAAATGTCAATGAAGGTCTGGTGGAGAGAGCATCATGCTCATGGGCTCCCACCTCTTCTTCCCATACTATCCCCACCCTTGGGTGTCTAACCCCGTGGAAGGATGTCATCAATTCAAATGGAGGCACACCAAAGCCGAATTCAGACCCTGGTCACCCACAGCACCCCATCTCCCACTTCCCTCTCCCAAAGGGCATGCTGGGAGCTCATGCCGGGATGGGAATGCTGATTCTCTTCCTCTTTCTCTAGAAAGAATTCAAGCTCAAGAAGGAGGGTTGGAGATTAGACATAAGGAAGGACTTCCCGGGCAAGGAGGGGTTGAGGCACTACACTGGGGAATTGATGGAGAGTGCACAGCTCCTTTTCAGCAGGGATTAACCATAGAGAACCTCAGTGAGCCCTCAAAGTCATGTGTTTCGCCCTCCCTCCCAAAGTGGGAACCCCCTGAAAATCCTCTCTGAACCATGGGTCAACCAGCCCTTGCTTGCGAACATCTTGTAAGGAGGAGCTCACAACTTCTTCAAACAGTAACCCCGGCTCTGTGCCTGCTTGAGCCCCTCCCCATCTGCAGGGGTGTGCTCCTAGACTCACAAAAACAATGGACCCCGGGCCTGCGTAGGAAGGGATGGTCAGTCCAAAGATGTACTTGAGCACCGAGATCAGGATCTGCAGGCCGGCTGCCGTCATGAAGCCCCGGATGAAGGACTCGGAGAGGTAGATGGCCACAAAGCCGAACTGCACGAAGCCCAGGCCCATCTGAGACGAGAGAGGTGGGGGAGGGGGGACGACCGAGAAGGGTCAGTGGTGCCCACACCTGCCGGACCCAAGCCCAGGCTGGGGCTCCATGCAGCAGCCCCAGGGAAATGAGCCCTTTGTGACTGGCCCTCTACTGTGCCGGCTGACCCCGAGTCTGCTTTGGGGCGTGGGCTTCTTTGTCTCTTCCTCTCTCTGGCCTCAGTTTTCTTATCTGAAAAATAAGCCGGGTCCTCCCCCAGTGTTTCCTCTCTCAGTAGATGACACCACCATCCACTCAGTGGGCTAACCAAAAACTTGGGGGTCATCCTCCTTCACCCGCACATCCAGCCTACCGCCAAGCCCTTTAACGCCCCTGGCCAAATGTTCCGTAAGTTTGCCCCATGGGGGGAGGGGACCCTCTCTGTGGCCACCACCCTCGTCTAGGCCCTCGTGAGTCTTGCCCGGGCCTCTGCAGTTTCCTGACAGGCCCCCTGCTTTGATTCTTCTAATCCACCTCCCACCTCTCTTCTCTATGGCCTGAATGATCCTTATAAACTGCTAATCCGACCCAAAGGTGCTGCGTAGGGGACAGACCTCAGCCTTCATTGTCTAGCCTCTGCCTACGTTTCCCTCTGGCCCATCCCCCAAAAGCCTCCTGCTGTCCAACGCCAAACTTCTTGCCTTGTCATTCCCTGGTCAGTTCATACTCTCCGGCCTCACACTTTGGGGTGCATTCCCTCTGCCTGGACTGTCCTTCTGTGCCTCATTCTTTTGGTTCCTGGCCAACCTCTACTCATCCTTTAAGATGCATGTCAAATGTCACCTCCTCTCTGAGGCGAGGCCTTCCCTGACTCTCTGCCATTTGAACATAGCTCTATTATGCGGCTTATCTCATGGTCTACAAGTTTATCTGTTGACATGGCTACTTCCTCTGCTGGGCTGGGAGCTCCTGGGGAACCGGGCCTCTTCTCTGCTTATCTTTCTCCTAAGGCCCAGCTCCTGGCTCAGCAAAGCAACCAGAAACATTAACTGAATGAATGGACGAATTAAAGGTGTCTTCTGAGGTTGCTTCCTGCTTTTGTGTTCCACCACGCAGTGTTTCCCTTCATAAAACCTAGCAGAGGGGCGCCTGGGTGGCTCAGTCATGAAGCGTCTGCCTTCGGCTCCGGTCCTGATCTCAGGGTCCTGGGATCGAGCCCCGTGTCAGGCTCCCTGCTCAGTGGGGAGTCTGCTTCTCCCTCTCCCTCTGCTCCTTCCCCTGCTCATGCTCTCTCTCTATTTCTTAAATAAATAAAACCTTAAAACAAAAAATAACCCTCCCCCCCAACCCCAGCAGAGGCCTTTGCAATTAGTGCAATCGATGTGGTGCGGGTGAGCCTGTGACTTGGCGCAGAGGAGGCCGGAGGGGGATAAATAAGGGATGTCAGAGAAATAGGAGGACCGTGCTGGCAGAGGGATGGGCATTGGAGAGGGTGGTGAAGAGAGAGCGTGAGCCTTCCAGACAGTCTGGGACTCAGGACAATTTTGCCAGGTGCAGATGCTGGTCTTACGGACCTGCTGGAGGTGGGTGAGGAGAGACACCAATTTTTCGAGGTCTTTTGTGGCCCCGGAATGGGGAAGTGGGAGGAGGTAGAGCCCTGAATCAGCTCTAGTGTCAAAACTGGGGTTTGGAGGCAGGGACAGGACGGAAAGATGCTCTCCTGAGGCTGGGCCCTCGGCAGGGACGTGGCCGTCCCCTCACCTGGATGATGGCAGTCAGGCAGGCCAGCGTCGCTGACACGTGCAGCCTCTCGGCCTCCATGGCCGCCGTGTCCACGTAGCTCTTGTTGGTGGCATTGTTGAAGACCCAGAATTTCGACTCTGGGGCCAGCTGCAGACAGATGTTACCCACCAGGATGCTGATAACCGCAAAGGTACCTGCAGTGCCCCCCCGGCCGGCAAGAGTCAGAGGTTTGGACCGCATCCCTGGACAGCAGAAAGGGGCCCAGGAGAGCTTCCCTGCCCCCAGAGGGACGGGTCCCCACACCTCCAACGTTCCTCTCCAGCAAAACAACAACCGCTCACACGTCACCAGGACCTATACTTTCAAGGTGCTTTCACCTCGGCTGTTAGTATTTCGCTGGGCGTATGAAGAAATGAGCTTGGAAACGCAAGCAGTGCTTGACCCAGAAATAGGCCTTGTGACCAGGCGCCTTCTCTCCGTGTCACTTAGCACCAGAGAGCTCCAAGTGTCCCTGCCGGGACCAGCCTGAGAGTGACTTGGTAGTTTCTCACGTCTGTTCGGCACTTCAGAGCACATAGTATATCCTGTTCTACCGAGTCCTCCCCACATTCCAGGGAGGGAGACAGAACAGGGAGCGCTAACCGAGTTCACGGCAGCTATGTGGTTTCTCTAAGGCCACAGGGGACCTGAGACTGACGCTCACAGTGACAGTCCCTTCGGGACCAACGGCACCTACTCTAGGAGGATGCGGATGGAAAACACCCGAAGCCCCTCTGCCACGCCACCTGTCTTGGGGTCCAGGCCACTTTGCCTGCTGGGAGGGGTGAGGCCTTACCTGGCACCATCTGGTGTATACCCCCCAGGAAGAAGTAGGTGAGGAGGGGGAAGAAGGAGGAGTAGAGGCCGTTGACGGCAGGAAGGTTGGCCAGCAGAGCAAACGCCATGCCTACAAAGGAAAAAGAGATTGCGGGCTCAGGGGCATGGCTGGGTTATGGAGGCCATGGGGGACCGGGAGAAGAGGAGGGGGAGCAGCAGGCCAAGCCTACCTAGGGCACCGACCCCTCACCTTGTGGGACCTGGATGGATCCCCCACTGAGTCCGCCCAGCAGGTCGGGGATGATGTAGTCTTTGACCTTGTACTTGGGGAGCCAGGAGAGCACGGGGAGCAGCCCAAACACCACAGCTTTGATCTTGGCCGAGGAGCATCTGGAGGGGAAGAGGGCAGGCTTCCAGTCGGCATGGCGTGATTTGGACACTCCGAGTTGGGGAGGGCTTTTAAGATCCCGTTCCTGGTCATTCATTCATTCGCTCACTCATTCATTCGGAATTCATTCAGAATTCAGTGAGCACCCACACCATGCAATATGCCGGGGACACCGAGAAGAAAATGCAGGGGCTTTCTTTAGAGTGCCATCCACATGCCCTGGGCTTTAGCTGGGCATCTTCTGGAGCTGGCTGCTCATCGGGGACGTCCACAAGACTTGGCGTAAAGGCATGGATTTGTGGCCACTTAGCCTTCCGAGCTGCGGGGTCCAGCCCCTATCTCAGATGGTCTGTCTCCAGTCTGACGGAACACAGGCCAGGGCACCCAGGTCTGGGCTCCTGCATCTTGGTGTACACAGTGGGTTGAAATTACTTGCTTTTCATCTATCGCTCTCACTGGACAGCAAACCCCACCATGGCCCAAAGTCTGGCTCTCTTGTTCGTCTAGTATACCTTGTACATTGTATTGGGGTGCTGAGTAAATATTTGTTGAGTAAATGAATGCATGAATGAGTGAAAGCGTGGGCTGGTATTGAAACTCAGTCAGAGTAGGGGCTGCCGCCATCTTTGTTAGCATTGCCCCCCAAAGAAGGCTCCCTCGTCCCTGCAGGGTATGCCTCGGCAGACCCCCTGTCCTTCGTGTGTGCTGACTCCAGTGCTAGCGTTCTTCCTACTGCTAATTCACCGGGAGGCGGAAAGAATGGGGGAGCTGTTCGTTTGTCGTTGCAGGGTGGGGAAAGTTGATTCTTTCCCTCTTTGTTGAACACCTGGAGGACTTTTCATAGAAACTCAGGAGTGGGAGGAACAAGGGCCTACGGACGCAATGGTGACAGCTCGTGGATTGATGACTGGAAGGGGTGGGAGGCATTTGCTTTTCTTCTCCCAGTTGAGGGAACTCAGATACTCGGGGCCCATTTGGTGACTCACTGGCCTGCTCTGATTAGGCCTCCTTTCCTTCCCAGCACCAATTCCTGCTCTTGGCTGTTGTTCAACAATAGTTTCCCTGATCCTGAGTCCCCTGGATGGCACCCAAGACTGAAATCAACACAGATAATGCTTTGCGCCCTGTGTAGAGCCTGGACAGATTTTCTGTCCCAACCACCACTCTGGGAAGGGCATCACCATCAACATCCTCTGGGGGCAGATGGGTGCCTCTCTCATCCTTGGGATGGTGGGCAGGGTATTGGACTGGTGGCAAATAGCTTAAAGCATCTCTTAAGATTTGTCCTAAGGGAGAACCAGCCCTGCAGGAACTTGCTCAGGGTCGTTTGTGGCAGGGAAAACTGGACTCACAAATAGACAGCTGACTGGGGGACGACACGCAACTCCCCTGAGGGCTCATACCTGCCGGGCCTAACTGGCAAGCCTGCTGTATGTCGGGCAAGGCAATCTGAAGCCCGAGAGAAGGACTGGAAACAGATGCCAAACACCTACACAGAGGCTTCAGAGGCCAAGAGGGAAGTGGACAGAGGGATTAGTTTTCTAGCCATTCATTCATTCATTCATTGAACAAATACTTATTGGAGAACCTTCCGGGTGTCCGGCGGCACTGTTTAAGGCTCAACACCAGCCTCGTGGGAATTGTTCGTTCCCTCCATCACTTTAGAGTTTTAACCTATAATCTTTTCGGCCAACAGCAGATACCCTCAGCCCTCCAGCACAGAAACAACCCAAACTTCCCAGCTTAGTTTGGGAGCTAGGGCTGGCAGAGCCCACCTGTCCGAGGAGCCCAGCGGCGGGTATGGTGCCGGGACACTGAACGCCCAAGGCTTTGGCTGTAGCCTGGCAGAAATGGAGGCTCCCAGGAGAAGCAGGGTTGGACCAGGGTTTGTAGGGAGGACTCCAATGGGCGACTCCCCCAGCCTAAACCAGTTGCACCTGCATCGCCACTTCAGCCATTGCCAGTGACCTCAATCCAGGTAACTGAATCAGCTGTTTCCCCAGAGGAGTGAGGAAGAGTAAGCCAGCCCACAGCCAGGACTGAGCAAGGTCTGCCAGGAGTATAGGAAGGGGGAAGGTGAAGCGCATAGCCTCGGGTTTCTGCAGGATGAGCAGAGATCATCTCGTGAAGCCCCCTCGTTGGAGGTGAGGTTCTGCTACCCACCAGCACAGTCCCAGAGATCTGAGAATGGAAAGAGCCCCGGGGGTCTGGCAGGACCGTATCCTGGTAGGTACCCTTTAGGAAAGCCCAGGAAGTTAGGGGCTGCCTTTGGGCATTCTCTGGATCAGGAGAAGGAAGGAACATCTAGGAGGGAAAGAGGACAAAGGACACAGAGTGGTGGTGGCTTCAGATTTTTCTCGATCAGGAGGGAACAGGACTTTAAAGGAAGGGCTCTGACACTCCCACCCGGTTGTAGGATCTTAAAATCAGGGCTCCGAACCTCCCCTCCCCAGGGCTTCCCCAAGCCCCGTCTGAGCCATACCAGCTAGGAGCCATACCCCGGTGCAGACAAGATTTTTGTGGGGAGCAGAGGAAAGAGGTGTCTGGGCTCTGGGCCATGTTACCTGAAGGCATTGCGGAGTTTCTCTCCCAGTGGGTATGTCCGGTCCTTCTTCTCAAACTCATCATCAAAGAGGGTGAGAGAGTATGCGGCTCTGTCTACCACGTAGCGGGGCCTGGGCTGGCTCATGTCTGGGGCATTGACAAGCTTTGGGAGAGGCAGAGGAGGGGAAGATGAAGGGCACCCCTCACCAGCGCCAGGTCTCTCTAGCTCTGGCCACAGCAGGGTTTTATTCTGGTTTTCCCCGCCCCCACCCAGCCAGGTGCCTCCCTTCCCGCTCTCAGGTCTTTCCACCAGACTCACTTCTTTTGGTGGCCTTCCTTCCCAGGCACTGGTGATACACACACTTGCCCTGGCTGTTTTGCTTGGCGCCCAGCGTGTGGCCGGCCCGCCACGTGCGTGACGTCGCTGTTACCCCCGCCGAACACCAGGCAAAGAGGAGGTGGGAATGCAAGGGCAGGAGACGCCACAGCCGGAGATCAGCCTGTGGGTCCTGTCCCCCGCCCTCAACCCTGGCCCCTGGTGCCCCCACAAGCCCCTTCGCCCTCCCCAGACCTCAGCTTCCCCAGCAGAAAGGCTCATAGCATTCAGCAAGTCAGCTTGGAAGAAATAGAGAAAACGGCCTGCCCGGAGGCAGGGGGATGGCTGCGGTGACCTCAGAAAGACCCTGCTTGAAAGAGACACCTAGGACTTCACTAACAGGTTTTCCCAGGGGCATGATGGTGCGTTTGGGGAAGTCAGGATGGTCTGAACCAGCTGGCTCTCCCACGGCTTCCTGTGTCTAACCTTTCCCCCACCCTTGTGTACTGGTGTTTCTCTCCTCCTTGCTTTTTGCGCAACCTTGCTGATGTTCCAGGAGCTGAACAGGGCAGAGCTGAGTGCCAGGGCCCCTGAGGCCCAGAGGAGCTCCCTGTGGGAACCATCCCCCCTTCCTCCTACAATGACCGACTGGTCCCTCCTCCTGTCCCCTGCTCCTGGCAGCTGGGAGAAACCCCTGGGAGGACCTTGGAGGAAGGAGGGAGAGGGAGGAGGTGGGGCAGGTTTGAAGGAAGGAGGTGGGGAGTGTGGGTGGCCATGGCAGTTTGGCAAAAGATTTGAGATGGGGTTGAAAGTGAGAAATCACTCGGGGGGCTAGGGACGCCCCTTGGCTTCCTACGGGAGAACCTGGGTGCATAGGGGTTATCGGAGGGGAGCAGGCCGGTGGATGCCTTTTGTGGAAGAGAACATGGCAGAGAGATGGAAAGTACATTAACTAAGGGTCCAGAAACCTGGCTTCTGGTCCTGGCTTTACTGGTGAGGGAACAAACAACATCACCCCTCTGAGTCTTGGATTCCTAGTCCGTAAAATGGGAGTAACATATCTATCTCACAGGGTTGTGAGCATCAGATGAGTTATGGGCAAGAAATATTTAAAATGTACAAAATGTATTTTAAAATGTTTAAAATGTACAAAAAATGTTTTTTTTTAAAGATTTAAAATGTACAAAAAATTAGGCAAATGTGAGTTGCTATTATCGGTAGGATTATACCCAAGCTGATGAAGTTTGGGCTGGTGCATTCCATTCATTTGGTCATGGGACCCCGAGGCCCATCAGAACCTACAAGCAGGGGCGCCTGGGTGGCTCAGTCGGTTAAGCGTCTGCCTTCAACTCAGGTCATGATCCCGGGGTCCTGGGATCGAGCCCCACATTGGGCTCCCTGCTCAGCGGGGAGCCTGCTTCTCCCTCTCTCTCTGCCCATCCCCTCTGCTCATGCTCTCTCTCTCTCTTTCTCTCCCTCTCTCAAATAAATAAAGAAAATCTTAAAAGAAAAGAACCTATAAGTAAGGGCTGGATGCCTGGCAAACCCCCAGGGTGATATCCAACTGGGAGGGGGCAGGAATTTGAACCTGCCCACAGCGCCTATGCCCAGCCCCTCGCCAGGCACTTCGTACGTACTCACCAAATGTTTGTGGAATGAATCCATAAATGGTGTTTTGGACAAGACACGGGCAGAAATGAGTAAGAGCAATGGCATGGGAGACATTTCAGTGGGAGAAGTGCGAGACAGAGTGACGTAAGGAAAACCAGCATACGTGTTAGAGCCAGAATGATCTGGGTTCAAAGATTCAGTTTCTTCCTGTGGAAAGAGCCAAGATGTCCATCGACAGATGAATGGATAAAGAAGATGTGGTATATATATACAATGGAATATTATGCAGCCATCAAAAGGAATGAGATCTTGCCATTTGCAACGATGTGGATGGAACTGGAGGGTATTATGTTGA
>NC_138374.1:116534648-116567100 GCF_054177405.1 Leptonychotes weddellii
ATTCTGCATGGAGCACTGGGTGTTATGCACAAACAATGAATCATGGAACACTTCATCTAAAACTACTGATGTAATGTATGGGGATTAACATAAGAATAAAAAAAAAAAGATTCAGTTTCTTCGTCTGTAAATGGGGATAATAAGAGTCCTGGGTGGTTGTCATGAGGATGAAATGAGACTGTGTGTGTGAAGTGGCTGGGCTTCCCAGGCCCCTAGTAAATGGTAACGGTGATGACTACTATTATTAAGATGGGAGGCTGCTTCCTTCCAGCCCTTCACCCTTCAGTGAGGCAGGTGCCCTTGCTCCTCCTTCTCCTCCCCACCCTCTCCAGGGGCTGCAAGAGTCTAGCTTTCCAGTGGCTTCCCTGGCTGGCCCTTTGGGAGCAATGAGTGGGGAGCATGACCGTCCAGAGGAACCAGAGCTCCAGCCTGGCTTGGGAGAAGGACCTGGGGTCTGTCCCTGGCCACTGAACAGACTGTCTGCAAGGGAATAGCCAAGATGTTGAAGGGGAGCTGGACCCGAAGAGGGAGCCCCTTGGAAGAGCCCCTTGGAAGAGGGGGTGATGGGAGATCTTGCTTCCGGGCCCCTGGCAGGTGGTAGATGGCCCCTGAAACCCCTTCCCAGGCTGCTTTCAAAGGTTCTAAGTCCTAGCAGTGTGTTTGTGGGGGAGGGGGTTAACATCTGATTTCACAGAACCCTGCTAACCCAGCGCCCCCTCACTTCCCCGTTTCCTCAGTGGGATCTGCCTCCCTGTCACCCAGGCCACCCTCACATTTGTCCCTGCCCTTTCTCTCCCCACCCTGGCCTCCATCTTCAGCTGTTCATCAAATGTCACTGCTATTTCTTTCCAGTGTCCCTCCTGTCCCTCACCCCCTCAGCTCTTATCTCACACCTGGACTATTGCATTAGTCTTCTGACTGATTTCCCTGTCTCCAGCCTACACCTCCTGATCAGAAACCCTCAGCCTCCTCATTTCCAGGAGGATCAAGCCCAAACTCCTTATTTCTGCATGTTTGTCCTTTCGCCATCTGGCCCTGTTTTGGTGGAGTTGGTAGAATCGTTGGCTGGGTCCCCTGGCACTGTTCAGCACCCCCAGACAGGCTCGGCTCTGTTTTACCCCTGTGCTCTGTCCACACTTTTCTCCTTACCTGCCATGCCCTGACTCATTTTGCCTCCTTAGACCTGCCCATCCTTAAGACCTGCTGACGTTCCTCCTCCTCCCCTCCTCTTCCCTCCCTCTCCCCTTGGCCTTGCCCTCTTCCCCTCTTCTTCTTCTTCTTCCTCCTCCTCCTCCTCCTCCTCTTCTATGAAGCCTTTCTTGACCATCCTGGCCTGGGATCTCTTTTGCTCCTCTGACCTCCCTTTCTTTGAGCCTCTCCAGCCTGCACACCAATGTTGGCTTTGGCCACTCTCGGCTGTCACTTCCAGGGAAGGGAGGGAGGCAGGGGGGCAGTGGCCGCGGTGGAAATCCTTCAGGGAGGGGGATGACCCAGGACTGCTTCTGCCCCAGTGGCAGGCTTCCTACAGATGGGGACCAGATGCTAGGGGAGTTCCCGCTTACACAGGCGAACAGAGAAGAAAAAGCTCCCTTGCTTTACTGGTATGCAAAAATCTGCCTGTTCCCATATGCTCTGCCCGGTTCATTCTAGAAAGAGGGTGTTGAAGGGGAGAAGGCTCTGGGAGTTCTCCCAATCCTGAGTTTGTACCACACAAAAGAAGGTGAACCCAGCAGCCAGCTCGACTCAGGAAGTTAAGTCTAGAAGGGAACTTACCTCCGAGGCTGGTCTAATCCTCTCATTTTGTGGATAAAGAAACCGAGTCTTAGAGGGAGGTGCTGTGGGGATTCAAACGGGGCCTTTGGCTCCATCTTAATTGCTCCTGGTGGGTCCCAGACCTTCTAGGGCTGACCCCGCTCTGGCTCTCTGGGGGTTGTCCCCTCAGTGGCATCCAGGGTACCCCTTTCGGACCGCCCTGGGACCTTCTGCCCGGGCTGATGAGACAGGACTCCTGGGTGCTCCCTCTCCTCCCGGGAGCTCTGCAGGGGCCCTTGGCTTTCTCAGGACCATGACAGACAGAGTGGCTTATGTGCAGCCGCTGGAGCTGCCCCAGCACCTGGTGAGGAGGTGCCCTGGTCACACTTCCTAATTCCAAGAATAGGGTTGAGATGGGGTGGGGCTTAGGAGGGGCCAGTTCTGTCGGCTGAGGGGGAGCGGGGGATGGGAGACGCCAGGTGGCACCACCGCTTGGAGCCGGCTCTGGGGCTCTCGGAGAGTGAAGGGGCTCCCAGGGACCCCCGGAGAGGGCTCCTACAATGCTAGGTTAGGGGTGGGAAGGTGAAAGAGGGAGCAAGAAAGGGAGAGGTATAGGGGCCGTGAAGACTTGATCCCTAGTTAAACAAACACAGCCCTGCCGAGTGATGTCAGCATCGCTGAAAAAAGTCGAGTGCTCTCTGCGGCCATAGGTGTGGATGGAGGAGCCCTGCCTCTCATCAAACAGTGTCAGCCCCTCTCTGCCTCCCATCCCCCACCAGATCAGGGATAAACAGCAGGTGCCATGTGACAATATTGAGGAACAAAAGGGTGCCCCTGCCGCCTCCCCCTCTGTGGAGGGAAGGAGGGGCGGTCCCGATTTGCTGGAGAGACCTGGCTGGGGTGGGGGTGGGGGGGCTGTGGGGCTTAAGGGAAGTAGAGGGCCAGAAGGAGAGTGCACGCAGAAGGTAGGAGAGGTGGGCGTGTGGACAATTTCCAAGGCTTGGCAGGGAAATGGGGTCACATGTGGGGCAAGGGGGATTCAGGGGTTTTGCGGAGCTAAGGAGCTGGTGGGGAACAAAGGGGAAATAGACTCTGTCTGTGTGTGGGGGGGCAGTATGGGCTGAGTAGACCTCCTCCTGGGCTTCTCCGGGGCCCCTCATCAGGATCCTAATTCCCCCCTGCAGTGAATTCATACAAAAGAAAGCCCACTGGTATCTCTTCCCAGGCGTATTTCTGACTAGGTCTGTCTACATCAGTAGAAAACTGTGGGCAGAGATGGGCTTGCCCGAGTTAATGGCATAGAAAGGCTTGGAATGATGCCTGGTGAGCATGCAACAAATTCTGACTGTGTTATTATTAGTATTGCTTTGATTACTCTGGAGGATATTCTTCCTTTCTCTGCAACCTCGGGCAGGTCACTCTGCCTTTCTTGGCCTTTCTTTTCGTAACTGTCCCCCCTCCCCACACACCCAGCCCACCCCTCCCCTCTTCATGCCCTTGTCCCTCTAAAATTTCCCAGAACTGGTGAGAAGAAAAGCAGAACATCTCTTTAGAGGAGGGCAGGGAGCAGGGAGGCAAAGAGCCATCTGTGGGGTTCTGGTCAGGTCTGGAGGTGATCCTGTCATTGTGGGTCAGGCTGACTTCCTCCTCAGCCCTGCTGCGTGTGTGTGCGTGTGTGCGCGCGCGTGCACGTGCGCAGTGGCGGTGGGGGAGGGGGTCTTTGATGGGCACCTGCGCCAGGTACAGGAGCAGCCCCGGCATGGCCACCTCACCCTGGCATTCTTATCGCTTGTCCTGACCTGGGCGGTCACTGTGTTCTGGGGAAAGGAAAGGTCACTTTGAGGTTTTGCCTGTGCTTTGGCTGCTGGTTGCTTCCCGCCTCATCCAGGGCGGGAGCCCCAGGGAAAGTGCCATCTCTGAGTGTCTGGCGGGTGGGGGTGGGAGCTGGGGATGGGGTGGGAGGGTTGACGTCTCAGTGGGGGACTGTGTCCCTGGCAGGAGAGGTGAGGGTATAGAGGCTGTAGGTCTCCAAGGCGTTTTTATCAATATCTTTTTATTTCTATTGCCCCCCCATGTTTCTTGGGCAAATTTCTCACCCCCTTTTCACCCCAGCATAATTTCTTCATCAGTCACTTGAAGGGGAAGATGAGATTGAGTCCCTGAGTTGCCTTCCTGCTCGCTGGCTGTTTGAGGGACTGGTGCTCTTGCAGGGGAGAGATTCACTGCTATCACCCTCAAATCCCACTCCTTATCTCTACGCCCACCCTCCCCTCCTTCTCTGCTCTCTCTGCTGGGGACAAGGATGGGTGCTGGGCTGAAGAAACAAGCTCCAGCAAAAGAGATTGAGGTCAGCTTTGAAAAGCACTTTCCAGCAGGGAGACCTGACCAAGGTCATGGGATCCCTGAAACAGACACTTAACATAGACTCCTAGAGGTCTGCAAGGAGAGTAGGGTTAGTCTTACTTGGAAGTGGGCAAGTGGACAAGGGTCCCAGTGAAGGACCCTGAGGGTCTCGTTCAAGGAATCCGGAGCTTAGTCAGCACTGAACTGGTCCCTCCTTCCATCAAGGAGCTCGCTGGTGTCAGACTCTGGTTGTTTGGTTCAGTTCAACACACACTCTCTAACCACTGATTATGTGCCAATCTCTGGGAAGACTCTGGACATTAAGAGATAAAAAAGAGTCCATCTCTGCCCCCCAGGGATTTATGCAGATGAGCATTTAGAACAGTCGTCCAGGCCTGGGAAGTGCCCGGAAGAGGCCATTATGGTGATGGAGGAGGTGTGCGTGTTGGTCTCCATGCTGCCTGAGGAGGGTTTTGCCAGGTTCCGAACACCCGGACTGTGGGGCTCTGGGTGTGAGGAGGGAGTGGGAAGGACTGTGAGGCTCTGGGAGAGGGTTGTCTGTGTGAGTGAAGTCATTCGGGGGGGATAGCCCTTTCTTAGTCTGCCCTACTCGGGGCACTCTCCCACTCCGAGGGGCACACTCTGAAAGTGGGTCTTCCTCCTGGTGCCTCAGATCCAATGGGGCCAAGTGTAAGTGGGGAGTTTATGCTAGAAAGAGAAAAGATTTGCTTGCTCTAGACTGGGGACCTCACTGGCTGACTTTGAGGAATGGGGGCACTGTCTGAGGGTGACTTGGGACCCCTCACAGTCTCAGGATGAGAAGTTAGGAAGCTGGGAGCTGGCGGAGCTGGCGCAAACCACTGTCCTGACCCCAACCCTCTTGTGTTGAAGCATTCGCCCGGGAGCCCCGGTCCCCTGGGTCCTGTTCCCCCCGGACTGATGGAGCTATGCCCTTGTTGACCCTCTCTTAATCCTTCCTTCCCTTCCTTCCGCCTCCTCCAACCTCTCAGGATTAATGGGAACAAATGGGATTCCACGCCACCCATACAAGTGCCCTGAACTGGTGGAGAGGTGAAGGAGTAAAAGAGAACATCTGGGGGCAAAAGGAGGGGGAGACAGCCACACAGAGCAGGCTGGTGAGCCAAGCAGTAAGAGCATTTTGCTTCCAAGACTTGAAAAGAGGGGAGAGGTGCAGCCGGCAACTTCAAAGGCTGGTGCCCCGAGGAAGAGCCAATATTTTTGTTCTTTCCTTTGCAAAGGAAAGCAGCCCTTTGCAAAGGAGCTAGCTGTTTCCCCTCACTCTGTTTTGGGGTCTGGCAGACCTCCTCCGCTAGAGCTTTCATCCTCTGAGCCCCGTTCAGCCTCCTGCCCTGCAGCTGAGGTCCTTCCATGGAAGGGAAGACCCCGTGGGCTCCTTAGAGGTGAAGGGCTGCGGGCTGCTCTCAGACTCAGGGGCCGCAGCGGCTTTCCCACGTGGGCTAAGGTTGATAAACAGCCCACCCCCATGACCGGTGGGCTCCTGTCACCCCTCGTCTCCGTGTCTCCGCTGCCCACCCTCTTCAAGGGATGACCCCCAACCCCATGGGGGGGTGTGGGGCTTACCGGTGGGTGAGAGGAGCCGGCCGGGCAGGGCTGCAGGTGTGACTGGGGGTCAGGTAGCCGAAAGGTGTTCCGAGGTGTGCAAAAGGGCTCTGCTCAAATAATCCAGGGAGGCGTTTATAAATAACTTTACCTCAGGGCCACGGGGTGAGCCCCGGCTTCTGATTGGCTCTGAGGGGAAGTGGTTTTGAACACTACACCCTAGCTAAGCCTGGGGAGATAGGAAAAGGAGATAAGGGGAAAAAGTTCCTAAACGAACAGCCCTTTTTTTGTTTTACCTGAGGAGCAGAGCTGTTTGATGGGAGCTTGGCACTTCCTAAATCCACCCCGAAGACAATAGGTCACATTCAGCGGGGCCCCTGCCCCACAGGCTCCCCCAAGGCGGCCGGCCGAGGCTAAGGAGGGGACAAGGCAGACCCCTCTCTGAGCTTGCTGTCCTGCTGCTCGTAGGGCTGGGGTCAAGCCAAAGAGCCTCTTGGACAATGGAAGCCATTGAGGCCACCTGAAGGGTGGGGTCCTGGGGCTGCTTGCTTTGAAGAATGGAGAGCTGGGCGGGTGCTGGGGGGACAGTAGACCTCTGAGCACCCCTGAGTGAGGGGACGAGCCATGGCTGGGAGGCCCTGAGGGCTCTCGGGACGTTTCGGGCTGCGGTGGAGACCTGGTTCCCAGTTCTGTCCCCAACCTTAAGCCACTCGCCAGCTCTGCTCCTGGTCTATCCACCAGTGCTGCAGGGGAAAGTGTGCCTCACCCTCCTAACTTGCCAGGTGGGGTGCAGGGGGAACATCGGGCTTTGCGATCAAGTAAAGGGACTCAAGAAACGGGATTTACCACAATTATACGTAAGGTGACTGAGAGGCTGGTGAGTCTCTAAATCATAGGCCTCTGTCACTTCCAGGAATTAATGTCTGCCCGTCATGGCTGTGCTCGGGCTGCTACCCGCCTTCTGGACGAGAGCTGCTTGCCCATCCCAGGCCCACTGAGCACTGTGGGAGAGCCTCAGAGAGGGAAGATAGGAGGCTTGGGGGAATTTCTTGACATATCTCCTGGGAGGGAGAGTCCCCCTCTGAGGCCAAGAGATCTTTTCTTTGGGACACCTGGGGGCAGCTCTGGTCCTGAACTGTCCTGCCATCTCTCCAGAAGAAAACAGAGGCTCTGAGGTGGGCTGAAACCAGTACAGAATGCTTCAGTGAGGCCTCCCTGGAAGTCAGGGTGAAAATCCCCCTGGGAAGGCAAAATGAGCTAGTTTCATATAATAGGGACTCAATAAATATTTGTTGAATGAATGAAAGAATGAATTGTCTGTGAGCCCAACCCAAGGGAGAGTTTATAGATGCATTGACTGTGGGGACTAAAGAAACACCAGAGGTCACTGAGAGTTGTCAGGGTGTAGCCAGGGGCCTGAACATGACTGCAGAGAGCTAGAATGCAAGCCACCCTACCACCTGGCAGGGTGCATGCCCTACCACCTGCTGAAGGAAGGATGATGTGTGCATGGACACTTCCTCGAGAAGCCCTTCGCCAGACTCCCCCACTGGCTTAGCCGCTGGGTTCCTATGGTTCCCTTTGCTTCACCATGGTAACAATACACTGATCACAATGGATGGTAATTATGCATTCAATTATCAGTGTTTCTCCAAAGACTTGGAACTTCATAAGAAGGGCGGGGCAGTGTCTGTTTTGTTCATTTTGGTATCCCTAACACCTAGCCCCATGCTTGCACTTAGTAGGAGGTCAGAGTAGATTTATGGAATAAAGGAAGGACTGTCTGATGGAGCCTTTAAGCAAAGCAGAGCCAGAGGGCAAGGCTTCATCCATGCATCTCCAGCATTGTCCAGTGGCATGGGGAGCTTGACCTGTTCTAAATTTTGGGCAGGCAATTCCTAGAAAGCAGATGAGGCATCAGGTTCTCCCTATAGCCGGGGTGACAGTGGCTATCAAGATCACACAACTAGGGGCGCCTGGGTGGCTCAGTTGGTTAAGCGACTGCCTTCGGCTCAGGTCATGATCCTGGAGTCCCGGGATCGAGTCCCGCATTGGGCTGCCTGCTCGGCAGGGAGTCTGCTTCTCCCTCTGACCCTCCTCCCTCTCATGCTCTCTGTCTCTCATTCTCTCTGTCTCAAATAAATAAATAAAATCTTTAAAAAAAAAAAAAAGATCACACAACTAAATCCCCTTCCTGGGATACCATGCCGGCAGGGCAACTTCTGGTTGTAATTTGGTTCTTTCAGAACAGAGACTGCATCGCCCAACAGACTGGTGCATCTGGGGCTGCCTGCAGGTACACATGTTGTTCTTTTAAATGACCCATGGACATTCTGGTCTATCAGTTGGTCTGGTGTGAGTTTTGTTAATGTGAGTCAGCCTCCCCTGAGTCTGATTGACTTTCCATTGTAACATTTGGCTTTCACACAGGTGATCTGTTAATTCTCATAACAATCATGTCATGCAGGCATGTTGCTCTCATTTTTCAGATGAGGAATCTGAGGTTGACTCAAGTGAAATAACTTTTCATTAGGTCACAAAGATCTGGAAGGAAGAGAAGAAATCAAACCCGGATATTATAGTTTCAAATTTTATGCTTAGTCCACTGTATCACTTTTATGTTTGAACCTGCAAAGCTAGGTATGAGACCTTATACAAGACCCACCTTTAGACACTTTCAGTTCCCTTTTAGGTATATCTCTAAAGATGGCTGGGGCCTCCAGAATAGGTTCTGGGGCTGAGAACTTGCTGGCTTTCTTCTCCAACCCTTCTCCTGCAGTTTTGGCAAAATTCGGGATAGGTAGATCTTGTAAAATTAGGGCAGGAAGGATAGATGAACCGAGAGTTTTCTACAAAGTCACCAAGAAAGCTGGACAGAGGTCTCAGAATCTGGGGATTGGTCATGGGTGGGAGACCCAGGAAGGAGGAAGCCCGACCAGAGGTCAGATGAGCAGAGGAGAGGATGGGGAGAAGCCCTGATGGCTCAAAAGGGCATGTTAGGGCTCTCTTGGGTGGAGTTAAACTGTGGGACAGAGTTAGGGCTGGTGGGGAGAAAACAAAGACATGGAGAAACAGGCAGATGGCAGCAGCAGAAGTACAGAGAAAAATAGACTCAGAAACAGAGAGAGGAGCAAAAAAGCACCTACTGTTTTGCTCCCAAAGCAGCTCAGTCTTGAGGTTTGTTAAATTGTATCTTTCATAGTGAAAGCAGGTGAGCATCCACCCTATACCTCTCTCTGGAGCAGAATAGAATGTCCTTTGCTAGCAAGCTAATTTACCCCCACATCCAGGATTGAAAACCGTGTTCGTTCATTCATTCATTCCTTGTCATTCCTTCATTTTAAACCCCTTATCCTGTTCTGGGAATACTGAGATAACTAAGACACAGTCTCTTCCCTGAAAAGGCCTCACTCTGGTCGGGAAGACAGGGAGACGAGGAGAACACTGTCATCTAGAACATGGAGTGTTGTAGGAGAGCAGAGCAGAGGCACCAGGCTCAGCCCTTGAGGGGAGGGGGAAAAGAGGTCAGGGCAGACTTCCCCTGGTTGGGGAGGTGGGGGGCCACACAGGGCCTGACCAGGCTGGAGCCTGGAGACCTGAGCTCTAAACCCCAGGGTGGCTACTTCCATGAGGAGGTAGGGTGGGGGCTGCCTCTGGAAACATTATTTTTAGAAGGGGTTTCCAGCTTGTCCCCAAGCCCACTGACTTCTGAGCCCATTCAAGGTTCTCTGCTGTGTTTCCCTCTGACCCAGAACTTGGTCATCCCCCTCCAACCCTATTGTTCAACTCCTCTCAACACATACACACACACACACACACGTACACATGCACACGCACGCACGCACACACTCACTCACTCATACCAAACAGGTTTTGGAGATTTACTGAGTTATGCAGATAAAGCCAAAGTATTCACAAATTACCCTCCTGACACACCTCACTTTAGAGCTGGTTCAGTTAAGTTTTCAGATGAGAACACTGAGGCTAAACCCCCAAGAAGGAGGCTAATGCCGCCGCCTCTGTCCATCCTTGGGCCCCCGGCCTTATCTGCACCTGCAGGCCTCTTGCACGCGTGTTCTGTGTGGGACCTGTGCCAAAGGTGTGGGCAGGATCATGTTTTGGGCAGCGACTTAAGCAAACACCTCAAGGCTGGGGACAGAAAAATCTTTACCACCCTGCCCTGCAGTGGCAAGGTCTGCCTTGGCCCCACGGCGGCCGGTTTCATGAGTGCCTGGGAACTGGGCGGGCTGGGGAGAAACCCAAGGAACAGCTAATTCTCACCTCTCTCCGCAGGGAAGCCAGGGGCTCAGTCCCTCAGCTGTGAGCATCTTCGGCTGGTTAGGAGATGGGAGGCGGGGTGAGTAGGGTGATGTCCGCCTGTGTCTGGTCTTTCAGCTCAGGGAACCTGAGCTCCTGTCATGTGCTCTGTACTGTGCTCGGTGCTGGGAACACAAGACCCACGTGAGCCAGTCCTTGGGAGGTCGAGAGTCGGGAGGGAGCAGGTAGAGGGCTTCTCAGAGTACCTCTAATGACAGCTGAGGGACAGTATGTTGGAAGGAACCTAGCTGGGGGCTCTGAAATGTGGAAGGTATGGGCTCTCTGGAGAGAGTCAGATTGGAGTTGGCCAAGACCCCCAAGCATCCAAGGTCAGAGGAAGGGGAGTGTCACAGACCCACAGAGCGTGGAGAAGAGGATTCATCGAGTCATCTCTCTCTGTGTCACAGATGAGAGGCTTGAGGCCCCAGAGATGGCAGGGACCTGCCCAAGGTCACCCAGAGAGGCAGTGCCGAGCTGAGGTCGGTACTCGCCCCAGGACCCCAGCCTGGCCCTGAAGCACAAACCAGGGTCTCTGCCTACGGAGTGAGCAGGGGATTACTTAGGGAGCCCCCTCCCAGTCTCCGTTCTCAGGGTCACTCGGGTGTTACCCAGAGACATGCCACTCCTCTGAGGTGGGCACGTGCACAGGGACTGCCCTGCCTGCTGAGCGCCAGCTGATTTTGTTAAGGTTGGGGTTTGGGAGAAGCAGATGTTAAGGGAGGGGTTTTGGGGGAAGCAGGTCTGCGTGTTGGGGCTTGAGAGCCCGGGGATGTGGTTGCTGGGTGGGCCAGTCCTGCAGCTTCCAGACAGAGGAAAAGATTCTGCTCAGAACCAGAAACCGGCGGGTCGGGCGAGGGTGTTGGAGGCAGTTCCTGCCACCCTGGTCATGCCGAGACTGAGGCTGAAGGTGGAGAGGGGGTGAGTTCCAGGCTATTAATGTTGACTGATGGCCTCCTGGCTCTCATTGTGCTTTGGGGCCGTAAGCCAGGCACATATTAACCTGAGTGTAGGGGCTGCCTCTAAGGGTGGGGTGTAGAGGCCTGAGACCCCCAATTCAGGGGGAACTGAGGTAGCTGGAGAAGCAGGAGATTGCTAAGTGTGCGTTCTAGGGCCTCACCCTATCTCCAGGGTCTAGCTTGGGCAGCAAGAGAATTGGGTCCGAAAGTGTTGTTTTGTGACCTTGGGAAAGTCATAAGAAAATGAGGCCTTCCCACGTCCCCTTTCCTAGTTCACGTTCTCCAGGAAAGAGTAAGAACGGAAGGTACCCGCTACCCAGCCCAGTGCATCCCACTCTTCTTCCCAGGTTACCCGCAGCACACAGGCCTCTCCTCTCAGAACCCTACTGCTGGCAGAAGTGGGGGTGTTTTAGGTCTTGCTGGGTGTAGTCTCGCTCACAGTTCGTTGTCAGGGACTGTGTCTCGTGCCCTTCGGAGGCATCGAGATAGAGACTCTGGGTTTGCTAGTCATGTGACCTCGGGCCCAGTATGGACCTCTCTGAGGCTCGGTTTGTTCATCTGTAAAAAGGGGTCGCCTGGCAAAAATGAAGTGCTTTCTTTCGTCAGGCAGGGTCCTTTCCTTTGGGCGCACACCCCCCGCCCCCAGATGACCGCACAGCCATTGTTTCTCTCCGTCAGCTCAGACACCCCCGGCTTCAGCCCCACCCTGGCCAGCGGACACCCTTCTTCCCCTGCACGGTGGATGCCCCTTGAGCCCCTTCCCTCGTCCAAGGGAACCAGGGAACCGGGGATGTTGGGCTTCACTCACAGGTCTTGCCCTCAGCCTCTCAGGAGGCAGCCAGTTGGCAGCATGGATTCAGGAAGGTTCTTCTCCCAAGCTGCTTAGTAAAGCAAAACGGTCACAGCGTCTCCTGCTCCCAGGCCTTGGAGCCCCGGTCCCCTCAGCCCCCTTTTGCCTCTGGGTGGGCCCGAGGGAGAGGGCAGGAATGTGAGTGCGAGCATCTGCGGTGTGGGGGCTGAACAAGAGAGGGAGCGGGACTCGGGGCATGCTCCTTCCTCACCCGCATTCTCGCCTGGTCCTGAGGCAGCCGGCCACCTGGTGGGTTGGGGTGAGCCCACTCGCCCTCTAGGTCCTGGAACCCTCCTGCCTGAGGAATAAACTAGCCTCTTTAGGGTCAGACTCAGTAGGTGTAGGCAGCCTTTGCAAGAACAGAGCCTGGCAGGTGGAGCTGCCCTTGGTTCAAGGGAGGCTGGAGAGGAGTGTGTCTACCATGAGTTTTTTCCCAGGGGCTGTTTGGGGGGACAAGTCCAGGAATTTATCAGTGCCCCTTCCCCAAATTAACCTCCTATTGCTGGTTTTTTGTTGTTTCCTCACCTTCCAAGGTCAGGGGACTTAGCACCCTGATTCCTCCCTCCCCTTCCTTCCAGCAAACTGTTCTTCCCGTGCTACTCATAAAGGGCTCAGGCAGAGGTGGGAGCATGGTCAGGGATAGGTTTTCAGCCCTAGAGAATGGGCTCGTCCACTCTGGGTGCGGACTGGGACTGAGCCGGGGCTGCCCTTAGGCTGCTCTGCCCGACCAGCCTGAGCCCTGTTGTCCCTCTGGGAGTCAGGGGCATGTGGAATGTGCCTGGAATTCCCTGAGCACGGGGTCCCAGGGTGAGGGTGCAGGAGGGGGTTAGGGGATGGCCCGCTGGGGCTTCAGCTGGGGCCACTTTTCTGGGTTTTCCAGCATGGCAGGCAGAGGTGGGGATGACAGGGGCTGGCTGGGTGGCTCTGGGGTCCAAGGCTCAAGAAGTGCATTTCTTATCCCCCTCCCCTCCAGAGTGCAGGGAACAGGCCACAGCATGAGTAGGTTCTGGGGAGTCCTGGGGACGCCTCCGTTGGCTGGGGCTAGTTCCTGTCAGCCCTCCAGGGCTGGGCTCCAGCCTGGGCTACTCACAGAGCGGCATTGTTCCCTGGGAGCCTCTTGAGCATTTAGCTTGTCTCGTCCTGCTGGTACATTCGTTGGCTGTGATTCCCAGTGAAGACATCTTCAGGGGGCAGGCAGGGCACCAGGCTTGTGGGCAGGACCCAGACTGCTCCACTGAGCAGGGAGCTCAGAAGCAGCAGGGGCTCATCGGCCTGTGGTGTGACCATCAGGGCCCCTGGCCAAGGGCTGCGGCAAGTTTGCCTGGGAGGTTCTGATGCTGCTGCTGGCCCCGGCCAGGAGGCTCAGAGCAGACGCGGGTTTGGCTCTGGCTCCCCGGGAACGAGCTGTGTGCTTATGGGCAAGTTACTGAACTTTTCTGAGCTCTCGGTTTCCTCATGCACAAAATGTGGACAATAACAGCACCTACCTCAGAGTGACACAGGACAGGTTAAACAAGGAAATGCATGGAAAGCACCGGCACTTTCCAGAGTCCCCAGCCCCCCAACACTGTCCTTTCTCTTCTGCCCTCTCCCCAGCCAGCTTGAAATGTTCTCTCTTCCCTTCTCAGTTGTCCAAGTCCTTCAGCTCAAGCCACACCTCCTCCATGAAGCCTGCCCTGTTTGCTCCGATTGTACCCACACTTCTGCAGGGCTCTCAGGCTGTAACCGAAGCTAGGCACTCGACCATGTGCTGTTAGGGATTTGGCTCCAGTGGTTTGCAAAACGCTCCCCTCCTACAGCATAGGAGTTGGGTGTTTTGCTTCTGTGGTGTCCTTCTTGGACCAAAATGTACTCTGCATACTAACACAGTGCTTACCTTTGACTGAACGCCCCCATCCTGGGTCCTGCCCCACGGCAATTAGGAGAACCATCACTTATTGCGGTTTCAGCCATGTGCTGTGGAGGTCCAAGCGTTCCACAGAGGGCTTCAGTTGCAGCCACACCCCAGCAGCTGGTGAGCTCTTATTATTGTGACTTACCCACAATTTGCCCACATGTGCCCTCTCCCTCTGACTCAGAGCCTGAGCCCCCTCCTTGGCTGCAAGTCTCCCATGGCTGGGCTTGGGAGGCTCCGGGGGTCTCTGGGTAGGTTTTTCTGCTCCAAACTCATTCTTATTTTCTATTGTCCATTGTCCACCAGCCATGGAGAGAAGGCCCCTCTTTGAGAATTCTGCGTGGCTGCCTCCCGGGGCTCCAATCCTCGAGGGCCCAGCGTCTCAGTGCACGCTGTAACGGGCACCCTCGTCATGTGTCACACAGAAATGTGGGTGGTGGCTTCTCCCCAGTCTGTGTCACACTGTGTTGGCCCAGCCCCGGGGGCGCAGTGGTAGACTGCTAGCTACCTATCATCAGGGACAGTAAGACCATGAGGCACATGGAGGCAAGCTGCAGTCCATTTCCCAGCTCTCCTTACAATGAGGTGTGGCCATGTGACCAAGCCCTCACCGGTGGAATGTAGAATGAGGTGAACCACTCCCAGGTCTGGCCTTAAAGGGTTGGGCATGCCTCGGCCATACTCTTCTCTACTCTCGCCACGCAGGTGACCCAGCTTCCATCGTGCATGTTGGCAATGGCCTGGCAAATGGGAAAGCAACAGGTGGAAAGGACCCGAGCCCGCGAATGACCTCAGAAAGCTGAGGGCTCCACCAGGCTGGACGATTCACCTTGAGACTGTTGTATGAGAGAAAAAGTCCTATATTCTGCAATCCACGGCATTAGGGTTCTCTGCAGTATGTTGGGGTTTAGTCTTTAACACACACATGGGCCTGAGTGTGATGAGAACGCAGCCCCTTGCAGCTTCTGCTTCTACTTCTGCAGCCGGCACTCCGAGGGCTGGACCGATTCCCAGGATGGGGCCTGGCAGAGGGGCGGTAGAGACCCACTTCCTGGGTTCTCCTTCTCTGTTCCAAAGACTTGACCACAGGGATTCTTCCTCTCCTGTAAAGAGAGGTCTGGAGGGCCTCTGATTCACCAGCTCATCAGACACACCCAGACTCTGGATCCCAGTTTTGGGTCAGCTGGTACACAGCCCAGCCCTGTGTACCTCTAACAGCAGAATTTTCTTGATGGGTGCCCCCAGTGAAGGTGAGCCTCCCCGGGTGAGGGCTCAGCCCTCCTCCTTGAGAAGACAGGGGAAGGGGTAGGGATTTTTAGGGTCAGGAAAGCACCCTGTGGGGTGATAACTTCTAGGCTGTCCTTAAGAGTCTCCCTGGGAATAGCAAGCAGGTGATGTGAAAAGTTGTACTACTAATGGAGGTTAAGAAAAAATAATGCTTTAATGACTCCTTGCATTTGCAGAACACTTAAAATGTCTAGGGTGCTTTCCCGTGGGTTATCTAATTGCTGCCACGTCCTGTGATGTGGGCGGGGCTACTCATTCCCATCTTACATTTGTGAGACTGGGGATCAGTTTCCCAACCACTGCTGGGAAATGCCCAGGCTCGCAGCAGACCTCAAGGTTCCTGATTTCTAGCCTTGTGCTCTCCCTTCACTACCTGGCCAGGCTGAACAACCATGTGTTTTGACTTACGCTCAAGAAGTGTCGGGCACCGAAAGTGACATTGAAAAGAGGTACTGTGTAGACTTCGCTGAGTCACTTAACCAGCCCAGGCCTTAATTTCTTCTGCAAATGGGAAGGACATCCCTGTCATTCCTGGAGCAAGCAGAGGGTTTGTTGTTCTTCCCACGCACCCTGGCCCCATCCAATTCCTGCCTTTACTCCAAGACTGCAAGGTAAATTGGTCTGTGGGCCTAGTCTTGTCTGGGGAAGAAGAGGCATCGTGGGGCTGCTGCCCCCAGATGGGCCCACCTGGGGCAGGCCACGCTAGGCTGCCCCTGGGAAGTGTCATTTGAGAGAAGTCCTCAGCTTGGGGAGACTTGGGGGTGGGGGATGGGGACTTGCTCTTTCACCTTGAGCGGCCCAGCCATACCTGGTGCTTGGGTGGAGTGCAGGATAAAGGGCCAGTGGGGAAGAAAGGTTGGTTTAACCTCAGCGCCCCTGATTTTGCTGCCCCACCAATTATACAAACACAGCCCTGTGCACCCGACATGAGAACACCCACATGCTGAGAGCCATAGACCCTATGCCCCACAACCCTTTGGCTTCTATAGAAAAGCAGCACGCGGGATTTAAGTTAGACACAAAGGAGAACTTTCTGGGGTGAGAACATTAGATCAGAGACTGAACAGTGTGAAATCTTCTGAAAGAAGTATGGTAGTCTTTATAAATGTGAAAGAAATGCTTATCCCTCTCCCTTACCCCTTATCATGGGGATAAGGGTGGGAGTGGGGGAGACCCTTAAACTGGACTTGCCCAGAGGCAGCTGCATAAATAAGGCGTGCAGTCCCTATTAGTGAACCTCTTCAAGCCTAGGTGGAAAGAAAAGCAATAAAAGAACAAAGTAAGGGATGCAGAGGTTCTATACCCCTTACTTATTTCTGTGCCTGGGGGTGGGAGAGAAAGAGGGATTCCGGGCTTGGAATTCAGCAGCAAGGGGCTACTTGCCCACTGGCCCAAAAGTTATCCAGGAAGCAGGATTGTTTGGTCCTTAGAACAGGGAGATGGTAAGGAGTGTGTGGGATGCAGCATTTCCCGGTGTCTAGTGGGCTAGTGACATCTGGAATGGCCGTCAGGGCACGGGGTCTGCCCAGGTGCAGGCGACCGCGCAGGAGGGGAACCTGGTGACGAGCGCTAAGAAGGGGGACTTGCCACTCTGCTCAGCCAGAATCCACCAAGTGGAATGAACCGAGGCCCTGGGAGAAGAGTGGAGAAGGTCCTAAGGAAGTAGGATGATTCCCTGATGACTGGGTTCTCTTTATACCCACGTTCTATTATGAAAATTGTAAACATACAGGTCAGTGAGCACCACAGACCCACCACCTAGATTCCACCATTAGCGTTTCCTGAAACGTGCTTTATCCCCTGTCTGTCCAGCTCTCCAACCCTCTATCCATCCATCAACCCCTCGTATTTTTGGATGTATTTTATTTATTTATTTAAAGATTTTATTTATTTATTTGAGAGTAAGAGAGTGAGTGGGGAGAGGGAGAGGGAGAAACAGGCTCCCCGCAGGACCCTGGGATCATGACCGGAGCTGAAGGCAGACACTTAACCGATTGAGCCACCCAGGCGCCCCTGGGGATGCATTTTAAAGTAAGGTGCGGACATGAATACCCATGTAGCCCGGTACTCCAGGATCGTAGCGTTAACAAGAGTTCGATATTCGTCAGTAAAGTCTTTTAAGTTTTACATGTGACGATGCATGGCTCTCAAGTGTGGCATGTATGAATTCTGACAAACGCCTACACCCGTGCAGTTCAAACCCCTATCAAGATACAGAATTTGGGGGCGCCTGGGTGGCTCAGTTGGTTAAGCGACTGCCTTCGGCTCAGGTCATGATCCTGGAGCCCGGGATCGAGTCCCGCATCGGGCTCCCTGCTTGGCGGGGAGTCTGCTTCTCCCTCTGACCCTCCTCCCTCTCATGCTCTCTGTCTCTCATTCTCTCTCTCTCTCAAATAAATAAATAAAATCTTTAAAAAAAAAAAAAAGATACAGAATTTGGTGATGGCTCCAGAAAGTTCCCTTATGCCCCTTCCCCATAAACCTCACCCCACCCCCACCCAACAACTGCCCCGATATTTTTCTACCACGGATTCATTTTGCCTATTCTATAACTTCATTCGTATAATGGAAATCATACAGTAAGTATGCTTGGGAAGGTTTCTCTCCCTCAGCAAAATGACTCCACATTCTCTGGGAAAGAGTCTACTTTATATAAAGTCAGACCTTTTTTTTTTTTAAACCACCCAAAACCATGTCCCCAAATCTAATCTTCATTCAATGCAGGGAAGCTGTGTTTACAAGGGCATGGTCAACACCTCAGCACGCCCATTCTGTTTGTCCTTGACCAGCTAAACAGGGCTGAGGCCCCCCAGAGATCTGTGGGGTGTGTGAGGTTTCTCAGCACCCCCTTCTCCCTGCTGCGAACTGCCCTCCCCTGGCCCCTATTTCATATCTTCTTCCCACTGCGAGGCTGGGCGCACTGAGGGCTCTGCCTTCTTCATGCCGCCTCCCCATGCCCTCCCCCAACCCTCCCCCACCCCAGAAGGATCTGATAACGAGTCATTTACACGCCATAACTGATAGCCGGTTACACTGTAACTGGACCGCCTTCCACAGAGTCACCGCCTCCACTGGGTATTGACTTGTTTCCACTTTTATCTCCCAATGGGGCCCCTGATAGGCTCCCCAGCCCTGCGCCTCTCTGACTTCCACGGAGGCTCCCTAAGGACAGGGAGCCCTGACCGCATCCCCAGCTAACTCAGCAGTGCTCAGGGGGCGCTGTGTTCTTGAAAAAGCTATCCTAGGTTTTTAGTCATTATTAGGATCAACCCAGAGATCTAGCACCGAAGGCTTAAAACTTTGATGATAGAAAAGTAATGCTGTGCTGGCAGAAACAGGGAAGAAGGGTGGGTTGGTATGTGTCTGAAAGACCCAAAGGCAGCTGCCAGAAAACCCCAAATAACAAAAATGTGGGAAGTGAGTAGACCAGATGAACCGTTTCAAAAGTGTCATTGAAGAACTGTGTATTTCCTCAAAAGTACATGTGAATGAGCCATCCCACCATAGACTTCGTTCAGGTTTATTCATAATATGAGAGCACCCCACCCCCAAAACCCACCAAATCTCTGAGTCAAAGCAGGCTCGAGGATTGTATCAAGATTTCCTGAGGCTCAGAGTTCTCTGACGCGCCCCATCCTGCAGCACATCTTGGGTGGAGAGGCACAAACTTCGGCAAAGACATTTTAGGCATTGGTGGGAAATGGGAAATGGGTATGGAGAATCCAAGGGACCTAGACAATTACTCTAAGTTGATCCTGTTGGACCTGAAGGGAAATCCGAGTGCTCGGCGGGCTGGATGCCTTCCCACAACCCCCTGTCCCCAGAAACCCCAGCCCCTCTCTGAGCTCTTCAAGCAGTGGAACTGACAACACCATCTCAGTCTGTGATCCCCACGGAGGAAAATATGCACCAACAAACTTGAGTTGAGTTATGGGGACCTGACTCCTCCTAGCCTTTCCTTTCTAGGGCATTTATAGTAGGGGAAAAAAAAAAAGAAAAATAAAATCTGTAGGAAGAGGGTGAGACATGCCTAGCCCTAAAATAAAATTTCAAACAGCAGTGGAGAAGTCTTTTTGGACTGAGGACATTGTTGGTGCCCCTCAAATTGCAACCACTTCCTACAGTCCGCACTGTAAATGTGTGCATGTTTGATTGATTCATCTGAATTAGAGCTTGCAAGTTGCTTCCTCCTTCTCTGGCAAAGGACAAATAGAGGAAGCTCCTACTAATATTGAGGGTGTTAAAAGAAAGTGATATCTGTAGAAAACTCCTTTGAAAGGTCAAAAAGTTGAAATATATATATATTTTTTGTAAACGACCTTCAAAGAGTTTCAGGCATTTTGTCCTTCACTGGTCTAGCTCAGGTTCAGGCTGGGGAGTGAGGTGGTGGAGCAGAGACAGGGGCCAAGAGAAACACCCTGATTAGGAGCCTGGAACCCCTTCATGTTGCCAGTGAAACCACCTCTCAGCTTCACCCCAGCCTGGTCCCAGCCTAACGGAAAGTGGGAGATTTAGCTGGGGGGCACCAGAGCCCCAAAGATCTGCTTACTCCCTGGAATACATCAGCACAGGTTGATGGACATTCGCCCTGTGGCAGCCCGGGAAAGGCCTCACCCAATTAATGAGCACTCCAGCCACTGCCTGGGGCCTGGAGTCAGACCCACTTCTTCCCCAGGCCCTGGGGACTTTTGACAGCTCCCTGCATTTCCCCCTCCAATTTCATGCTCCACAAACACCCTGCTTCTTAAAGTTCCATCATATGCAGAAAGATCCTTGTGTATTATTTTTTTCTGCTTATGAAAGTAATTCTTGCTTATTGCAAAAGTTTCACACAAAATAGTAATGTGCAAATAAGAAAGCAAAAGCCTCCATAATCTAATTTTCCTGAGATAACCAGCCTTAGCAGCTGAGCATACACCCTTCCAGATCTTTCTCTAAGCAGGTGCAGTTTATTCATGCTCTGCTACATGTTTCTCCACACCTTTGCTTATGCTGTCTACGCTTGCTTCTGGGAATGCCCTTGCTTCTCTTTTGCTGGGCTCACATCTCTATATTCTTCTGAACTCAGCCCACTTTTTCCTTCTGTCATCCACCAGCTGGGACCAGGTGCCCCTCGCTGGGAGCCTCTGCACAGCCTTATCAAGGCACCTAGCACGATGAACAATCAATTCCTTGTTGATGTGTTTGTCTCTCCAATTAAGAGTATAGATTAGTGGTCAAGAGATGAGGGCCAGGGGCGCCTGGGTGGCTCAGTCGTCGGGCGTCTGCCTTCGGCTCAGGTCATGATCCCAGGGTCCTGGGATCAAGTCCCACATCGGGCTCCCTGCTGGGCACAAGCCTGCTTCTCCCTCTCCCACTCCCCCTGCTTGTGTTCCCTCTCTCGCCGTGTCTCTCTGTCAAATAAATAAATAAAATCTTAAAAAAAAAAAAAAAAGAGATGAGGGCCAGGGTGGACCCCAGCCCCTCTGGCTCTGCTGGGCTGTCCTATTCACTTTGGTATCCTCAGGGTCTAGCACGCTGCCTGACACGCGATCGGCACTCCATACGTGTTTGTTTAATGAGTGAGTGAATGAGTAAGTTCTGGGTCACACAGCTGTCCCCCACCGTGGGACTTTTATATGAAGGTGGAGGGCTACCGAGGGACGCAACCACCCAAGAATGGAAGATCTCCATGTTGCTTGGTCTCAAGAGCTGCCACTAGCTTCCAGGAGTTGTGTAATCTTGGGAACAGTCCCCTCAGGGTGTTGTGAGGGTAAGAGTTTATGAAGTAAGGTTTCCTCCCATCCCCCACCACGACCAACCGCTCTCCTACTCCCACCCAGGAGGCAAAGGGCCCTTTTCGCTTAAGCCCAGATACACACAAAGAGCTCAGGTCTCTAATAGAGCTTGTCATAATTGGCTTCCCAGGGGCAGAGCTCCAGATCTGCCGGCTGTGTGAATTTAGGCAAGTGCCCCAACCCTGCTGAGCCCCCTTCCACAAGAATAAAATTAAAATGCTCCTAAGAACACCTGCCTCACAGGTTAGAGAAGACTAAATGAAAGATGATTGCTGAGCACTTGGTAAACTCCCTAGCCCCTTATCCTGTCCCTCCCAGTGGGGTTCAGAGTGAGAGCAGGGTGCCAGGAAATCTGGACTCTAGCTCTGCCTCTCCCTCCCAAGGTGACTTTGGGCAGGTCACTTCCTGTTTCCCCATCTGTAAAGTGGAGGTGGGAGGGGGATGTGGTCTCTAAGTCTCCTTCCAGCTCTAACATTGAACATGCTCTGGAAAGTAAAAACTATTGCAAAACGTCCCAGTTCCTCGTACTATCATTTGGCTGTGAGCAGAATGGTCTCTGCTAGTGGCCGGCACTGCCGGGAGGGGGGGTCTCTCTTTCACTAAAGCCACCGAATAGGAGCAGTGAACGCTGGCAGGCCCCCAACTAGAAGGACCCCCCACTCCGGTCCTGAATTTCTGTGCTGGGTCACTGTGACCTCACCTGATGCTGCAGAATCCTCTGCCAGCTTCCGAGTCCCCAGAGAGGGACGGGCTTGGGGACGGTTTGTGTGATGTGTCTTTCATGACATTTGAATTCTTTGGAACCTGATCATTTGAGGTTGGGATTAAACAGGCAAATCCCAGAGTCTGCTCTTGGGGAGGGTGGAGTCTCTGCGGGGAGAGAAGGCCGACAGGTAACCTGGTCTGGGGAGTGATGGAAGAACTCAGCGCGGGCTGGAGTCCGCAGGCTTGGGAGTTGCTTAGGATTTGGGTTTACAGAGGGGGGTGTCTGAAGGCCAGGGACAAGGCCAGGCCAGCTGAGGCTGAGTGGCCAGTGTCTAGGCAACAGAACACGCATCTATTTGATCGATGAAGCACTCCCTTTCCAGAGAGTGCCAGACACCTCCCAGAAGGAGCATTGGCGAGGACATCTTTATTTGGAAATCACCTCCTTGGGCACCAGAGAAGCTGAATAGACGTCTCCTTTCGTTGGTTCCCTGGGCAGGCCTACGGTAGGAACACGGAGAACATTCAAAGTGAGTGCTACACACTAGGCTCCTCCCGACGGTTTATCTCATGATTTGATCCTCAAGGGCACTCTGGGCCCTATTTATAGATGAAGAAACCAGGGCTCAGAAATGCCAGGACCCTGCCCCAGGTCCCACTGCTTGTTGGCGGCAGAGCCAGGATCCTGGGCCAGGCCTCTGTCCTGAGCACCATGCCACCCGGGACTCCCTGGGGCTCCCCGATGTGTGTGGCTGGGGGGCAGCAAGTTCGCACAGAGCCTGGCTGAATGGGGGGGTCGGAGTGCAGGACTGTGAAGGGGTCCCCGGACCGGATGGAGTGAAGGGGCAATGGGGGAGTGTTTTCTGCTCGTCTTTAGGCTGGGGGAAGCTCAAGAGCCTTGAGCTGGGCTGTTGGAATGACTCCTGAAAGACAAAGGCAGAGACCAGAGGGACAACTGGACAGCCTTACAGGTCACTGCGGGACCTCTCCCCCGGGTGGAGGGGGCCCATTGCCCTGCCCTTGCCCCCTCGTCCAGCAGTCAGATGTCCCCGTCAACGGGGCAGCCCATCTGCACCTGTTTGTTGCCCTGGGCTTGTCTGCCTCTCTCTCTCTGGCTTCTTGCTACCCTGGGCCCTGAGTTGGGACATGGTGGGAGAGGGTTTCACTTTCCCCCGGTGGCTAGATTCCAGATCCCGGTTGGTGTCCTGCCCCACCTCTCCGTCTGCCTCCCGCCTGGCATGGGCAGCAAGACCAACTCTCTGCTTCCTTTCGGGAGCCGTGCACCTCTCATCCCGCTCTCTGGTCTCCTAGGAGAGGTGGTCTGGGGGCAGTGTTCTGGACCAGCAGCACCTGGCGGGCTGGTTAAGGTCAAGCTGGTTGGGTCTTACCCCAGAACCTTGGGATCGGAATTTTTGAGGATGGGGCTCGGGCATCTGCATTCTGACAGGCTCCCTAGAAGAGTTCTGAGGAACTGAAAGTCAGGAGCCAAGAGCCCCGGCATGAGATGGCATGAGATCATCACACCGTACCCTGCTGGAGGGACTAATTTCCCAGGATGCCAGGAAGGAGTCTGGGTTGGTGGCAATGATATAAGACCGGTTGAATGAGCAGAGTTTCAGAAACCCAGGCAGGAAGGCAATCCCCTGGCTGGAGGCCCTTGAAGTGGAAAATTGCTCTCACCTCCCGGTCACCACCTCCACCCCACCCCCACCGCAGGCTTCTTCACAGGAGAGCTCTCTTGGGCAAAGCCAGCCAGGAATGCTTAGGTTCGGGTCCAAAGAGGAAATGTGAGGAAGGCCTTGGAGATGGGCCAAGAGGAGAGCCAAGGAAGTGATGAAAGATATTTTTAGGATTACTTATTCCAGCAAAGGCTGAGGGGGCGCCTTATCGCCATCCAAGAACTTGGAGAGGCTTATTTATTAGGCTCTTGACCTAACAATCAGAGATTAAACAAGAAAGGACCGAGGTGAGACGCAGGAAGGGACCTGTGAGGTGCTGACACAGATCCAGGACGAAGGCTGTGGGAGCTTCTATCCTGGTGTTTTTTGAGGACCGTTCATTCAGCTGTTCTCCTCAGATATGGTTTAATGTCTGCTCTGTGCCCGCCACTTGCTCAGTACAAGGAAGAGAACGATCAACAAGGGCATGATTCCTGCCCTCCCGAGCTGAAGTTCAGGTGGAGAGTCCCTCCCGCCTGGAAAGCCTTTGTCCTTGTGTCCGCCCAGGGCAGAAACCCGGGGTGGCAGTGGCTCGCAGAGGTGTGGTTTTCGCCCAGAGAGACTGGCACAGTTTGGATCCCCAAAGCGGGAGGGGGGAGGAGGAGGGAGGCTGGGCGGGGATCCTGGTGGGCATGGGAGGTGGTGCTCGGAAGGCCGAAATGCCCTTCTGCGCCGTCACTCTCCTCCCTGGGGAGATACCCGTCCCTCCCAACACTGCCTTCATGATCCTGTGGGGAAACATCTAGAGAGCTGGACTGGCTGCCAGCTTTCAAGCATGGGGCCACATTTCCACAGGAGCCTCCTTCCCTACGACTACGAGGCCTGTGGGCAAGCAGCCCAGGCTGCCTGGCCTCTGACTGTCCCCTTGGGGATACTCCTGCCTCAGAACCAGTGCCCCCAGCCAGGCCTAGGATCTTCCCGGAGGTCCCCCGCCCCATGGCTGCCAGAGTGACCAGAGCACTGATCCCCACTGCTGGATACCTGGGCCACCCGGGCACCCCTGTTGGGTGCGGGCATCCTCAGCTCCGTTCAGGTTTCCCTGGGGAGCATAGAGTGATCAGGGAACCACTTCTGCCTTGCCGTCTGTCTGCCCGTCAGCCTCCCCCCTATTTAGTTTCTGAGGGTTTCTACAGCCCAGCACTGCCGAGGGGTTAAGAGGGACACAGGAGAACCATCTGTCGCTGCCTCCTGGGGTGGCCTGGACTTGGACGCATGAAGTAATGAGAGAATGATTCAAGTCCCAAACCACAAGGAAATGGGACTAGAAACTGGGGCACCCTAGGTCCGTCCAATTCCCCTTCTTGAGTCATCGGTAACCTGTGGTAAGTTCCGGAAACTCTCTGGGTTCTCCTTCTGTAGAATGGGGGGATGATGTGTGTGCTTCCCCAAACCGAGGCGAGGCTGAGTACAGGGACAGACTGGAACAGTGGCTTGTCCTCCTGGAGCACTTCTTAGGTGCCGGCAGCCCTGCTAAATCTTTTAATCGTCTCATTTAAGCTTCTTGGTGGCCCTGGGAGACAGCACTGCGATTACTTCTGTTTTACGGGAGCAGAAGCTGAGGCAGAGAGGAATGAGTAACTTGGGGCCCGAGTGGTTGGATTCAGCCCCCATCTGCCCAGGCTTTATTGCTTCCGGTATCCAGGAGAGTGAAGGGGCAGGAAGAAATGGGCCAACTGCTTTCAGGCCCGAGGGTTGCCTCCTGGGGTTCCCGGTCCTGGAGGCTGCAGACTCGGCCTTCAGATCTGGAAGCAGGACCCCCATGTCTCCACCCAGCTCCTGTGACGGGTGGCAGCTGGGTGCCTGCTGGAACCTCCACGCCCTGCCTGAAGAACCCTGTTTCCTCTCCTGAGGTGGCCCCCTTGCCCCGAGCCAGGGTCCTTCACATCTCCCTACGTAATGGCTCATGCATTAACTTCTTGGCCATTTCCAGAGCATGCTCTCCATCTTCCCAATGTTATTCTTCCCTTCTGCCAGAAGAGGAGACTGAAGCTCATGGTGTGTGTGTGTGAGGGGATGGGGGGGGATCAGAGACTTGCCCAACATCCTGTGGTTGGTAGACAGACTCTCAGCCCAGTAATATTCACTAGACGGGAGTCTCCAGAGAGGGCTGTGGGAGAGTCTTGGTACTTCCCCTCCCCAGGTCCCTTCGTGACTCAACATTACTTTGGTCAGAATTCTGAGGACTCAAGGCCCAGGCATGGCCCACACCTCTGAATTCACTCAACCATTCATTTATTCAACCATATTTATCTGCCGCGCTCTGGGAGTTGTGCCATATGTGGGTGCCGTGGGGAACTGCCCCGGGTTGCTCAGAGGCTGGGGTGTGAGAGGGACAGGGAAGCCGACTCCGAGCAGGCAGTTATATTACCAGGTTCGACTACTGAGGAGGGACCCCTAAATTTGAGAAGCAAAGATGGCTTCCTGGAGGAGGTGATGAGGCAAAGTCTAAGCTGAGACCAGAGGGATGAGGAAAACTAGCCTCGGAAAATTAGGCTGGTAAGTGGAAGGGAGAAATGTTCCAGGCATGGGTAGCAGTATTTGGGAAGGCCTGATTGCAGGGGAGCCCTTGGTGTCCCTGCTGCTGTGTCCTCAGCTCCACCTGAAGCTCCCTCCCCCCAGATCCTTCCATCTCGCAACCTCCTGTGCCCCCCACCCCACCCACCCCTGGGTGCCCAGCCCCCACTTCCTCCCTGCTGGGCAAGCGGGGTGTGGGCACCATTGCATCCGCGGCCCGCTGCCTTGGCATAGAGCTGTCTGGTGTGAATGTGGATTATTTCCCTCCCG
The DNA here is from genome assembly GCF_054177405.1 of Leptonychotes weddellii. Taxonomy (NCBI): domain Eukaryota; kingdom Metazoa; phylum Chordata; class Mammalia; order Carnivora; family Phocidae; genus Leptonychotes; species Leptonychotes weddellii. The sequence continues at coordinate 116,560,613 of NC_138374.1, forward strand.
GCGGTAACTGGAGAAGAAGCAGCAGGTGAGGCGGCAGGTACGGTAGCCAGGAACATCCTGGCGCTGGCTCTGTCCTAGAGACCCGCGGAAAGCCTTTGTCCCCAGGGCCTGTAATGGGTTTCAGGAGAGAACTTTAATATTTGCAGCAAACAGAGGCACAAAAGACGTGGAGGGCTATTGTGGGCTCTCCAAAGAGGAGCTAATCCTCAGGCAAGCCACCTCCGCCAGAAGGGGTTCAAGTGCAGGGCGGGCCGCTGGGGGGTGTTGTCATTTATGAGCAACTGTAGGAGATAATAGCATTGAGGGCGCAGAGCTCCACACAGGTGGAGGGAGGTGGTGAGAGGCACAGAAGCACTCCCCACCGAGGGCGGGGAGGGGGAAGGGGGGTAGCACCTGTCCTGAAAGCTCAGGACACAGGCGACACTCCCCCACCCCCACCCATCCCGCTGCGGGCCCCAGCTCCCCGCTCCTCCGGCTCCGTGCCCTGAATCTGCAGCTCCCTCTAGGCGGCCAGGACTGCCTTGTGGGCTGGCCTTTGCCTGGGGGGTCAGTTGAGTCTGGGGGTGGGGTGTCCATCAGGGCTCTTGGCCTCTCTTTCTTCCCTTTCCTTCTCTCTAGCTCTCTCTCTGGGCCTCTTTTCGGTCCACTGCACATAGACAAGTCATTTCTTGGCTCCAGGGGGCCAAGGAAAGAAAAAAAAAAACAACAACACTGCTGTATTTGCATATTATTAGCATAAAGAGACTCTATTAGCATGAGTCTGTTTTCAGCTCCTCCCTCCTCCAAACCTGCCCCATCAGGTCTAAGTATGGAACATCAATGTCCTATCCAGTCACTAGGACAAAGGGAAATCTTGGGGGGCGGGCCGGGGTTGGGAAAGGGGCTTTGCCCTGTGGCGGGTGTGGAGGAAAATAGCCCAAGTAAGAAATCTGCAATCCTGGGAGTGAGAGGTTGAAAAATTCAACTCTGCAAGCTCTGCGTTATTAGGACAGCGGGTTCTGCCAGAATCCCCTCACCCCTAAACAACCTTAGGGGTACAAAAAGCTAGGGCTGGAAATAATGAGGAGGAAATGTGACCGTGTACTGATTGGCATTACAACTTGCATAATTCTTTGTAATTTGCGGGGGTAGGATTATTCTGTTTTCTAGAAATTTTGAAATACAATCTTTTTGCTTCTTAAAAGTTTCTTTCTTGGAGTTTTCTTTCCTTTGCTTCTTGTCAGCTTCCTAAGATGCGGATCTGCTTCCTCTCTCGGAAGGAGAAGAGGCCTGGATAGGAGCACGGTGAAGGGGACAGGGAGAAGCCAGGCAGTAAGACACCTGACTTGGAGAAAGAGAGGCAGGGCTCTGCCAGGACCCAGGACACCCAAGGATCCTGAGGTGTGTGGGATGCCCTCTTAAAGACCTCCCTTGGCCATAGATCTGTGGGATCTTGTTTCTACTCATAAATTCATGGGAGTGGAGCTGAGATGAGGCCGGGTTTGTCTGTCCACTTCCCATCACTTCGCATAGGGCAGCCAAGGCCATAGGATAAGAACCCAGAGAAAACCTGACTCCCAGGCCATGCTCTAACAGAGAGTGAACTGATGGAGAAATCAAGAGCCTTGCTCCTGGGGAGAAGGGTCTTGTCTTAAGAAGCATCTTCCAAAGGGCTCAATAGATACCTCCTCCAGACAGCAGGAGATGGGTCCCCTCCTCCCCCAGGGTTATGAGCCACCTCTTTCCTTGGGGGGGGGAAAGAGAAGGGAGAAGAAATCTGATCCCTCTTGTAGTGGAACCCTGGACATTGATTTAGTTATTTCCATCTGCAGCCTATTTTTATTATATACAAGATGAATGAGGCTTAATTCAGTTGAACGTGAGCTGAAGGAAAACACCTGCAAAGTCCTTTGTTAGCCGAACGACTTTCTCCACTCCCACCCTACTCCACCTTTTCTGCCCTCTTTTGTTCACTCTCTCTCTTCTAAACACATTATAAATATATTGTTATATTTACTATTAACAAACCTGAATGCTATTTATTTATTTATGTTTATTTATTTATTTTTTTTTAAAGATTTTATTTATTTATTTGAGAGAGAGAATGAGATAGAGAGAGCATGAGAGGGAGGAGGGTCAGAGGGAGAAGCAGACTCCCTGCCGAGCAGGGAGCCCGATGCGGGACTCGATCCCGGGACTCCAGGATCATGACCTGAGCCAAAGGCAGTCGCCTAACCAACTGAGCCACCCAGCCGCCCTATTTATTTATGTTTTTAAAAAGTTTATTTATTTACACCCAACATGGGCCTCAAACTCATTACCCCCGAGATCAAGAGCTGCGCCCATTTCTGACTGAGCCAGCCTGGCGCCCCTCCAGTGCTATTTAAACAATAATAATATCTCTTTTAAAACACAAATCAGATCACATCCCTCTTCTGCCTGGAAACTTTGGATGCTCCTTTTTGCCTTCTCTAAGGACTTGCATGGTGTGGGTCCAGCTTCTTTTCTTACCTCACCCCTTACTGCTGTCTGTTTTTCTCATGACTCTTTATTCATTTTTTTTTTTTCATTTTTATTTTTTTTTAAGATTTTATTTATTTGAGAGAGAGAGAGAGAGGTGTGGGGGGGGGGAGAAGAGGAGGAGGAGCAGAGGGGGAGGGAGAGGGAAGGGGATCCCCAGCAGACTCTATGCTGAGAGCAGAGCCTGACGCAGGGCTTGATCTCATGACCCTGAGATCATGACCTGAGCTGAAATCAAGAGTTGGATGCTTGACCAACTGAGGCACCCAGGCGCGCCTCTCAATACTCTTTAGGCTCACTGGCCACCTATGGCTTGGAGAAGCCCACCTCATTCCCACCTCAGCTTCTTTGTCTTTGTTGGTTCTGCCTGTAAGGTCTGCTGGAGACCAGATTCTTCTCATCGCTCAGGGCTCAGCTCTGCAGGCCCCTTCTCAGACAGATCCTCCTTCGCCTCCCCACCCAGACAGCAGCGGCAATCTTATTCATTTGTTAAATTATTCATTCTGTCTTCTGTATGGACATTCTGTATGGACATACCTCATTGGCCTCCTCCATCTCCATGTAAAGCACCTGGAACGTGCTCATGAAATATTTGTTGCATGAATGACTGAGTGTGGATAACAATACCCAATGACAGCTTGGGGTTGGTGACAGAGCATGGATTTTGGAGTCAGAGAGATGCAAGTTCCTGTCATGGTTCTGTCACTCACTGGTGAATGGCCATGGGCAAGTTACTACCCCTCTGAGCCTCTGTTCCTCCTCTGGGAACAGGGATAATAGTAACTTCTACACTGAAGATTAAATTCAGCATTATGTACCAGGGTTCTCATTACAGAGCAATTATTAGCATGAATAATTATACCTCTATTTCCTACTTATTCTGTACCATGATCTGGTCCTGCCCTCAAAAATTTCAGTTTACCGAGAGACACAGAAACCTACATGGCCAACTATGAAACAAGGGGGAACACACCAAGCAGAGATATGAACCAAGTAGTATAGGAACAAAGAGGCAAAGAACAGCAAAAGCCACAAAGCCTGTGTTGGGATAGCATTTCACGGTTTATACATCACGTAGACCTCCTGAGACAAAGCAGATCTCAGTATGCCCACTTGACAAGAGAATAGCGGCCCAAAGAGCTGACAGCATTGGCCCCTGGTCGCCCTCTAGCCCCCTGCCCTGCTGTGTGTGTGTCTCCCCAAAATTTGTATGTTGAATTCTGAAGTTTATTTTTTTAAAAAATAATCTCTATTCCCATCGTGGGGCTCGAACTCACGACCCCAAAGTCAAAAGTGGCACACTCTTCTGACGGAGCCAGCCAGGCGCCCCCATGTGCTGAATTCTAATCCCCAAGCTGATGATGTTAGGAGCTGGGTCCTTTGGAAGGTAGTAAGTCATGAGAGTGGAACCCTCCTGAATGGCACTAGTGCCCTTATAAAAGACACCCCGGGGAGCTAGCACACTTCTTCCACCGCGTGAAGAAAGAGCAGGAAGTCAGCTGTCTGCGCCCCAGAAGAAGGTTCTTACCAGAACCCGACCGTGCTGGCGCCCTGATCTCGGACTCCCAGCCTCCAAAGCTGTGAGGAATAAATGTCTGTTGTTTATTCTTATTATTTATACCCAGTCTGTGGTATTTTGTTATAGCAACTCCAATAGACTACGACCCTTGCTTTGTTTTTCTTCCACTGCACTTGCCCCTCCGGACACTTTATGGGATTCTTGGTGTGTGGTCTATCTCCCACACTGGAATGCAAGCCCCATATCAGTCTGTTTTATTTCCTGGGGCAGCACCTGGCACAGAGTAAGTGCTCGGTAAATATATGTGGCATGGGTGAATGGAGGATAGAAGAGGTAGTAAATGGCAGAGGTAGGCTTCAAAACTCTCAAGCAGGAGGCAGAATAGTTGGCTAAGGGCCAGCCTCTGGAGCCTGACAGCCTAGGTCTTGATCTCAGCTTTGCAACATACCAGTTAGTGTGCAACTTTGGCAAGTTACTTAACGTCTCTGTGCCCCGTTCCCCCAGCTGTCTGATGGGGGTGATAATTCACCCCTTAGTTCATAGGATTGTTGGCAAGGACTACATGAGTTAATATTCATAACGTGCTTGGAACAGTGGGCGGTATATAATAAGCCTTAATTCATAATTGACAGCTTAAAAACAACCAACCAGCCAACCAAGAAATCAAGCAACCAAGCTACCAACCAATCAAGGTATCTTGACTCCAAATGCAGTATTCTTTCTCTACATCATATTTTTTAAAAAAGATTTTATTTACTTATTTGGCAGAGAGAGAGAGAGGGAGGGAGAGAGAAAGAAGGAAAAGCAGACTCCCACTGAGCAGGGAGCTCAATGCGGGATTCAATCCCAGGACCCCGGGATCATGACCTGAGCCAAAGGCAGACGTTTACTCGACTGAACCACCCAGGCACCCCTCTACATCATATTATATAGAGCTGTAGAGTTTCCAAATCACCAACATAGTCATGATTTTCTTTTATCTTCATATCATCGTTGAGAGGTAGGCAAGAAATAATTATTGCCCCATTTTATAGAAGAGAAAACTAAGATGATACTAGAAAGGATACTGACTCAAGATCACACAAAGGCTTAAGATGATGTGACTTCAAATATACAACTCTGGCCATGATCTCACACGTAATTCCCTCCCCTAGATGTATCGTCTGAAACAGGGGGGAAAAATCAAATCAGAGACTGGTAGGGACTCCAGAAGGCCTACAAATATCAGTCTCTCCTATTTTCAGGGTTTGGAAATCCACTTACATTTCCTCTCATCATGGGCTGTCATTGTATGTAAGACAAATGTTGCCGAGACTTGAAGGTCAAGGGAAACTCCTATGGATTCAAGAGTGACGGCCCAAGGCTGCAAGAAGGTCTGGGATGCTCTCTGCACACCAAAGGCCTCTTTTCCCCCACAGCAGCTGTCTTGGTGAGCAGCTGTGTGGACCCAGAACTATGCCAGCCGCCATGGGGGCAGGGAGGACCCAGCGAGTTCTTCCCACAGGGATCTTTGGTTCAGTTTGGAGAGCGGAGGCAGGATCTTCCTGGAGCTAATCTTGCCAGCTGCCTGCTTCTAGAGACTCTGAGTGGGTGTGAGAATGGTATTTTAAATTTTGTTTGAAGTGACCACAATGCTAACCAGACCATTTGGGTCCCAGAGCTCACTCAGGGGAGGACATGTAGAGAAATGGATGGAATGAAGGAGCTCATTTGTTTGTTTCACTCATTCATTCATTCAGTTCCCATTTATTCACCCTTAGCCTGCAATGGGGATGCCAGAGTCTTATGCCTTTATTCACAAATAGATTTAAAATAAACATCCCTGCAGCTGTTCCTGACCCAATGCAAACCACCGTCTATTGAGTACTGACCACGAGTTAGTCACCGTACATACAGCGGTCTCCCCTTATCCGCAGGTTCAGTTACCCGCGATCAACTGCGGTCTGGTAGCTGATGACCTTCCTGACAAATCTCAGAAGGTCAGTAGTAGCCTCATGCTTCGTCAGAGCCTACATCATTCCCCTCACTTCGTCTCATCATGTACACATTGTATCATCTTACATCATCACAAGAAGGGTGAGTACAGTACAGTAAGAGATTCTGAGAAGGAGACCACATTCACATAACCTTATTTATTATACTATACTATATTTATTTCTTTTTTATGGTTATTTTTTATTTATTTCATATTTTTAAATTTTTGGACTATCTTCTGTCTTTAGGGTGTCTTTATTTTTCATGATTATTATTTTTTAATTAATTTTATTTTATTATGTTAGTCACCATATGTTACATCATTAGTTTTTGATGCAGTGTTCCATGATTCATTGTTTGCATATAACACCCAGTTCTCCATGCAATACGTGCCCTCCTTAATAGCCATCACCGGGCTAACCCATCCCCCTACCACCCACCCCTCTAAAACCCTCAGTTTGTTTCTCAGGGTCCATAGTCTCTCATGGTTCATCTT